>NC_135978.1:31616153-31916153 GCF_053455715.1 Rhinoraja longicauda | reverse complement strand
GGCATTAGTTCTGAGTCCGTTTCAGTCGGGGAGAGGGGGGGGGGGGGCACACTTACTGGAACCTAGGGAGGAGTGACTGCCTCTGGGAGTCTTGGAAAGAAATCCAGAACAAACATGGAAAACACAAGGGGGAAAAAAGACACAAAGTGCTGGAGTATCTCAGCGGGTCAGGCGTCATCTCAGGAGAACATGGATAGGTGACATTTTGTGTCGGCACCCTTCTTCAAACGCAATGTTTAAAAATTTCATCCAAATAGTTGACCGAAGGTTGGCCTATTCATGTCATGGCCTGCAGAAACGTGCTGACCCAAACGTCGCCTATCCATGTCCTCCAGAGCCGATGCCTGGCCCGCTGAGTTACTCCAGCACTTTGTGTCTTTTGTGTTTGTAAATCGCCATCTGGTTTACCAAGGTCACACTGGGCTTTCAATCCAGCCAGCAGCTAACACAATCCCAAATCCTGGAAGTAGTGGAACCATTGCTATATCCAATACCAAGTTAAAATACAAGCTAAAATCAGGCAGTGCTGCTGAAATACTGCAATGCATGTTACATCCAGCATATAAACAGGCATAAGGTGGTAATAGCCCTTAAAGAAAACGATTCTCATGCCTGGGCAATTTTTGGACCAGTCTCTATCTGCATGGGTTCCACACAATGTTTAAAAATGTCATCTAAATATTTGACAATCATCTCTCTCTCATCAGGAGCCACGTCTTGAAGGCTGTTTATATTCTGGACGGCTTCCTGCAGCATCCTGGCCCTATCCTGTGGGTCTGACTGAATCATCGTTTCATCAGCCTCCACTCCCGACGTCAGGAAGCGCTGAACAAAAACTCGGATTAAGTTGCCCTTGCCTGACAGGGTCTGGTGGACACAGGGCAGGTCTTCGGCAGAGACGAGCCGGAGGAGGTGGAGCAGGGTCTGGCAGATCTGAGTCCGCAGACTGGCGCAGTATCTAAACTCCAGGAAGTCATCAGTCTCCTCGCTCTTCTCCAAGGCCAGCACCAGGGCGCTCCAGATCTCGCACAGCTGCTTGGTGTCACCGTAGCGCTGGCGGCAGTGTGGGATGGCGAGCGCCGTGGCCGACTTGATGCGCACTTTGAAGTTCTTGCAGGTTTTTACCACCGATGTCAAAGCACCAA
The DNA here is from genome assembly GCF_053455715.1 of Rhinoraja longicauda. Lineage (NCBI taxonomy): Eukaryota > Metazoa > Chordata > Chondrichthyes > Rajiformes > Arhynchobatidae > Rhinoraja > Rhinoraja longicauda. Next base: position 31,915,008 of record NC_135978.1, on the reverse strand, counting down.
ATGCCTGGGGTGCCCAGGGAGCAGAGTCTGTGAAGGACAATCACAATGAGACAACGCCAACACAACAAGGAGGACATGTTCACGTGACAGGAGCAGAAGCAGGCTGTTCAGCCCATCCTGCCTACTCAATTATGGCTGATCTATCTCTCCTCGTGAGGGAAGACGAACAGCCAAAAGTAATTGTGCATGTAGGCCGAAATCACGCGGGTACGAGAGGAAGGAGGTTCTGCAACGTGAGTGGAGAGAACTAGGTAGTAGGTGGAAAAGCAGGACTTCGAGGGTGGTTATCTCTGGGTTGCTTCCAGTACCTCATGCTAGCGAGGGTAGCAACAGTGAGATTGGGGATCTGAATGTGTGGCTGAGGACTTGGTGCAGGGGGCAGGGATTTAGATTTCTAGATCACTGGGATCTCTTCTGGGGCAGGGGTGACCTGTACAAAAGGGGACGTGTTGCACCTTAATTGGAGGGGGGCCGACATTCTGGCAGGCAGGTTTGCTAGTGCTACATGGGTGGGTTTAAACTAAACAGTGGGAGGGGGGGGGGGGTGGGTGGAGTCAACAACGTGGAAACGTATGCGTGCAGTTAACGGGAAAGAGAATGTAGGAAAAGTCACGTTTAAACTGTCAGGGCAGGGGGATGGGAACCAATGCAAGGAGGCAGAAGGACATAAAAGGAGGACAGAAGCAAAAGGTAGAAGGGAGAAAAGAAAACCAAACCTGAAAGCATTGTGCCTTAATGCAAGGACCATTCGTAATAAGGTGGATGAATTGAATGTGCAGTTAGTAGTTAATGAACATGATATAGTTGGAATTATGGAGACATGGCTCCAGGGTGACCAAGGCTGGGAACTAAACATGCAGGGGTATTCGATATTCAGGAAGGATAGACAGAAAGGAAGAGGAGGTGGGGTGGCATTGCTGGTTAAAGAGGAGATTAAGGAGAGACATTAGCTTGGATGCTATAGAATCAGTATGGGTAGAACCGCAAAATAGCCAAGGGCAGAAAACGCTGTTGGAGTTGTGTACGGACCACCAAACAGCAGTAGGGAGGTTGGGATAGCATCAAGCAGGAAATTAGGGATGCGTGTAGCAAAGGTACATGCGGTTATCATGGGTGACTTTAATCTACATATAGATTGGGCCAACCAAATTGGGAACAGCACTGAGGATTTCCTGGAACGTATACAGGATGGATTTTTAAACCAATATGTAGAGGAACCAACTAGAGGACAGGCCATCCTAGACTGGGTATTGTGTAATGAGGAAGGATTAGTTAGCAATCTTGTTGTGCAAAGCCCCTTGGGCAACGGTGACCATAATATGGTGGAATTCTGCATTAGGATGGAGAGTGACACGGTTAATTCAGAGACTAGGGTCCTGAACTTGAAGAAAGGAGACTTTGAACATATGAGACAGGCATTGGCTCGGATAGACAGGCAAACTATACTTAAAGGTTGACGGTGGAGAATGGCAGGCAGTGATTAGTGGGGTGCCGCAAGGCTTGGTCCTGGGACCCCAGTTATTTACAACATATATTTACGATTTAGACAAGGAAATTAAATGTAACATCTCCAAGTTTGCGGATGACACAAAGCTGGGTGGCAGTGTGAGCTGTGAGGAGGATGCTATGAGGCTGCAGGGTGACTTGCATAGGTTGGTTGAGTGGGCAGATGCATTGCAGATGCAGTATAATGAGGATAAATGTGAGGTTATCCACTTTGGTGGCAAGAACAGGAAGGCAGATTATTATCTGAATGGTGTCAGATTAGGAAAAGGGGAGGTGCAACGAGACCTGGGTGTCCTTGTACATCAGTCACTGAAAGTAAGCATGCGGGTACAGCAGGCAGTGAAGAAAGCTAATGGCATGTTGGCTTTCATTGTGAGAGGATTTGAGTTTAGGAGCAAGGAGTCCTACTGTAGTTGTACAGGGTCCTGGTGAGACCACACCTGGAGTACTGTGTGCAGTTTTGGTCTCCTAATTTGAGGGAGGACATTCTTGGTATTGAGGGAGGGCAGCGTAGGCTCACCAAGTTAATTCCCAGGATGGCGGGACTCACATATGATGAAAGAATGGGTCACTGGAATTTAGAAGGGAGAGTGGGGATCTTATCAATCCACATGAACTGATCCTGAATCTATTGAACATTGGAAAATGATCACCAACGCGTCCACGATTTCTTGAGCCACATCCTTGAGTACCCTGGGATGCAGACCATCAGGCCCTGGGGTTTTATCAGCCTTCAGTCCCATCAGTCTACCCAATACTATTTCTTGCCTAATGCAAATTTCTTTCAGTTCCTCTGTCTCCCTTGATCCTCTGTCTACTAGTACATCTGGGAGATTGTTTGTGTCTTCCTTAGTGAAGACAGATCCGAAGTACCTGTTCAACTCTTCTGCCACTTCCTTGTTATCCATAATAATTTCACCTGTGTCTGCCTTCAAGGGACCCACATTTGTCTTTACTAATCTTTTTCTCTTAACATACCTAAAGAAGCTTTTACTGTCCTTCTTTATATTATTGGCCAGCTTCGCTTCGTACCTCATCTCTTCAGCCCGTATTGCTCTTTTTGCTATCTTCTGTTGTCCTATGAAAGTTGCCCAATCCTTTGGTTTCCCGCCATTCTTTGCTATCTTATACATCTTTTCTTTTAGTTTTATTCCATCTCTAACTTCCCTTGTCAGCCACGGTTGCCTCTTACTCCCCTTAGAATCTTTCTTCCTCTTTGGAATGAAATGATCCTGAATCTTCCGGATTATGCCCAGAAATTCCTGCCATTGCTGTTCCACCGTCAATCCTGCTGGGATCCTTTTCCATTTGACCTTGGCCAGCTCCTCTCTCATGCCTTCATTGTCCTCTTTGTTCAACTGCAACACTGACATTCCTGGTTTAACCTTCTCCCTCTCAAATTGCAGATTCAAATTAATCATATTATTGAAACATATATAACCTTATATATGTTTCAATAAGATTTCCTGTCATCCTTCTAAATTCCAGTGTATACAAGCCCAGTCGCTCTATTCTTTCAACGTATGACAGCCCCGCCATCCGGGGAATTAACCTCGTGAACCTACGCTGCATGCCCTCAATAGCAAGAATGTCCTTCCTCAGATTTGGAGACCAAAACTGCACACAACACTCCAGTTGTGGTCTCACCAGGGCCCTGTTCAACTGCAGAAGGACCTCTTTGCTCCTATACTTAACTCCTCTTGTTATGAAGGCCAACATGCCATTAGCTTCCTTCACTGCCTGCTGTACCTGCATGCTTACTTTCAGTGACTGATGTACAAGGACACCCAGATCTCTTTGTACTTCCCCCTTTCCTAATTTGACACCATTCAGATAATAATCTGCCTTTCTGTTCTTACCACCAAAGTGCATAACTTCACTTTATCCACATTAAACTGCATCTGCCATGCATCTGCCCACTCACACAACTTGTTCAAGTCACCCTGCATCTCCATAGCAACTTCCTCACAGCTCACACTACCACCCAGCTTTGTGTCATCTGCAAATTTGCTAATGTTACTTTTAATCCATTCATTTAAATCATTAATGTATATTGTAAATAGCTGCGGTCCCAGCACGGAGACTTGCGGTACCCCACTAGTCACTGCCTGCCATTCTGAAAGGGACCCGTTAATCCCTACTCTTTGTTTACTGTCTGCCAACCAATTTTCTATCCATGTCAGTACCCTACCCCCAATACCATGTGCTCTAATTTTGCCCACTAATCTCCTGTGTGGGACCTTATCAAAGGCTTTTTGAAAGTCCCCCTTGTCCATTTTCCTAGTTACACTATTGCCTCTGACCTTACTCTCTTATCCCTTCTTGAACATTACTTCCTATTAATTCGCGAGTCTTTTGTAACCAGAACCAGGGATCACAGTTTAAGAATAAGGGGTAGGCCATTTATGACTGAGATGAGGAAAAACTTCACCCAGAGAGTTGTGAATCTCTGGAATTCTCTGCCACAGAAGGCAGTGGAGGCCAATTCACTGAATGTTTTCAAGAGAGAGTTAGATTTAGCTCTTAGGACTAAAGGAATCAAGGAATATGGGGAAAAAGCAGGAACGGGATACTAATTTTAGATGATCAGCCATGATCATATTGAATGGCGGTGCTGGCTCGAAGGGTCGAATGGCCTACTCCTGCACCAATTTTTCTGTTTCCCTCTCAACCCCATTCTCCTGCCTTCTCCCCTTGACACCCATACTAATCAAGAATCTATCAATCCCTTCCTTAAAAATATCCATTGATGGCCTCCACAGCCTTCTGTGACTATGAATCCCACAGATTCACCATCCTCTCACTAAATAAATTCCTCCTCATTTTCTTTCTAAAGGCGCGTCCTTTTATTCTGAAGCTATGGCCTCTAGTCCTGGACTCTTCCACTAGTGGAAACATCCTCTTCACATCCACTCTATCCAAGCCTTTCACTATTCGAGAAAGACTTTGACTTCAGGTGTTAGACCTTTAGACTTTTGTGATGCAGCTAGGAAACAGGCACTCAGCGACCACCCTGTTGAGGCCAGTTCATTGGCTATATTTAAGAGGGAGTTAGATGTGGCCCTTGTGGCTAAAGGGATCAGGGGGTATGGAGAGAAGGCCTACTCCTTCTCTGATACTGAGTTGGATGATCAGCCATGATCATATCGAATGGCGGTGCAGGCTCGAAGGGCTGAATGGCCTACTCCTGCACCTACTTTCTATGTTTCTATACTAACATCTGCTGACTTTATCTGCTGAGGAGACTCAGGTCCTTTGGAGTGCAGGGGGCACTCCTAAGGACCTTCTACTACATGCTGGTTGCATCAGCCATTTTCTATGGAGTGGTCTGCTGGAGCAGCAGCATCTCAGCAGCGGAAGGGAAGAGACTCGACAAGTTGGCTCTGTCCTGGGTTGCCCCCTCGACTCAGTGCAGGTGGTGGGAGAGAGGAGGATGATGGTAAAGCTAACATCGCTGCTGGACAACGACTCCCACCCCATGCAGGACACTGTCACTGCACTGAGTAGCTCCTTCAGTGACAGACTCCTTCACCCCAAGTGCGTGAAGAACAGATATAGGAGGTCCTTCCTTCCCGCTGCTGTGAGACTGCACAACCAGCACTGCTCCCAGCAGACGAGTCAACAATAACAGCTAAGAACACAGAAAACTGATGACAATTTATGTATCTTTTATTTATAACGAATGATCTCTTGCTCTCTCGCTATCAATTTTGCTGCTGTAACACTGTAAATTTCCCCAGTGTGGGACGAATAAAGGAATATATTATTATTATTATTATTATTATGCTAAACACTAGGGACAATTTACAATTTTACTAAAGCCAATTAACCTACAAACCTGCACATCTTTGAGATGTGGGAGGAAACCGGAGCACCCGGAGAAAACCCACGCGGTCACAGGGAGAACGTACAAACTCCGTACAAACAGCACCCGTGGACAAGATCCAACCTGGATCTCTGGCGCTGTGCGGCAGCAACTCTATCACTGCGCCATTGTGCCAACCCTGAAAAGAGGGGAAAGCATGAGAGAAGGGGAAAGAGAATTGAGGTGGGCAATGTACCGAGTTACTGGTAGGCTAACAGCTGAGCATCCAGTGATCACAACATGACTTGCAGTTGGCCGAAAGTTGCATTATTTATAACTTCACTTATGGAGCAGCTCCACAAGATGGAGCAGTCCCTAACCAGTCTGGAGAAGGGTCGCGACCCGAAATGTCACCTATTCCTTCTCTCCAGAGATGCTGCCTGTCCTGCTGAGTTACTCCAGATTTTTGTGTCTATCTTCGGTTTAAACCAGCATCTGCAGTTCCTTCTTACACACTAGATGGAGCAGTTCAATGCAGTACCCTGTCAATGTCTTTTAAACCTCTCCAACACTACCAAATTCCTTCAACTGGATCAAAATAAAGCCACTCTTGTGCAATATCTTTGACACCACATATCCCAGGCGTAACTTTGAAGAACACATCAACATTTGGACAGGTACATGGATAGGAAAAGGTTTGGAGGGATATGGACTAAATGCAAGGATATGGACCAAATGCGGGCAAATGGAACGACCATCATGATCGGCATGGATGAGTTGAGCCAAAGGGCCTGTTTCCGTGCTGTACGGCTCAATGACTCTAACAGTGGGGAAGTTATTCCAGATGTCTCCTAATTTGAGGAAGGACGTCCTTGCTATTCGTATCATATCATATCATATCATATATATACAGCCGGAAACAGGCCTTTTCGGCCCAGCGATCCCCGCACATTAACACTATCCTACACCCACTAGGGACAATTTTTACATTTACCCAGCCAATTAACCTACAGACCTGTACGTCTTTGGAGGCAGTGCAGCGTAGGTTCACGAGGTTAATCCCTGGAATGGTAGAACTGTCGTATGAGGAAAGATTGGGCTTGTATTCACTGGAGTTTAGAAGGATGGAGGGGATCTTATAGAGACGTATAAAATTATAAAAGGACTGGACAAGCTAGATGAAGGAAAAAGGATCCCAATGTTGGGGGAGTCCAGAACTAGGGGACACAGTCTAAGAATAAAGGGGAGGCCATTTAAAACTGAGGTGAGAAGAAACATTTTCACCCAGAGAGTTGTGAATTTGTGGAATTCTCTGCCACAGAAGGCAGTGGAGGACAATTCACTGAATGAATTTAAAAGAGAGTTAGATAGAGCTCTAAGGGCTAGTGGAATCAAGGGATATGGGGAGAAGGCAGGCACGGGTTACTGATTGTGGATGATCAGCCATGATCACAATGAATGACGGTGCTGGCTCGAAAGACCAAATAGCCTCCTCCTGCATCTGTTTTCTAAGTTTCTATGTCTTTACTAATATTTATTCATCAATCAATGTCAGTGAAACAGATGATCTGACCATGAATGATTTGCTGTTTGTGGGAGCTTCCACTGTGCAAATTGGCTCAGGCATTGCCTACAATTAAGAAGTGTCTACATTTCAAAGGTACTTCCTTAGCGGTAAAGCAACTTAGAATGTAATGAAACAAATGTATTAATTTCATCTAGATAGAGCTCTTAAGGATAGCGGAGTCAGGGGGTATGGGGAGAAGGCAGGAACGGGGTACTGATTGAGAATGATCAGCCATGATCACATTGAATGGTGGTGCGTACAGGCTGGAAGGGCCGAATGGCCTCCTCCTGCACCTATTGTCTAAGTCCTAGCCTTCCACAATTAATCCTGCAGAGGAACAGCATCTCATATTGCTGGCTCGAAGGGCCGAATGGCCTACTCCTGCACCTATTGTCTATTGTCTATCTTCTTCATACTATGGACATGACTATTATAGAGTCATACAGCATGGAAACAGGTCCTTCAGCCCAACTTGCCCATGATGACCAACTTGCCCATGATGACCAACTTGCCCATAATGACCAAGTTAGGAAAAGGGGACGTACAACGAGATCTGGGTGTCCTAGTGCATCAGTCACTGAAAGGAAGCATGCAGGTACAGCAGGCAGTGAAAAAACCCAATGGAATGTTGGCCTTCATAACAAGAGGAGTTGAGTATAGGAGCAAAGAGGTCCTTCTGCAGTTGTACAGGGCACTAGTGAGACCGCACCTGGAGAACTGTGTGCAGTTTTGGTCTCCAAATTTGAGGAAGGATATTCTTGCTATTGGGGGCGTGCAGCATAGGTTTACTAGGTTAATTCCCGGAATGGCGGGGCTGTCGTATGTTGAAAGACTGGAGCGGCTAGGCTTGTATACACTGGAATTTAGAAGGATGAGAGGGGATCTTATCGAAATATATAAGATTATTAAGGGGTTGGACACGTTAGAGGCAGGAAACAAGTTCCCAATGTTGGGTGAGTCCAGAACCAGGGGCCACAGTTTAAGAATAAGGGGTAGGCCATTTAGAACTGAAATGAGGAAAAGCTTTTTCAGTCAGAGAGTTGTAAATCTGTGGAATTCATTGCCTCAGAAGGCAGTGGAGGCCAAGTCTCTGAATGCATTCAAGAGAGAGCTAGGTAGAGCTCTTAAGGATAGCGGAGTCAGGGGGTATGGGGAGAAGGCTGGAACGGGGTACTGATTGAGAATGATCAGCCATGATCACATTGAATGGTGGTGCGTACAGGCTGGAAGGGCCGAATGGCCTCCTCCTGCACCTATTGTCTAAGTCCTAGCCTTCCACAATTAATCCTGCAGAGGAACAGCATCTCATATTTCGCTCGGGCAGCTTACAACCCAGTGGTATGAATATTGATTTCTCTAACTTCAGGTAACCCCGGCATTCCCTCTCTCTCTATCCCTCCCCCCCACCTAAGTCGCACCAGGTTCCGTTCACACCCAGCAAGCAGCTGACAATGTCCTGCTTCCGTTATCATCGTTACTTTTTTGCATATCTTTAATTCATTTGTTCTCTCCACATTACTGTCTATGTCTCTTGTTTTCCTTTACCCTGATCAGTCTGAAGAAGGATCTCGACCCGAAACGTCACCCATTCCTTCTCTCCAGAGATGCTGCCTGTCCCGCTGAGTTACTCCAGCATTTTGTGTCTACATTCTACAAGGTCACCCCTCATTCTCCTGTGCTTCAAGTAATAAAGTCCTAGCCTTCCACAATTAATCCTGCAGCAACTTAAAACTAACTTGCTTTGTCTCTTTCCGGTTCAGCTGAAAGGTTAGAGCCACAGGCTTTACAACAGGGAAACCGGCTCTGCGGCCAACCCATGCCCATCTAAGCTCATCACATTTGCCGCGTTTTGCTCAAATCCCTCTAAACCTCTCCTATCCATTAACCCGTCCAAGTGTGTTTCAAATGTGGTTATAGTTCTTGCCTCAATCACCCCCCCCCCCCGGCCACTCATTCCATATACTCACCACCAGAGTGAAAACATTTCCCCTCAGTTTCCTTTGAAATCGCCTTAACGCCTTGATTTCCTACCCTGGGTAAAAGACTGTGCATTCCCCCTTTCTATTCCCCTCATGATTGTACACACCTCTATATATGATCACCCCTCTTCCTCCTGCGGTCCAAGGAACAAAGTCCTAGCCTACCCATCCTCTCCTGTCCCAATAGCTCATGTCCTCAAGTCCTGCCAATATCCTCGTAAATACGAAGGCCACTTGGATTCTCAGTAAATTGTTATGATCTTGAATTCTATGCCTGACTGCATGGTGGAAGCAGACAATTAGATGTTTTCAAAAAGGAATTGAGTAAATACTTGAAAGGGGAAAAAAAAAGTGTATGGTTTATTGGTAAATGGGACTAGTTGGAAATCTTTTTCAGAGTAGCTTTCACAGGCACAATGGGCAGAATAGATTTCTTCTGTGCTACAATGAAGCTCTTTATTTATCTACAATACCGTTTGCTCCACGGGACATCACTGACATTTACCTTTGCTGTTGGAAAGTCTGGCAGGGAGTCCCACTGAAAACCACATCAAACATTTCTGAGCTGCAGAGTTTTGAGAAGGGGCGAGTAGCGGTAAGGTCAAAGATGGTGCGGACAGAGTACATACCGAGAGGAATCGCTGGGTTTTTGAACATATTTCCCAGGGCGTAGCATGCGTTCCATCGCACTTTCATGGTGGCCTCGCTCTGAACAGTGCGGATCAAGGCTTGGATTGATTCTTCGATGCCTGGCTTGAACTGGGTCTTGGAAATGTGGTGAGGCTGAAGGAAATGCAGTAGGTTTCCCAAAGCCCTGACGGCATTGCTTTTCACCTGGATGGTGGGAGCAGATCAACATTCAGCACAGAGAGAGATTCATGAGATGTAGACTCACACCATCATTACCATATATCACGCACGGAACAGTGAGAGGAGGCATTGATAGAGTAGATGGTCATGTTTACAGACCAGACTTTATCCTTTTATCCCAGACTGGAAATATTAAATACCAGAAGGCATAGCTTTAAGGTGAAATGGGCAAAATTTAAAGAAGATGTGCAGGACAAGGAGAGTGCCTGGAACACATTGTGTGGTGAGGTGGTGGTGGCAGATACGATAGTGGCATTTAAGAGGCTTTTGGATGGACACATGGATATGCAGGGAATGGAGGGATATGGGTTATGTGCAGGCAGATAAGAGCTGGTCTTGGCATCATGTTCAGCACAGACATTATGGGTCTGTTCCTGTCCTATGCTGTGTAGGAAGGAACTACAGATGGCGATTTATACCAAAGAGAGACACAAAATGATGGAGTAACTCAGTAGGTCAGGCAGCAACTCTGGAGAAAAGGAATAGACCTGAAGAAGGGTTCTTACCCGGATCGTCACCTACTCCTTTTCTCCTGACCCGCTGACTTGCTCCAGCACTCTATCTATTTCCTATCAACAACTAGAGCACAGTCCTGTACTGTTCTATGTTCTATGTTGAAAGGAGAGAATTTCTACACTGGTTCTTGACGACTTTGGACTGGTTAGGTATGCAAAGTTGAATCAAGAATGAGGCAACTGCCAAAACGAGAACCCATCGCATCTGGTAGAGCTGTATTGCCAAATATTGCCAGAGGTCGATCCTGACCTCGGGTGCTGTCTGTGTGGAGTTTGCACGTTCTCCCTGTGACCCTGTGGGTTTCCTCCGGGTGCTCAGGTTTCCTCCCACATCACCTCGACGTGCGGGTTTGTAGGTTAATTGGCCTCTGCAAATTGCTCCCTAGTGTGTAAGGAGTGGATGAGAGCGTGGGAACAACATGGAGATAGTGTGAACGGGTGGTCCATGGGCCATGGGCCAAGGGGCCTGTTTCCACGCTGTATCTCGATACTAAAACTAAAGCAATTGTCTAATCTCTGAGCACACTCTCAAATCAACGTTAATACACAGCTGGTAGTTTGCCCTCGGCATTGATCCTGGTGAACTGGTGGCGGAACTGTTTTAGAATAACAAGGATGATTTTAAGACTGCAAAGTGAAGAGTGAGAAGTAGACTACATGAATCATACAAACAAAAATATCAATGATAAAGAATCATACAGACAGACACTGAATAAATACTAGCAGAGTAAAGAGCGATTAGTCGGAGAGTTATACAGTGTGGAAACAGGCCCTTCAGCCCAACATGGCGACCAACATGCCCCATCTACACTAGTACACCTGACTACATTTGGCCCATAACGCTCTAAACCTATCCTATCCATGTACCTGTTTAAATGTTTCTTAAACGTTGCAATAATACTTGCCTCAACTACCTCCTCCGACAGCTTGTTCCATACACCCACCGCCCTTTGTGTAAAAAAAGGTACCCCTCAGTTTCCCATTAAATCTTTCCCTGCTCACCTATGTCCTCTGGTTCTCGATTCCCCTACTCTTGGCAAAAGACTGCGTGTTCACCCATTCTGTTGCGCTCATGATTTTGTACACCTCTATGAGATCATCCCTCACCCTCCTGTGCTCCAAGGACAACCCCTAACCTGCTCAACCTCTTCCCTACAGCTCAGGCACCTCGAGTCGAGATTGTGCAACAGTTTCACACCTTGTCTTTATCGTGGGACGCATGAGTTGCTGATTTCAACATCTTAAGAAGTAGGACATCGGAGAGCTCTTCCTGAAAGTCTCGGCCCATGGTCTCCCTGAGAAGGCAGAAAGTGACATCAGTGAATCCCTGACTAATAGAGTACAACCCATAAATATTAATATTCCACACTATCCAGAATAACATTCACAAGACCAACCGTTGTCGGTTATACTAGGCATGCACTATATATTTTAATCTTTAGACTTTAGAGATACAGCGCAGAAACAGGCCCTTTGGCCCACCAAGTCCATGCCGACTAGCGATCAGCCCGTCCACAGGCAAAAACCAACGTACTAAGGAGAATTTTACAACTTACCAAAGTCAACTAACCTCCAAACCTGTACATCGTTGGAGTGTGGGAGGAAACAGGAGCTCCCAGAGAAAATCCACGCGGTCACGGGGAGAACGTACAGGCTCCGTACAGACAGCACCCGTAGACAGGATTGAACCCGGGTCTACAAGGTAATCTCCTTATTTTGGCAAACATCCGAGCTACATTTCAGAGGCAGAATTGTACAGCACAGAAACAGGCCCTTTGTCACACCGAGTCTGCACTGACCAACAAACTCCCATATACGCTCAGCATTTTTTCAATTTTTGTACCAGGAGCTCAACTAAACATGGAACCCTGATACTGAACACGCGAGAATATCCATGATCTAGGTCATTACAGTTTCACTACATCATCCAGGGACCATGTTTTCATTAAAAAAACTTTAGGCTTCCCATGGCACGGTGATGCAGCGGTAGAGTTGCTGCCTTACAGCGCCAGAGACCCAGTTTCGATCCTGACTATGGGTGCTGTCTGTATGGTGCTTGCACGCTCCCCCCGTGTCCGCGTGAGTTTTCCCTGGGTGCTCCCGTTTCCTCCCACATTCCAAAAACATGCGGGTTTGTAGATTAATTGACTTCTATGAATTGTCCCTGGTGTGTAGGATAGAACTGGTGTATGCGTGATCGCTAGTCGGTGTGGACTCGGTGGGACGAAGGACCTTTTTCCATGTTGTACCTCCAAACTAAACTAACCATCCATTCTCACTTGACATGCACCTGCCAAGAGACTTGCACTTCCTACAATCAGATGCCAGCAGGTGAGCAATGGGGATTGAGTGTGGGACTATTTTTATACGTTCACTTTAAAATATTGTTTGTCGCCTACCATAGTGGCATTTTATTGTTTATTATTAATTACCCCTAAACCGAGGACGTAGCCAAGAATCGACCAAGATGGCAGTTTGAATTTGTGGCTTATCTTTGACTCCGATTCCCTTCTTGAGTCACGTTACTTAAGTTCCATCTTCACGCGATGCTGCTGCTTCATTCAGCAAACCCACGATATGGAATACTTTTGACTTTAGAAATACAGCATGAGAACAGACTCTTCGGCCCACTGAGTCCGTGCCAACCCGTACACGAGCTCTGCCCTACACACGAGGGACAATTTACCAAAGCCAGTTAACCTACAAACCCGCACGTCTTAGAGTGTGGGAGGAAACCAGAACACCCGTACTTGTATACTCTGGAGTGCAGAAGGATGAGAGGGGATCTTTTTGAAACATATAAGATATTAAGGGATTGGACACGTTAGAGGCAGGAAACATGTTTCCAATGTTGGGGGAATCCCGAACCAGGGGCCACAGTTTAAGAATAAGGGACGGACACAGTGGGGACACACTGTGCTCTGCCGGGCTGGGCTTCTGTCCACCTGCTGCTTCCAGCAAATTACGGTGCATTTAGAAAGTATTCAGGCCTCTTCACTTTTTCCACATTTTGCTACGTTACAGCCTTATTTTAAAATGGATTAAATTCTTTTTTTTTTATCATCAATCTGCACACAATACCCCATAATAAAAAAGCAAAAACAGGTGTTTAGAATTTTTTGCAAAGTAATTAAAAAGAAATAACTGAAATATCACATTTACATAAGTATTCAGACCCTTTGCTATGACACTCAAAATTGAGCTTAAGTTCATCCTGTTTCCATTGATTACCCTTGAGATGTTTCTACAACTTGATTGGACTCCACCAGTGGTAAATTAATTTGACTGGACATGATTTGGAAAGGCACACACCTGTCTATATAAGGTCCCACAGTTGACAGTGCATGTCAGAGCAAAGACCAAGCTATGAAGACGAAGGAATTGTCCGTAGACCTCCGAGACAGGATTGTGTCGAGACACAGATCTCGGGAAGGGTATAAAACAATTTCTGCAGCATTGTAGGTCCCGAAGAGCACAGTGGCCTCCGTCATTCTTAAATGGAAGAACTTTGGAACCACCAGGACTCTTCATAGAGCTGGCCGCCCGGCCAAACTGAGCAATCGGGGGAGAAGGGCCTTGGTCAGGGAGGTGACCAAGAACCTGATGGTCACTCTGACAGAGCTCCAGAGTTCCTCTGTGAAGATGGGAGAACCTTCCAGAAGGACAACTATATCTGCAGCACTCCACCAATCAGGCCTTTATGGTAGAGTGGCCAGACGGAAGCCACTCCTCAGTAAAAGGCACATGACAGCCCGCTTGGAGTTTGCCAATAGGCATCTAAAGGACTCTCAGACCATGAGAAACAAGATTCTCTGATCTGATGAAACCAAGATTGAACTCTTTGGCCTGAATGCCAAGAGGCTCATCACCTGACCAATACCATACCTATGGTGAAGCATGGTGGTGGCAGCATCATGCTGTGGGAATGTTTTTCAGCAGCAGGAACTGGGAGACTAGTCAGGATCGAGGGAAAGATGAACGGAACAAAGTACAGAGATATCCTTGAAGAAAACCTGCTCCTGAGTGTTCTGGACCTCAGACTGGGGTGGAGGTTGACCTTCCAATAGGACAACAACCCTAAGCACACAGCCAAGACAATGCAGGAGTGGCTTCGTGACAAGTCTGTGAATGTCCTTGAGTGGCCCAGCCAGAGCCGGGACTTCAACCCGATCGAACATCTCTGGAGGGACCTGAAAATATCTGAGCATCGATGCTCCCCATCCAACCTGATAGAGCTTGAGAGGATCTGCAGAGAAGAATGGGAGAAATTACCCAAATACAGGTGTGCCAAGCTTGTAGCGTCATACCCAAGAAGACTTGAGGCTGTAATCGCTGCCAAAGGTGCCTCAACAAAGTACCGAGTAAAGGGTTTGAATACGTATGTAAATGTGATATTTCAGTTATTTCTTTTTAATTACTTTGCAAAAATTTCTAAACTCCTGTTTTCGCTTTTTTATTATGGGGTATTGTGTGTAGATTGATGATTAAAAAAATAATAATTTAATCCATTTTAAAATAAGGCTGTAACGTAGCAAAATGTGGAAAAAGTGAAGGTCTGAATACTTTCTGAATGCACTGTGTGCAAGGTATGTACAGGTAAGGAATGCATGTCGGGGGAAACAACAGATACATACATGTTGACGATCAAGGTGTCGGTGAGATTGGCCAGGGACCAGGCTGCCTTGGTTCGAACATTCAAGGACTTGTCATCCAAGGAAGTCAGGATGGCGTTTGCAGTGTCAGCGACAAACATCACGTCCTGGTGCACAAAGAAAGTAAAAACTTCATTTCTAAAGTGAAAAGGTGTTAGTTTTCTTTCATTTACATCTTTAAAGATCTGAACACAAAGTAAAGTAAAGCTTCATTATGATGGACCATTGGGAAGGAAGTGGTGGCCGTTATTGCCGAGTGTCCCCTGTAGCCTCGTACCGGATAATCGACGAAAAGTAGTGGAAACACACAACTGCAGTTGGTTAATACACCACAGGACACAGTGCTGAAGTAACTCAGCAGGTCAGGCAGCATCTCTGGAGAACAGAGATAGCTGACGTTTCGGTTGGGACCCGTCTTCAGATTCTCGATCCGGAACTGGGCCTGGTATCCGGGTGAGTTGACGGCTGGGACAGCAGGTATCCGGCTTGCTGGCGGCTGGGGGTCAGACGAGGATCGGCGGAGTCATTAGTCGTGGCCCGCAGGTGGCTAGCGTGTGGGTAAAGGCCGTGGCAGGCAGTCGGAGAGCTGGCAGAAAGTTGGTAGATCGGTCCATTACGACCAAAATCCGTCATAAAGAGGTCTGGAAAAATGAGGGTTTACATCATGACAGGCAATCCCCAGAGAACATGCCAGACTGCGTCCAATCCTGTCAACCATTTGCACTTGCTCACTCAATTTTCCAGGGTCCCTGCTCAACTTTGCAATTCCATCTCGGAGTACAGGTGCATGGTTCCTTGAAGGTCATGTCGCAGGTAGATAAGGTGGTCAAAAAGGCCTTTGGCACTTTGGCCTTCATCAGTCAGAGTAATAATAATGTATTACATTTATATAGCGCTTTTCATACACTCAAAGACGCTTTACAGGGATTTAAAGAACATAGGGAAGTGAATAAATAGATAAATAAGTAAACGAACAGAGAAAGGAGACAGAAGGTGAGGTGACCTTCAGTGGTTGAAGGCAGTACTGAACAGGTGAGACTTCAGTGATGTTTTGAATGTGGTGAGTGAGGAGGAGTCTCTGACGGTTTGGGGTAGTGAGTTCCATAGGGTGGGAGCAGCGATGGAGAAAGCCCTGTCCCCCCAGGATCTGAGTTTGGTCCGGATGGGGGGGGATAGGAGATTGGCAGCAGCAGAGCGGAGGGTGCAGGTGGGAGTGTGCCTGTGGAGGAGGTCAGTCAGGTAGGATGGGGCCAGGTTATGGAGGGCTTTGTAGGTCATGAGGAGGATTTTGTATTGGATTCTCTGGGGGATGGGGAGCCAGTGGAGTTTGAGTATTGAGTATTGAGTATAGAAGTTGGGAGGTCATGTTGCAGTTGTATAAGATGCTGGCGAGACCACATTTAGAGAATTGTGTTCAGTTCTGGGCACCATGTTATAGGAATTATGTTGTCAAGGGCAGAGAAGATTTACGAGGATATTGCCAGGACTAGAGGATGTGAGCTATAGGGGGAGGTTGAGTAGGCTGGGTCTCTATTCCTCGGCGCGCAGGAGGATGAGGGGTAATCTTATAGAGGTGTATAAAATCATGAGAGGAATAGATCAGGTAGATACACAGAATCTCTTGCCCAGAGTAGGTGAATCAAGGACCAGAGGACATAGGTTTAAGGTGAAGAGGAAAAGATTTAATAGGAATCTGAGGTAACTTTTTCACACAAAGGGTGGTGGGTGTATGGAACAAGCTGCCAGAGGAGGTAGTCGAGGCAGGGACTATGCCAACGTTTGAGAAAGTTAGAAATAGATACATGGATAGGACAGGTTTGGATGGGATATGGACCACATGCAAGCAGGTGGGATTAGTGTAGCTGGGACATGTGGCCCGCGTGGGCATGTTTTGCCAATGGGCCTATTTCCACGCTGCATCACTCTATGACTATATGGGATCAATCGTCCCAAAGTTCTGGATTCTGCAGCCATTCCACAAGGTGGAGCATAGTTCCCCACTATAATCATCCTGATAGTTTCACTGTTTGCATCCCTTCGTCATCACCTCTTCCACGGCCAACAATGAACCTTTGTGGGCTCCTCCTTTCCTGGGTCATGGGTGCCAGCTCCAATTTGTTCTGAACGTTTTCATACCTCTAGTTTCCCTCTCCTCTGACAACCGCGACTCGAAGCATCACCTATTCCTTTTCACAGAGATTCTGTCTGACCCGCTGAGTTACTCCAGCATTTTGTGTTTATCTTCAGGACACGCACCGTAGATAATCACTAGTGGCATAGAACAGGCCATTCCTGTTACCAGAGTGCTGGCTGCAGAATCTTGCAGTGTGCAAATTGACTGCGACATTCACCACATTACAACAGTGATTCAAATGCATTGGCTGCTTCGTGACAACCTGGGCTACGCACAGTGCAGGAAATGGAAGATTTTTGTTTGCTCGACCAACTCAAATCCATTAGGGCATGGACTGTCTTATTAACAATGCATGTTTATGTGTCATACAGAAAGAGTTTATTACTCACTGTATAGAAACACGTTGAAGAGTCAAGTATGTGCCAGCAGGAATATGCATTGAAACACATTATTTGAAGCTGATTATCCAGTTATGTAGCAGCAGATATTTTATGCACGATTCTTAGAATAATCCTATCCGCTGTCATGCATTGTAATTTTTTTCATTAAATCGATGATCCGGATTTTCGCTGCATCACTCCCCTTTTTCCAATTGGAAGTCAGCTGTGGTGCAGTGGGGCAAAGCTGCTGCCTTGCAGCACCAGAGACCAAGGTTCAATCCTCAACATGGGCACTGTCAACGTGGAGTTTGCACGTTCTCCCTATGACCGCGTGCGTTTCCTCCGGGTGCTCCGGGTCCATGCTTTGAACTAAACGCGTTTTTTAGAGATACGGCATGAAACAGGCCCTTTGGCCCACAGAGTCTTTGGCCCACAGGCCCACAGAGTCTTTGGCCCACAGGCCCTTTGGCCCACAGAGTCTTTGGCCCACAGAGTCTTTGGCCCACAGAGTCTTTGGCCCACAGAGTCTTTGGCCCACAGAGTCTTTGGCCCACAGAGTCTTTGGCCCACAGAGTCTTTGGCCCACAGAGTCTTTGGCCCACAGAGTCTTTGGCCCACAGAGTCTTTGGCCCACAGTCTTTGGCCCACAGAGTCTTTGGCCCACAGAGTCTTTGGCCCACAGTCTTTGGCCCACAGGCCCTTTGGCCCACAGGCCCTTTGGCCCACAGGCCCTTTGGCCCACAGAGTCCGCACCGACCAACGAACACCGACACTATCCTACACACGAGAAACAGTTAAACTATTTTACCAAAGCCAATTAACCTACAAATACGCCCATCTTTCGAATGTGGGAGAAAACTGGAGCACCCGGAGAAACCCCACGCGGTCACAGGGAGAACGTACAAACTCCGTACTGACAGTACCCGCAGTCAGGATTGAACCCTGGTCCCTGGTGCTGTGAGGCAGCAACACTATCTATCGCTGCACCACTGTGGTGCCGAACTCTAAAACCTCTCCCAGTTTTTCATCCATGAGGCCGGTTTTACCAGGAATATCTGAATCATTCGATCTACAACATCTGCAGTTTTTTGGGGGTCTGGATTGACATGAAATATCGGGAAACATATTTGGGGAGTTGGGAGGTCATACGATACAATACGATAGAACTTTATTTATCCCAGGAGGGAAACTGGTCTGCCAACAGTCATAAAACACAAGATACATGAAACATGAAATTAAAGTGATGAGTGGAAAGTCCAGGATTGGGGATGTGCAAAGATTGGGGAGGGGGGAGGGGGAGAAGTGAGAGGGGAAGGGGAGTCAGTCTACCCCACGACAGAAGGGGGAGGAGTTATACAGTTTGATAGCCACAGGGAAAAATGATCTCTTGTGGCGTTCTGTGCTGCGTTCTGTTGCAGTTGGATAAGATGTTGGTGAAGCCATTGAGAGTATTGTGTTCAGTTCTGGGCACTATGTTGCAGGAAAGATGTAGACAAGCTGGAAAGGGTACAGAGAAGATTTATGCAGATGTTGCCAGGACTCGAGGGTCTGAGCTATAGGGAGAGGTTGAGCAGGCTGGGACTCTATTCCTTGGAGCGTGGGAGGATGGGGACGATCTTGCAGAGGTGTAGAAAATCATGAGGGGAACGAATCGGGTAGACGCACAGAGTCTCTTGCCCAGAGTGGGGGGGATCGAGAACAAGAGGACATAGGTTTAAGGTGAAGGAGGAAAGATTTAATAGGAATCTGAGGGGTAACGTTTTCACACAAAGGGTGGTGGGAGTATGGAACGAGTATGGAACGAGGTGGTAGTTGAGGCAGGGACTATCGCAACGTTTAAGAAGGAACTAGACAAGTACATGGATAGGTCCGTTTGAGAGGGATATGGGCCAAATGCAGGCAGGTGGGGCGAATATAGATGGGGCATGTTGGTCGGTGTGGGCACGTTGGGCCTAAGGACCTGTTTCCACGCTGTTTGACTGTGACTATGTTTGTGTCTGTAGGAATCAGTGGCCTGAATTACTCCACGCTTCACCCTGCAACTTGCTGCATATGGAAGAACGTCCCACAATTAATATGTACACATTATAACGCATTACCTATTAATATATACATAGAATTAAATGTGTAAGAGGGATGGTTTGCTGACCTGTCGGAGCGAGGGGAAGAGGATGTAAACGCCCAGAGCTCGCACGGCGGCTGCCTTGACCAAGGGGTGCTCACTGTGATTCAGTCCAAGCAGCACTGTTATGCACAGGATCTGCTTTTCATTCTAAACAAAAAATATTCAGTTAGATCAAAAGTTGAAACCTGGAGTTTTAGCAGCAGGCTCAGTTACACAGGCCCACTCTTGGAAAAGCCCATCAATAATCATTGACCACTTGTCTTCGAACATAGAACAGTACAGCACAGGAACAGGCCCTTCGGCCCACAATGTCTGTGCCGAACGCGATGCCTAGACCAATTCTTAACTGCCTGCACATCATCCAATCCCTCCATTCCCTGCATAGCCATGCACAAATCCAAAAATCACCATCGTAACTGCCTCCACCACCACCCCCGGCAGCACATTCCAGGCGCCCACCACCCTCAGTGCTAAAATACTTGCCTCGCAGTGTGGTGGGTGCCTAGAACACACGTTAGAAAAAACACTCACAGAATTTATATTAAGAAGGAGACACACAAAACCTTACCACATACCGCACCTCATCTAATACATAATAATCTCTAAATGGAGCGAGAATGATCAACCATTCTTACTGGCAGACTGCTAAAGGCTTCTGGCAAAATTGAGGAAATGGCATCGCAGGTGCTGGTCTGGAGCGTCGAATGTTCATCATTTTGTAAAGCCCCAGGCAGAGGGCCGTTCAACATCCTGGACCAGAAGATCACAACCTGCAATGAGAGAGATCAGCTTAACATGGAAAGACAATACAAGACCATTGAGGAAGACAAGTCTGCAGAATCACAGCAGCATTTGTTTTGTTTCGTTTCATTTAGTTTAGAGATACAGCACGGAAACAGGCCCTTCGGCCCACCGAGTCTGCACTGACAAGTGACCCCCGCACATTAACTCTATCCTACATATACTAGGGACAATTTACATTGGCATTTACACCAAGCCAATGAACCTACAAACCTGTACGTCTTTGGAGTGTGGGAGGAAACCGGAAATCTTGGATAATTATAAAATCATGAGAGGAATAGATCGGGTAGATGCACAGTCTCTTGCCCAGAGTAGGGTGAATCGAGGACCAGAGGACATAGGTTTAAGGTGATGGGGAAAAGATTTAATAAGAATCTGAGGAGTGACATTTTCGCACAAAGGGTGGTGGGTGTATGGAACAAGCTGCCTGAGACGTAGTTGAGGCAGGGACTATCCCAACGTTTAAGAAACAGTTTGACGGGTACATGGATAGGACAGGTTTGGAGGGATATGGACCAAACACGGGCAGATGGGACTAGTGTAGCTGGGACATGTTGGCTGGTGTGGGCAAGTTGGGTTGAAGGGCCTGTTTCCACACTGTGTTATTCTATGACTCTATAAAACCCATGCAGGTCATGGGGAGAAGGTGCAAACTCCGTACAGACAGCACCCGTGGTCGGGATTGAACCCGGGTCTCTGGCGCTGAATGCACTGTAAGGCAGCAACTCTACCGATGCGTCACGATGTTGGACAAGAACATTTGGGTTTCATGGGTCCCCTTCCAGTGAGGTCAGTCCTATTAGGGTAGGTGCTAAGAAAAACATTGTAAGAAAAAAATGTGTTCAATGTGGAAAAATCCATTCGAACATGCCACGAAGTAGTCAACTTTTCCATTACATTGTCACAGCAATTTGTCATGGTAAAATGGTACCTTGTGACAACAGCCATTTAAGAATAGTAAATTTTGTCAATCATGACAAGAGCTGACTTATACTTGACAGTAACGAAGCAAGTGAGAGATAGATAATGGAAACAAGGAACAGCAGATACTGGTTCACCAAAAGACACAAAGTGCTGGAGTAACTCAGCGGGTCAGGCAGTGTCTCTGGAGGACATGGATCGGTGATATTTCGGGTCAGGAGCCATCTCCAGACTGATGCAGGAGGGGATTAGAAACTGGAAGAGGTGGGAGTGGGACAAAGCCTGGTACGTGATATATGGAAGAGAGACACACAAAGTGCTGGAGTAACTCCGCAGATCAGGCAGCAACTCTGGAGAAAATAGACTGCTGAGACTGAAGATGAGTTCCGACCTGAAACATCACCCATCCTTTTTCTCCAGAGATGCTGCCTGCCCACTGGGTTACTCCAGCACTTTGTGTCTATCTTTGGTATAAACCAGTATCTGCAGTTCCTTTTCAAACATAAGCACAATCATACGAAGCACAAGAGGCTAAACATAGTAGATTAGACTGAGGAATAGGTGTACAAAATCATGAGAGGAATAAAACGGGTAAACGCAGAGTCTCTTGCCCAGAGTAAGGGAATCAAGAACCAGAGGACATAGGTTTAAGGTGAGTGGGGAGGGGGGGAAGGATTTATTAGAAACCTGAGGGGCAACTTTATTCACACAAAGTGTGGTGAGTTTATGGAATGATCTGCTGGAGGAGGTAGTTGAGCCAGGTACTATCGTAACGTTTAAGAAACTTTTAGACAGGTACATGGATAGTATAGGTTTTGAGGGATTCTGGGCCAAATGCAGGCAGGTTGGTCTAGTGTGGATGGAACATGTTGGTCAGTGTGGGCAAGTTGGGCCAAAGGGCCTGTTTCCACGCTGTATGTCACTATGACTCTGATATGATCTCATTAAGTGGTGGAAAAGACTGGAATGATAGATGGATACAGGTGATGGGGAGGGGGGGGGGGGGAGGGGGGGAGGTGATTGGCAGATGGATGGACAAAGAACAGGGATGAACGGACAAATGACTGGGAGAGAAGGGGAGAACATGCGTGAAATGTGAAGCCAGACAAAGGGATGGAGGTGGCAGGGGACAGTGGGGAGAGGGGAAGGGGAAAGGAGGGCAGAATTATGGGAGAAGCTGCACATCCAGGTGGGGCACTGGAAAAAGAGGGAGGAAAGAGCTGGAGGGGGGATGGGGGGGGAAAGGTATGTGTTTATAGGTTAATTACCTAAAATTGGAGAATTCAATGTTCTTTTTCATTGGGTTGTAAGCTGCATGTGGCCTCTCTCTGGCAATGGAGGAGGCCCAGGACAGAAAGGTCAGTGTGGGTAGATCAACACAAAGTGCTGGACTAACTCAGCGGGACGGGCAGCATCTCTGGAGAGAAGGAATGGGTGAGCTTTTGGGTCGAGACCCTTCTGTGGGAATGGGTAGGGGAATCAAAATGGTTAGCAACTGGGAAACGAACCGAGCACAGGCGTTCAGCAAAACGTTTATCTAGTCTACACTCAGTCTACACTCATTGTCTACGCTCATTGTCTATGCTCAGTCTTGCAAATGCATTGGAGGCCACATCGGGAGCAGCAAATGAAGTAGATGGGGTTAGAGGAACTGCAATGTGAAGATCTTTCTCACCTGAAAGGGCTGCCAGGGTCCTTGGATGGATGCGAGGAGGAGATATAGGGATGGGTTTTACATCTCCTGTGGTTGCAGGGGACAGCACCTGGAGAGGGCTTTGTTTGGGAGGGAAGGAATGAGTGAACTGGAGAGTTGCGGAGGAAGCGGTTTCTATGGAAAGCACAAAGGGGTGAGGATGGAAGATGTGACTGGTGGTGGGATTACGTTAAACACCAGGCCATCATCTCCCAGATCTTTACCAGTCTCTGGCAATCTCTCTCCACAGCCTCCAACGTTATTGTTCCCCAGCCCCTATCTGTCTGCTCGTGCCCTGCACAACTCATCTCTAAATATATAGATTCCAGCCTATCTCCCCACGTCCAGTTTCTTGCAACCTACACATGAGGTACCTCACACTCCCTTTAAATTTCCAATTACTTTCTATTTCTCGGCCCCCATAGCCTCATCTTTACTGTGGATATCCAGTCCCTTTAGACCTCCATGCCCCGCCAGGAAGGTCTCAAGCCATCCTGTTCTTCCTTGAATAGGGACCCAGTCAGTTCCCTACTAACACTCCTCCGCCTGGCAGAGCTTATCCTCACGCTCAGCAACTCTCTTTTGTCTCCTTTCTTTCTCCAAGTTAAAAGTGTAGCCTTGGGCACTCGCATGGGCCACAGCGATGCCTGCCTTGTTGTTGGTTAGGTTGAATGGTCCTTGTTCCAAATGTACACTGACACCAACCCCCAACTCTATCTCTGCTACATCGACGACTGTATCAGGGCTGCCTCCTGCACCCAAGCACAACTCCTTTGATTTCATTAACTTCACCACTAGTTTTCACCCTGCCCTCAAATTAATCCGGACTATATCTGACACCTCTCTCCCCTTTCTTTATCTCCCTGTCTCAACCATAGGGGTCAGCCAATCGATTGACTTCTATTATAAACCCACTGACTCAGAGTTACCTGGACCACACCACCTTGCACTTTGCCTCCTGCAAAGATGCTATCCCCTACTCTCAATTTCTCCATCTCTGTGGCTTGTGCTCCCAAGACAACGTTTTTTCATTCTAGGACATCCGAGACATCCTCTTTCTTTAGTAAAGGTGATTTTTTCCCTCCTGCTGTCATAGATGGATCCCTCACCCATGTCTACTCTGTGCCCCGTAGTTCTGCTTTCATTGTCCTTCCCCAGACTGAACAAGAGCAGATTTCCTCTGGTCCTTACCTTTCACCACTCGCCTCCGCATCCAGCATATCCTTCTCTGACATTTCCGTCACCTTCAACGATAGAAGACCCACCACCTGTGCCTTCCCATCCTTCTCTTCTGCAGAGACTGCTCCCTCCACAACCCCTTGGCCCACTTACCCCTTCCCATCCAAACTACCCTCTCCCTAGGTACTTTCTCCAGCAACCTTCTCCTCACATCTCACCCTCCCCACCCCCCCCCCCCCCCCACCCCCCATCTAATCAGTCTGAAGAAGGGTCCGGACTCGAGAGATGCTGCCGGACCCGCTGAGTTACTCCAGCACTTTGTGTTTATCTTTGGTATGAACCAGCATCTGCAGTTCTTTGTTTCTACATCAACACCATCCCCGATTCGTTTCCTTACTCCTCTTGGTGATAGAGCTTGGAGAGGTCAAAATAACGACAGGTGCTGGAATTCTGAAACAAAAATATGGTGCTGGAAACACTCAATGAGTTGGGCAGCATCTATGGGGAGGGAGTGGAGCGTCTTCATCCTTGAAACGTTAACTCTGCTTCTTCTCCCACAGATGCTGTCAGCTCTTAATATAGATAATAACGTACCTGGGTAACCGGCACTCTTTGATACTGGGGTGTAGGCGAGTCTGGTTTATGTTGTTGGACAATCCCTGAACCAATCTCCTCCACTAGCTGAAAAGACACAAGGTATTCATCAAAAAACTAGAGCCAATTTGTTGCAGTTTAGCCTCAGTGTGGGGAAGGTATGATCACTGACTCAGAGTTACAAAAGCAAAATGAGAGAGAAACTGTTAATATCACACTTTAAAATAACTGATGCACTGTGTCCTTCAAATGTGATGCGTTGATTTTCTCTGCAGAACTGAAGGTGTTGATTCTCAGTGGGGAGCAGTTTCATGGGCACTGAATATCGGTAGATACGTGGAGAGAAGGAATGGATGATGTTTCGGGTCGAGACCCTTCTTAAGAGACCTCTAGTCTGAAGAAGGGTCGCGACCCAAAACATCACCCATTCCTTCTCTCCAGAGATGCTGCCTGTCCCGCTGAGTTACCCCAGCATTTTGTGTCTATTTTCAATTGAAACCAGCATCTGCAGTTCCTTCTAACACATCAGCAGGAACATGATGGCCAAAACTAATGCCAACCAAAGAGCACTCTACCAATAATCACAGGGTAGCTATTGCTTGGTAATCATAAGTAAAATATGTAATCAATTTCCTCTCTCCCAACAGTGCACTGCAATCAATTTTACATCCCAATTATTGTTCAGCTAATGACCAAGCGTTGACGGGATGTGAAACTAGTCCAATGTTAGTCAGGTCCTATCTCAAGGTCAAGTTTCAGGCTGTTGATCCAATGGCTTCAATTGTACTTCATTGTCACACGTACCGAGGTACAGAGAAATTCCTTTTTTTGCATGACAATTCAGTAAAATCTTACTAGACATAAGCACAATCATACGAAGCACAAGAGGCTAAATATAGTAGATTAGACTGAGGAATAGGTGTACAAAATCATGAGAGGAATAAAACGGGTAAACGCAGAGTCTCTTGCCCAGAGTAAGGGAATCAAGAACCAGAGGACATAGGTTTAGGGTGAGTGGGGAGGGGGGGAAGGATTTATTAGAAACCTGAGGGGCAACTTTATTCACACAAAGTGTGGTGAGTTTATGGAATGATCTGCTGGAGGAGGTAGTTGAGCCAGGTACTATCGTAACGTTTAAGAAACTTTTAGACAGGTACATGGATAGTATAGGTTTTGAGGGATTCTGGGCCAAATGCAGGCAGGTTGGTCTAGTGTGGATGGAACATGTTGGTCAGTGTGGGCAAGTTGGGCCAAAGGGCCTGTTTCCACGCTGTATGTCACTATGACTCTGATATGATCTCATTAAGTGGTGGAAAAGACTGGAATGATAGATGGATACAGGTGATGGGGAGGGGGGGGGGGAGGGGGGGAGGTGATTGGCAGATGGATGGACAAAGAACAGGGATGAACGGACAAATGACTGGGAGAGAAGGGGAGAACATGCGTGAAATGTGAAGCCAGACAAAGGGATGGAGGTGGCAGGGGACAGTGGGGAGAGGGGAAGGGGAAAGGAGGGCAGAATTATGGGAGAAGCTGCACATCCAGGTGGGGCACTGGAAAAAGAGGGAGGAAAGAGCTGGAGGGGGGATGGGGGGGGGAAAGGTATGTGTTTATAGGTTAATTACCTAAAATTGGAGAATTCAATGTTCTTTTTCATTGGGTTGTAAGCTGCATGTGGCCTCTCTCTGGCAATGGAGGAGGCCCAGGACAGAAAGGTCAGTGTGGGTAGATCAACACAAAGTGCTGGACTAACTCAGCGGGACGGGCAGCATCTTTTGGAGAGAAGGAATGGGTGAGCTTTTGGGTCGAGACCCTTCTGTGGGAATGGGTAGGGGAATCAAAATGGTTAGCAACTGGGAAACGAACCGAGCACAGGCGTTCAGCAAAACGTTTATCTAGTCTACACTCAGTCTACACTCATTGTCTACGCTCATTGTCTATGCTCAGTCTTGCAAATGCATTGGAGGCCACATCGGGAGCAGCAAATGAAGTAGATGGGGTTAGAGGAACTGCAATGTGAAGATCTTTCTCACCTGAAAGGGCTGCCAGGATCCTTGGATGGATGCGAGGAGGAGATATAGGGATGGGTTTTACATCTCCTGTGGTTGCAGGGGACAGCACCTGGAGAGGGCTTTGTTTGGGAGGGAAGGAATGAGTGAACTGGTGAGTTGCGGAGGAAGCGGTTTCGATGGAAAGCACAAAGGGGTGAGGATGTGACTGGTGGTGGGATTACGTTAAACACCAGGCCATCATCTCCCAGATCCTTACCAGTCTCTGGCAATCTCTCTCCACAGCCTCCAACGTTATTGTTCCCCAGCCCCTATCTGTCTGCTCGTGCCCTGCACAACTCATCTCTAAATATATAGATTCCAGCCTATCCTCCCCACGTCCAGTTTCTTGCAATCTACACATGAGGTACCTCACACTCCCTTTAAATTTCCAATTACTTTCTATTTCTCGGCCCCCATAGCCTCATCTTTACTGTGGATATCCAGTCCCTTTAGACCTCCATGCCCCGCCAGGAAGGTCTCAAGCCATCCTGTTCTTCCTTGAATAGGGACCCAGTCAGTTCCCTACTAACACTCCTCCGCCTGGCAGAGCTTATCCTCACGCTCAGCAACTCTCTTTTGTCTCCTTTCTTTCTCCAAGTTAAAAGTGGTCTTCCCTTGTTCTTATTGTGCCATGCAGCCCCGATGAACAGATCATCATTAATTTATTTCCATTATGCATATTCTCACATCCCTACAATCTGCGTAGATAATGCCACTGAGTCTCGGCACAGACATGTAGCCGAGAAAGGGTGAAAGCTGTTTGCTCTCTGACAGGGTCCTACACGAAAAGAGAGTTTAACCCATCAATCACTTCCAGGCCAGCAAGGACATTGCTAAAAGCTTTCAGTAAATCCAGCACTCTTGTTCAAAGATGCGTGATGTTTGAAAAACAGACTGAAAGTAGAAGGGTGATGGTGAGGCAAATGTCCCGTCAGCCTACGATGCCAAAAGTGCTGCTGATTTTACACGGGGATCTCCCCTGATCTGTGGAAAATCAGTCAACAGCATCGGGCAATCTTGCAAATGGTATTCTTCCTCAGTTATTATTAGTTCTTGCTGAAGTTACAGCAGTTGCGCAAGTCCATGAGATCTAATGGGAACCTGAGGGGTAACCTTTTCTTTCACAATGGGTGGTTGGTGAATGAAATGAACTGCTGGAGGAGGTAGATGAGGCACGTACTATCGTAATGTTTAAGAAACATTTCGACAGGTACATGGATATGGAATAGAGGGATTGTGGGCCAAATGCAGGCAGGTGGGAGTAGATTAGATGGATTGGCATGTTGGTCGGTGGGGCAGATCGGGCCGAAGGGCCTGTTTCCATGCTGTATGATTATCTGACATGTGGAGGTTGTTTAAAGGCCAATTCATCGAAGTTCAGAACCAGCATGTTCCGCTGAGGAGGAGAGATAAGGATGGCAAAGTAAGGGAACTTTGGATGACCAAAGAGGTCGTACGTTTGGTCAAAAAGAAAATGAAACCGCATGCAAAGTTTAAGAGTATGTCTGAAGAAGGGTCTTGACCCAAAACATCACCAATTCCTTCTCTCCAGAGATGCTGCCTGACCCGCTGAGTTACTCCTGCATTTTGTGTCTACCTTTGGTGTAAACCAGCATCTGCTGTTCCTTCCTGCAAGTTTTAAGGAGGTATGCGAGGCAGGTTATTTTTTTATACAGAGGATAGATAGTGAGTGCCTGGAACACACCACCGGGGATGAAGGTTGAGGCACATACTCTAGTGGCTTTTGGATAGACATATGGATATGTGAATGGAGGGATATGGATTATATACGGGCAGATAAGTAAGGATGTCAAAGGTCACGGGGAGAAGGCTGGAGAATGGAGTTGGGAAGGAAAAATAAAGCAGCTATGAACGAATGGCAAAGCAGACCCGATGGGCCGAATGGACTAATTCTGCTGCTAGGATCTCATGATTTGGTCTTGACATCATGTTCAGCACAAACATTGCGTGCCAAAGAGCTTGCTCCTATGCTGTACTGTACTGTTCTATGTTCTTCCACGTTCTAAATTTTAGTTTAGGTTAGAGATACAGCGAGGAAACAGGCCTTCAGTCCACCGGGTCCGCGTCGCCCAGTGATCCCCGCACATTAACACTATCCTACACCCACTGGGGGACAATTTTTACATTTACCTAGCCAATTAACCTACAAACCTGTACGTCTTTGGAGTGTGGGAGGAAACCGAAGATCTCGGAGAAAACCCACACAGGTCATGGGGAGAACGTACAAACTCCGTACAGACAGCACCCGTAGTCGGGATGGAACCCGGGTCACCGGCGCTACATTCGCTGTAAGGCAGCAACTCTACCGCTGCGCCACCGTGATCGCCCATGATGCAGAAAATTTCTCAAAAAGTCTCTGCATTCAATATCATGTATCACACTTCTTAAAAAAATGAATTAAACAATTATCAACCCCCATCCCATAAAGAAAAGACAGGCAAAGTTGGCCTTTGTGTCCTCCTTACCCGCGCTCCATGCAGTTGAATAGATGGATCTTGTTCTTCCATGCATTGGCAAGCAACCTCTTCCAGCTCCAGCAAGCTGGTCTGGGCCATTGTGAAATATCCCTTGACAAG
This sequence comes from Rhinoraja longicauda, assembly GCF_053455715.1. Taxonomy (NCBI): domain Eukaryota; kingdom Metazoa; phylum Chordata; class Chondrichthyes; order Rajiformes; family Arhynchobatidae; genus Rhinoraja; species Rhinoraja longicauda. The sequence continues at coordinate 31,885,639 of NC_135978.1, read as the reverse complement.
CAGTGCCAACACCTTCAATCAACAAATAGAGAGAAAGTAGTCACAGCCCGTTCATATTTTCATCTCTAAGCATCTCTGGAAAGCCAAGACAGAATGAGTGACAGTGCAGGAACAATAAACACTGTGTATCCACATAGCACCTCGTTTAAGCTCTCTTGGATACAGGGAACTGCAGATGCTGGTTTACAAAAAAAAGCCAATGTGCTGGAGTAACACAGCGGGTCAGGGAGCATCTTTAAACTTTAGACGAGATACAATGCAGAAACAGGCCCTTCGACCCACAGAGACTGTGGAGACCAGCACTAACCCCATACACTAACACTACCCTACACACTAGGAACAATTTAACAATTTTACCAAAGCCAATTAACTTACTAACATACACATCTTGAGGCAGGAAACTGGAGCACCCGGAGAAAACCCACACGGTCACGGGGAGAATGTACTCATTCCATACAGACAGCACCTGTAGTCAGAATCAAAACCTGGTGCTGTAAAGCAGCAGCTCTACCACTGTACCACCGCGGTGCCCTTTCTGGAGAGCATGGACAGGCATTCACGTTCTCTTGTCACTTCTCTTCGCAAGGATCCCGCTTCCTGTTCCCTTTAGTTACAAGATGATATTGCAAACGATACGCTCTCTAAAAGTGACTTATATGACTGAAACAAGTGTGTCCTTGTGGATGGCAAAGTGTCCTTCCCCCACACTGGTGAAAATAACTCAACATCCACACTTGGGTTCTGATACAGTTGGATATATTTGGATAAGGGAACACCTGCAGACTGTCCTTCCCCAGAACTGAATTTATCAGAGAATATGACACGGGCAAATAGAAGAGCTAAAGATTTCATTCATGAGGAAGTTGCGTTTAAAACTAGCAGCCAGTTCTTTATGATGATGTTGAGGTTTATTATAGCCACATATAGCAAGGTACAAGGAAAAGATTTGTTTTGCATGTAGTTCAACCAGATCAGATGATACTACATAGATAACCCTCATTAGAAGAGATCAAGGGGGGAGTGGCATCTGTTATTACCAATTGTCCATTATAACCGAGAAGGGGGGGTAAATCTGTATATTATTGGAAAAATATCCAATAAACATACACTAAAGATAGACACAAAGGGCTGGAATAACTCAGCAGGTCAGGCAGCATCTCTGGAAAAAAAGGATGGGTGACATTTCGGGTCGAGACATTTTCTTCAGTCTGAAGAAGGGACCCAACCCGAAACGTCACCCATCCTTTTTCCCCAGAGATGCTGCCTGACCCGCTGAGATACACCAGCATTTTGTGTCCATCTTTGGTATAAAACAGCATCTGCAGTTCCTTGTTTCGAACACACACTAAACAAGACATACAATAAACAGGAAAGGACACAAAATACACCATACTTTAAACATTGTAAATAAATTTGAAATAGTTAATATACAGTAATTTAATTTACAAAGACTAAGTCTGCGAGTCTGAGACTGAGACAAGGGTCGCTCCAATAACTTAGCAGCCATTCGTTAAAGCAAGTAACTTGGTCCTTTGTTCCCGATACGAACGGACGCCTCGGTTACTACAGATTTCACAGTCATTGAGTCATACAGCATGGAAACAGGCCCTTTGGCCCAACCTGCCCATGCGGACCAACATGTCCCATCTACACTGGTCCCACCTGCCAGTGTTTGGCACATGTCCTTATAAACCTGTCCTATCCATATACCAATGTTTCTTAAACGTTGCGATAGTATCTGCCTCAACTACCTCCTCTGGCAGCTCGTTCCATACACCCATCACCCTTTGTCTGAAAAAGCTACCCCTCAGGATCCTATTCAGATTTTCCCCCCTCATCTTTTGTCCACTCTAACTGAAATCCGTTATAAAGAGGTTCGTAATAAGAAGGATAGATTGTACATGAATACAATCAAGTCAAACTCACGTACAATAGATAAAGCTTAGAGGGAGATACAGCTGTGAAAGGGTCTCACCTGCAGTGCCTCCACCCGTACTGGAGAAGCTTCATACGAGTTGCTTGCTGTTCCCATGCCAGTGTCGCTGTCGGAGTAAGGCTCGTACTTGGGCACGGTAATGATGGAAACGCACAACTGGAGCAGCCAGCAGAGCTCCTGCACCGGGCTTTCCACGATCTCCTTCTCGCGTTCCCGGTTTGCACCTTGCTGGGGTTTTCTCCAGGACTCGGCTTCACTGAGGCGGTGCGGGGTCACCGAGCCGCTGCTGGAAAGGCCTGAGGAGCTGGGTTGCTGCAGGAGCTGCTGCACCTCGGGGAGAGGGGCCTGGACGGACAGGATCGCCCCGAGCAAGGTCAGGCTGCACACACGCACGTTCACATCTGAGGTTCAAGGAGGCAAAAGGGCACGGTCATTCTTATGGTCAAAGGCGTGGATCTCAGATTGCGGGTCAGACGGCATCTCTGGAGAAAAAAAGATTGGTGACGTTTCAGCTCAGGATCCTTCTTCAGACTGATTGTAGTGGGGGAGGTGCTGTCTGTGTGGAGTTTGCAGTTCTCCCTGTGAACCTGCGGGCTTCCACCGGCTGCTCTGGTTTCCTCCCTCATCCCAAAGACGTGCAGGTTTGTGGGTTAATTGGCCCTCTGCATATTGCCCCTGGTGCGTAGGGAGCAGATGAGAAAGTGGGATAACACTGGACTATTTTGAATGGGTGATTGATGGCCGATGTGCACTCAGTCGGCAAAAGGGCCTGTCTATATGCAGTATTTTTCAATCTACCAAACCCAAAGATTATAAAGACTTCAATACTCTCAAGTACTGTAACAATTCCCCAGTTGTGTATTACAACAAAAACTACATTCATAATTAAACAGCTGGAACATGCGTTCTTCTAATATCCAGAGGTCAGTGCGGTGGCCCAACGGCAGATTTGCTGCCTTACAACGCCAGAAACCCTGATCCTGACTACGAGTGCTGTCTGTATGGAGTCTGCACGTTCTCCCTCTGGCCATGTGGGTCGTCCCTGGGTGCTCTGGTTTCCTCCCACTCTCCAAATACGCGCACTCAGTCTGAAGAAGGGTCTCGACCCGAAACGTCACCCATTCCTTCTCTCCTGAGATGCTGCCTGACCTGCTGAGTTACTCCAGCATTTTGTGAATAAATACCTTCGATTTGTACCAGCATCTGCAGTTATTTTCTTATACTCCAAATACGTGCACTCCGTAAGTTAATTGGCTTGGGTAAAAATTGTAAATTGTCCCTCGGGTGTAGGGTTAGTGTACGGGGATCGCTGGTCGGCGTGGATTTGGTAGACCAAAGGGCCTGTTTCCATGCTGTATCTTTAAACTAAACTAAAAAAGGTCAAAGAAAATAAATTCTTTCTCTCCGGCATCAGTCCAATATTCCCACGTTCTTCCAAGTTGTACTTTTTTGACCCATGAACAAACATAGAGGTCTGCTTCCTCCGTGACTCCATTTAGCCCCCCGCCGACCCACAACCTCAACCCTCGATCCCCGCCACATTCCCCTGCAACAGCAGGATTGCAACACTTGACCTTGTACCTAGGGTTGCCAACTGTCCCGTATTAGCCGGGACATCCCCTATTTTGGGCTAAATTGGTTTGTCCCATACGTGACTGCCCTTGTTCCGTATTAGTAGGGTTGCCAACTTCCTCACTCCCAAATAAGGGACAGAGGGTGACATCAATGCCCCGCGCCCCCACGTGGCCTCACCCAGCCAGCGGCCATGTGCTTCCGCTCCACCAATGGCGGCCGCTGGCTGGGTGAGGTCACAGGGGGCGCGGGGCGGTGACGTCACCTTGTTCCGTATTTGGGAGTGAGGGAGTTGGCAACCCAACTTGCACCTCCTCCCTCTCCACCAGGAGTGAACTGCCCCTTTCAGATGAGGCAACTCTTCACATGCACCTCCTCCAATGTGTCTGCTGAATTGAGTTCACCTAATATGGCCTCCTCCACATCGCCGTGACCAAATGGAGACGAGGGGACTGGTTTACAGATCACTTGTGCTCTGTCTGCACTGGGCCACCTGAGCTCCACGTTACATGCTTTTAGTTTAGTTTAGAGATACAGCGCGGAAACAGGCCCTTCGGCCCACCGAGTCCACGCCGACCAACGATCCCCGCTCACTCACACTATCATATAACATATAACATATAACAACTACAGCATGGAAACAGGCCTGTCCGGCCCTACCAGTCCACGCCGACCATTCTCCCTGACCTAGTCTCATCTACCTGCACTCAGACCATAACCCTCCAATCCCCTCCTATCCATATACCTATCCAATTTACTCTTAAATAATAAAATCGAGCCAGCCTCCACCACTTCCACCGGAAGCCCATTCCATACAGCCACAACCCTCTGAGTAAAGAAGTTCCCCCTCATGTTACCCCTAAACCTTTGTCCCTCAATTCTGAAGCTATGTCCCCTTGTTGGAATCTTCCCCACTCTCAAAGGGAAAAGCCTACCCACGTCAACTCTGTCCGTCCCTCTCAAAATTTTAAAAACCTCTATCAAGTCCCCCCTCAACCTTCTACGCTCCAAAGAATAAAGACCCAACCTGTTCAACCTCTCTCTGTAGCCTAAGTGCTGAAACCCAGGCAACATTCTAGTAAATCTCCTCTGTACCCTCTCCATTTTGTCGACATCCTTCCTATAATTTGGCGACCAGAACTGCACACCATACTCCAGATTTGGCCTCACCAATGCCCTGTACAATTTCAACATTACATCCCAACTTCTATACTCGATGCTCTGATTTATAAAGGCAAGCATACCAAACGCCTTCTTCACCACCCTATCCACATGAGATTCCACCTTCAGGGAACAATGCACAGTTATTCCCAGATCCCTCTGTTCCACTGCATTCCTCAATTCCCTACCATTTACCCTGTACGTCCTATTTTGATTTGTCCTACCAAAATGCAGCACCTCACACTTATCAGCATTAAACTCCATCTGCCATCTTTCAGCCCACCCTTCCAAAAGGCCCAAGTCTCTCTGTAGACTTTGAAAATCTACCTCACTATCAACTACTCCACCTATCTTAGTATCATCTGCATATTTACTAATCCAATTTGCCACACCATCATCCAGATCATTAATGTAAATGACAAACAACAGTGGACCCAACACAGATCCTTGGGGCACTCCACTAGACACTGGCCTCCAACCTGACATACAATTGTCAACCGTTACCCTCTGGTATCTCCCATTCAGCCATTGTTGAATCCATCTTGCAACCTCACTATTAATACCCAACGATTTAACCTTCTTAATCAACCTTCCATGTGGAACCTTGTCAAATGCCTTACTGAAGTCCATATAGACAACATCCACAGCCTTGCCCTTATCAATTTCCCTGGTAACCTCTTCAAAAAATTCAAGAAGATTAGTCAAACATGACCTTCCAGGCACAAATCCATGTTGACTGTTTCTAATCAGGCCTTGATTATCCAAATAATTATATATATTGTCCCTAAGTATCTTTTCCATTAATTTTCCCACCACAGACGTCAAACTAATAGGTCTATAATTGCTAGGTTTACTTTTAGAACCTTTTTTAAACAAAGGCACAACATGCGCAATGCGCCAATCTTCCGGCACCATCCCTGTTTCTAATGACGTTTGAAATATTTCCGTCATAGCCCCTGCTATTTCTGCACTAACTTCCCTCAATGTCCTAGGGAATATCCTATCAGGACCTGGAGACTTATCCACTTTTATATTCTTCAAAAGTGTCCGTACCTCCTCTTCTTTAATCCTCCTAATTTCCATCACTACTCTACTTGTTTCGCTTACCTACACACATGCGGGACAATTTACAATTATACCAAGCCAATTAGCCTACAAACCTGTACGTCTTTGGGGTGTGGGAGGAAACTGGAGATCACAGTGAAAACCCACACAGGAAGAATGTACAAACTCCACACAGACAGCACCCGTAGTCAGGATCAAACCCGGGTCTCGGGGGCTGTAAGGCAGCAACCCTACCGCTGTGCCAACATGACGCCCTGCTATTTTAATTCCCATTCCCATTCCCTGTCCTTCCTCAGCCTTCTCCACTGCAAAGTATAGTAGAGAAAATAGATTTAAGGTGAAGAGGCAAAAATTAAAGGAGATGTTTGGAGCAAGTTTTTTTTTTTTTACACAGAGGGTGGTGAGTGCCTGGAACACATTGGCAGGGGACTGTCGCTGGAGACCCGTCTGCATGTACTGAAATAAACAGACGCACATACCTCTGAAGCAGGTGTAGGGTTTAATCTGGCTCCAAACACGGGTAAGAAGTCCAGGTTTGAGGCGATTGTAGGGCACGTTGGTGACCAAATTAGCAAGACACTGGTTAAAAAATAAAGAGAAAATCGAAGATCACTTCACTTAAATGAAAGGGCCCCAGCAAAAGGAATTGTAAAGATGAACCTTCTCAATACAGCGTTTCCATTGTCGCACCAAACCCTAGATCACACTCTGATCATGACTCTTCTTCAGGCTGTGGGGCGGTGGGGGGGGGGGACGAGGGGAAGTAAAGTGGAAGAGAAGTGGAAGAGGCCAAAGGTCGGCAAGTGATAGATGGAGGGGGATGGGTAGATGGTTGGTCAAAGACCAGAGATGGAAAGAAAAAAGTTTGCAATGAGGAGATAAGGCGAGAAGAGTTGTAAAATGTGAAGCCAGAGGAAGGAACATATAGGCAGAATGAGACGGGGAGAGGGGGAAGGGAAGGAATGGGTATGAATCCAGGTGGGGCACAGGGTATTGTGGGGGGGGGGGAGGGGAGTGGAAGGGGTGTGGGGTTGTTTGTAGGTTAGTTACCTAAAATTGGAAAATTCAATGGTGATATCATTGGGTTGTAAGATACCCAAACGGAATATGAGGTACTGTTTTTCCAGTTTGCATTGGGCCTCGCTGTGGCAATGGAGGAGGCCCAAACAGAAAGGTCAATTTGGGAATGGGAGGAGGAGTTAAAATGGTCAGTAACAATGGTTGACAAGCACGAGTGTTCAGCGAAATGGTTGCTGAGCCTACGCTTGGGCTCACCGACGGACAGGACGCCACATCGGGAATACCAAATGCAGTAGGGAAAGTTAGAGGAGGTGCACGTGAACCACTGTCTTCATTGGAAGGAACGCTGGGGTCCCTGGATGGGGGCGGGGGGAGAGGTACAGGGGCAGGTATTACATCCCCTGTAGTTGCAGGAGAAAGTACCTGGGGAGGGGGAGATTTGGGCAGGAAGTAGGGTTGCCAACTTTCCCGTATTAACCGGGACATCCCGTATATTGGGCTAAATTGGTTTGTCCCGTATGGGACCGCCCTTGTCCCGTATTAGGCACTGTAGGCCCGGACACTGTGGGCCCAGACACTGTAGGCCCGGACAGTGTAGGCCCAAGGGCTACTGTAGGCCTGAGCAGTGTAGGACCGGAGGCCTCCTAACGGAGTTTGCTTAGCAACCCGCCTCCCGGTCCGGGCGGCCACCATTGGTGGAGCGGGAGCACGTGGCTGCTGGCTGGGTGAGGTCACGTGGGGCTCGGGGCGGTGACGTCACCTTTTGTCCCTTATTTGGGAGTGAGAAAGTTGGCAACCCTAGCGGGAAGGGATAAGAGAATGTGAAAGTACTGGCAAAGAAGGAAACTATACTGGACTGAGGCAGTAACACAGGCACACTTATCAATTGATACGCCACCACGTTTTACATGGTGGAAGGGACGTTTAAAACAAAGAGTGTAACATATGCTACATTACCAACTCGACAACGATTGAATCAATTGATCAATAATGGGATGGAATACTTTATTGTCGCATGTAACTAGGCATGGTGAAGTTCTTCGCTGCATCCCCAATGTGTACAAAATCAGCCACCTACGGCGCTGACAAAGTTACAAAGCACGCAGGCTCCTCCTTTGGTTCCCCCCCCCCACTCTCCCCTCCCCTCATAGCAATTCCCCCATGCCAGGTCCCCAATTGTCCATTGTTCTCCCCCCACCTCCCTCACGGCTGAAATAATCACTTCAGGCCGCGGTAAGAATAGATGTCGTTTACCTTGATTATCTGTGTGAGCGTCTGTGGGGAGCATTCCGCCAACAAGGCGAGCAACAAACATCTGTGAAGCTCACGGATGCTGGAGGCCAAGGTGGCCGAGAAAGGTGTGAAGGCTCTGCGATGATCGTTGGTGTCCTCTGCGACAGACAGGAAGTGCTTAGATCCTTCCAAGATGGCCGACAAGACTTGGAGGGATCCAGCGCGGACCTACCCAACATAAATATAACATTTTCATCAGCTCGTTCTTCCACTTGGTCCTCAGCACTATAAACTCTTATAACATATAACATATAACATATAACAACTACAGCACGGAAACAGGCCCGTTCGGCCCTACCAGTCCACGCCGACCACTCTCCCTGACCTAGTCTCATCTACCTGCACTCAGACCATAACCCTCTAATCCCCTCTTATCCATATACCTATCCAATTTACTCTTAAATAATAAAATCGAGCCAGCCTCCACCACTTCCACCGGAAGCCCATTCCATACAGCCACCACCCTCTGAGTAAAGAAGTTACCCCTCATGTTACCCCTAAACTTTTGTCCCTCAATTCTGAAGCTATGTCCCCTTGTTGGAATCTTCCCCACTCTCAAAGGGAAAAGCCTACTCACGTCAACTCTGTCCGTCCCTCTCAAAATTTTAAAAACCTCTATCAAGTCCCCCCTCAACCTTCTACGCTCCAAAGAATAAAGACCCAACCTGTTCAACCTCTCTCTGTAGCTTAAGTGCTGAAACCCAGGCAACATTCTAGTAAATCTCCTCTGTACCCTCTCCATTTTGTCGACATCTTTCCTATAATTTGGCGACCAGAACTGCACACCATGCTCCAGATTCTGCCTCACCAATGCCCTGTACAATTTTAACATTACATCCCAACTTCTATACTCGATGCTCTGATTTATAAAGGCAAGCATACCAAATGCCTTCTTCACCACCCTATCCACATGAGATTCCACCTTCAGGGAACAATGCACAGTTATTCCCAGATCCCTCTGTTCCACTGCATTCCTCAATTCCCTACCATTTACCCTGTACGTCCTATTTTGATTTGTCCTACCAAAATGCAGCACCTCACACTTATCAGCATTAAACTCCATCTGCCATCTTTCAGCCCACCCTTCCAAAAGGCCCAAGTCTCTCTGTAGACATTGAAACTCTACTTCATTACTAACTACACCACCTATCTTAGTATCATCTGCATATTTACTAATCCAATTTGCCACACCATCATCCAGATCATTAATGTAAATGACAAACAACAGTGGACCCAACACAGATCCTTGGGGCACTCCACTAGACACTGGCCTCCAACCTGACATACAATTGTCAACCATTACCCTCTGGTATCTCCCATTCAGCCATTGTTGAATCCATCTTGCAACCTCACTATTAATACCCAATGATTTAACCTTCTTAATCAACCTTCCATGTGGAACCTTGTCAAATGCCTTACTGAAGTCCAAATAGACAACATCCACAGCCTTGCCCTTATCAATTTCCCTGGTAACCTCTTCAAAAAATTCAAGAAGATTAGTCAAACATGACCTTCCAGGCACAAATCCATGTTGACTGTTTCTAATCAGGCCTTGTTTGTCCAAATAATTATATATATTGTCCCTAAGTATCTTTTCCATTAATTTTCCCACCACAGACGTCAAACTAATAGGTCTATAATTGCTAGGTTTACTTTTAGAACCTTTTTTAAACAAAGGCACAACATGCGCAATGCGCCAATCTTCCGGCACCATCCCCGTTTCTAATGACGTTTGAAATATTTCCGTCATAGCCCCTGCTATTTCTGCACTAACTTCCCTCAATGTCCTAGGGAATATCCTATCAGGACCTGGAGACTTATCCACTTTTATATTTTTCAAAAGTGTCCGTACCTCCTCTTCTTTAATCCTCATAATTTCCATCACTACTCTACTTGTTTCGCTTACCTCACATAATTCAATATCCTTCTCCTCGGTGAATACCGAAGAAAAGAAATTGTTTAATATCTCCCCCATTTCTTCCGGCTCAGCACATAGCTGTCCACTCTGACTCTCTAATGGACCAATTTTATCCCTCACTATCCTTTTGCTATTGACATATCTGTAGAAACCCTTGGGGTTTACTTTTACATTACTTGCCAAAGCAGCCTCATATCTTTTTTTCGCTTTTCTAATTTCCTTCTTAAGATTCCTTTTACATTTTTATATTCCTCAAGAACCTCATTTACTCCCTGCCGCTTATATTTATTGTATATCTCCCTCTTTTTCCGAACCAAGTGTCCAATTTCCCTGGAAAACCACTGCTCTTTCAAATTATTATTCTTTCCTTTCCACCGAACAGGGACATAAAGACTCTGTACTCTCAAAATTTCACCTTTAAATATCCTCCATTTCTCTATTATATCCTTTTCATAAAACAAAAAGTTCCATTTCACTCCTTTTAAATCCTTTCTCATCTCCTCAAAATTAGCCTTTCTCCAATCCAAAATCTCAACCCTTGGTCCAGATTTGACCTTCTCCATAATGATATTGAAACTAATGGCATTGTGATCACTAGACCCAAAGTGCTCCTCAACACATACCTCCGTCACCTGACCCGTCTCATTTCCTAACAGGAGGTCCAACACTGCCCCTTCTCTGGTAGGCACCTCTACGTATTGCTGCAAAAAACTATCCTGCACACATTTTACAAACTCCAAACCATCCAGCCCTTTAACAGAATGTGATTCCCAGTCTATATACGGAAAATTGAAATCACCCACAATCACTACTCTGTGCTTACTACTAATATCTGCTATCTCCTTACATATTTGCTCTTCCAATTCTCGTTCCCTATTTGGCGGTCTATAATACACCCCTATAAGTGTTGCTAAACCTTTCTCATTTCTGAGTTCCACCCAAACAGCCTCATCTGCAAGCCATACAGAATTGCAAACTATATATATGTGAAGAAAGGAACTGCAGATGCTAGCTTATGCCGAAGATAGACACAAATTGCTGGAGTAACTCAGCAGGTCAATCAGCATCTCTGGAGAAAAAGAATAGGTAATGTTTCGGGTGGAACCCCTCGTATAGTCCGAAACGTCACCTATTCTTGTTGTCCAGACCCGCTGAGTCACTCCAGCATTTTGTGTCTATTTGCATATATATATATATATACATTGAGGTCACATATTGCAGTCATAGTCATACAGCACAGAAACAGGCCATTTGGCCCAACTTGTCCATGCCAACCAAAATGCCCCATCTGAGCGTGTCCATTTGCCTGCGTTTGTTTCTACGTCTAAACCTTTCCTATCCACATACCCATCTGAGTGACTTTTAAAGGCGATTGTAGTATCTGCGCCATCTACCGCAACACATAATGTTTAAAATGTTCATCTGCATGCATCTCAAATGACTGATAATTACAGCAACATTGTGCATTAATCCTAAATCCTATTGTCACACTGGCCAACGAACTTAACACCTTCTTTGCCCGCTTCGAAACTGGCAACACCACCATGAGTGGAAGAACCCCAGCCATGGCGGAGGGACAGGTCTTAACATTGAGTACACAGGAAGTACAGCGCGCTCTATGAAGGGTCAATCCACGCAAGGCTGCAGGCCCGGATGGAGTTCAAGGAAGGGTACTAAGGGACTGTGCTGAACAGCTGATTGAGGTATTCACCAAGATCTTTAACCTGCCTTTATCTCTGGCAACGGTCCCCAAGTGCTTGAAGTCGGCTACCAAAGTGCCGGTGCCAAAAAAAGCAAAGATCACCAACCTGAATGACTACCGTCCGGTTGCCCTAACTCCTATAATCATGAAGTGATTTGAAAGGCTGGTCCTCTCACACATCAAATCCAGCATCCCTGACTCACTGGACTCGCATCAATTTGCATACAGGGCAAACAGATCCACAGAGGACGCCATCTCTCTGGCTCTTCACACTGTCCTGACTCACCTGCAGAGACAGGGCACCTACGTGAGGATGCTATTCATAGACTATAGCTCTGCCTTCAACACGGTCATCCCCACCAAGCTCATCACCAAACTCCACCAGCTAGGCCTCAGCTCATCGTTATGCGACTGGATCCTGAATTTCTTGATGGAGCGACCGCAGGCAGTGAGAATGGGCCCTCACCTGTCCTCCACCATCACCCTGAGTACCGGCACACCTGTGTATTGAGCCCCATGCACTACTCCCTCTTCACACACGACTGCGTTCCTGCATTCGACACCAACACCATTGTCAAGTTTGCAGACGACACAACGGTGATCGGGCTGATCACCAACGGTGATGAAACAAAATACAGAGCGGAGGTGCAGAACCTGGCGGACTGGTGCTCAGATACCAACCTGTCCCTAAACACCTCTAAGACCAAGGAGCTGATCATCAACTTCAGGAGGTCACATAATTGGGAATACGCCCCGATCTTTATCAACGGGGACAGTGTGGAGAGAGTGTCCAGCTTCAAGTTTCTGGGCACTCACATTTCGGAGGACCTCACATGGTCCACTAACACCGCTGCGCTGGTCAAGAAGGCACAGCAACGACTGTTCTACTTGAGAACACTGAAAAGGTCTGGTCTGCCCCAACAGCTGCTGATGACATTTTACCACTGCATCATAGAGAGCATCCTAACGCATGGCATCCCTGTGTGGTATCTCAGCTGCATGGAGGCGGAGAGGAGAGCTCTTCAGCAGGTAGTCTACAGAGCTCAGAAGATTATCGGGACACAGCTTCCAGCCTTGGAGGGCATCTACAATACACGATGCCTCAGGAAAGCCACCAGCATTCATAAAGACTCCTCACACCCCTGCAATAGTCTGTTCGAACTTCTACCATCGGGCAGACGTTACAAGGCCTTCTATGCCCGCACCTCCAGACTCAGGAACAGCTTCATCCCCAGAGCTATAGCTGCCCTGAACCTGTCCGGCTGAGTGCGCCCCCCATGAACTGACTCCTTCGGATGGTCACGTCGCACAACGACAATTGCACTTTATACTGTTTTAACTGTTTCTAATTTTGTTTCTCTGGACTGTATAAAGATTAGCTAATTAATTTATTGCATCGAATGGAAGTCGCATTCCCAATCTCTTTGTACCCCTGTACAATGACAATAAAGATATATTGTTGTGTTGCATAATTAATTGATTCCAAACCTCTAGAACTACAACATTCTGAAAGGCCAAACGAGCATTTGGCAAAGGCAGCGTTTGTCCAGTGAGGACCAGGTTGCCTGGAATTAGAGACCACAAACCAAAATCTAGCTTCAAGGATGGACAAAGGTAGATATAAAATGCTGGAGCAACTCATTGGGTCAGGCAGCATCTCTGGAGAGAAGGAATGCAGGTCCCACCCCCTCCCCTGACATCAGTCTGAAGGGTCTCGACCCGAAACGTCACCCATTCCTTCTCTCCAGAGATGGTGCCTGACCTGCTGAGTTGCTCCAGCATTTTGTGTCTACCTTGTCATGAAGTGTCACGTAGTTGGAGAACTGTGGCTGTCTAGTGGTGCAGCTGGTAGAGTTGCCTGACAGCGCGAGAGACCCAGGTTCTGACCTCTGGTGCTGTCTGTGTGGAGCTTGCACATTCCCCCTGTGGCCATGTGGGTTTTTGACAGGTGCTGCGATTTCCCCCCACATCACCAAGACGTGCAGGTTTGTAGGTGAACTGGCCTCTCTAAATTGCCCTCAGTGTGCAGGGAGCGGATGTGAAAGTGGGATAACATAAAATTAGTGTGAATAGATAGATAGCTAGATACGTTATTGCCACGTGTACCTAGGTACAGTGAAAGGCTTTGTTTTGCATACAGCCTAGTCAGTACACAAGTGTTACCATGCTTTGGCGCCGTCAAAGTTACTAAAGTACCAAACAATCCTATCTGCTGCCCGCTGCCGCATGTGGCCGCCTCCCTCCCTCCCTCCTCTGCATCCCCCTTCCTCCTTGCCGCACCCTTCTCCCGCTGGGTCCCTTATTGCTCGCGGCCACTCCCACATCCCGCCCGGTCCCACTTAGTTCTGTTCGTTCTCGGTGACCCCCCCCCGCCAGGTCACCCATCGTTCTCGGTGACCCCCCCCCCCCGCCAGGTCACCCATCGTTCTCGGTGACCCTTCCCCCCCCCCCCCCCCCCCCCCCCCGGTCACCCATCGTTCTCGGTGACCCTGCGCCCCCCCCCCCCCCCCCCCCGGTCACCCGTCTTTCTCGGTGACCGACACCCCCTCCCCCCCCCCCCCGGTCACCCATCGTTCTCGGTGAGCCACCACCACCCCCCCCCCCCCCCGCCCCGGTCACCCATCGTTCTCGGTGACCCCCCCCCGCCAGGTCACCCATCATTCTCGGTGACCCCCCCCGCCAGGTCACCCATCGTTCTCGGTGACCCCCCCCCCTGCCAGATCACCCATCGTTCTCGGTGACCCCCCCCCCCCGCCAGGTCACCCATCGTTCTCGGTGACCCTGCCCCCCCCCCCCCGGTCACCCATCGTTCTCGGTGAGCCACCACCCACCACCCCACCACCCCCGCCTGGTCACCCATCGTTCTCGGTGAGCCCCCCCGCCTGCTCACCCATCGTTCTCGGTGAGCCACCCCCACCCCCCCGCCGCCTGGTCACCCATCGTTCTCAGTGAGCCCCACTCCTGGTCACCCATCGTTCTCGGTGAGCCACCCCCCCACCAGGTCACCCATCGTTCTCGGTGAGCCACCCCCCCCCCCCCTTTGGTCACCCATCGTTCTCGGTGAGCCCCCCCCCCCCCTTTGGTCACCCATCGTTCTCGGTGAGCCACCCCCCCCCCACCAGGTCACCCATAGTTCTTGGTGACCCCCCTGCCAGGTCACCCATTGTTCTCGGCGGCCCACTGCCGGGCCTGGGTGATCGTTGGTCGGCGCGGACTCACTGGGCCGAAGAACCTGTTACCACGCTGTTTCTTTCAATCAATCAATCAACAAACTCCAAAGTTTCCACTCGTGATCATTGTCCACTGTTGTTTAACTTGCCCTGCAGGCAAACATAGCTCAGTAACTGATGCACTGAGTCATGGGGGAATAGAGCATGGAATGGAGCATGGGGGAGTAGAGCAATGGAGGGTCCCGCCCCCTCCCCTGACATCAGTCTGAAGAAAGGTCTCTACCCGAAACGTCACCCATTCCTTCTCTCCCGAGATGCTGCCTGACCCGCTGAGTTACTCCAGCATTTTGTGTCTATCTTCGATTTAAACCAGCATCTACAGTTTTATTCTTTGCAATTATAAGACAATGCTTGCCTTACAGTCAGGGGAATCACTTTGAAGGAGCAGGTCCTTACCTTTGGTGATGGATCTTTTAAAGCAATGGTCATCAGGGACACAGCTTGTGGGCTTCCGATGCCAGGAACATCTGCAATGAATGACGACCAGTAGCCGTAAAGAACTTTCTTCTCTATTGATTTTATAGTTGATAGGAAGCAGGCTAAGGCACCCTGGCGAACCTTCCCCTGAAGTGATCTAGAAGGACAAAACAACGATTTTGAGAACCTGCTTTTATTTCCTCCTTCCAGTATTTCTTCTTTTTTTTCCAGTTTAATTTATTGTCACGTGTACCGAGGTTCAGTGAAGAGCTTTTGGTGCATGCTAACAGCCAGTGGAAAGACAATACATGAGTCATTTGTAGTGCAGTGATACATGATAAGGGAATAGCGTTTAGTGCAAGGTAAAGCCAGTAAAGTCCAATCAAAGATAGTGGAGGGTTCCCGATGAGGTCGACAGTAGTTCAGGACTGCTCTCTGGTTGTGCTGGATGGTTCAGTTGCCTGATGACAGCTGGGAAGAAACTGTCCTTTTCCCACCTCTTCCACGAAAGATCAACGGAAAACGCCATCGCGCGCACATTGGGAATATAAGCACAAGATGAACCTGTGTGTTTAGACACGTGTGTTTAGCAAGCCAAGCTACTTGGCAGGCATGTAAAAATGTCAATTAGTCCCACTGGTAGAACATAGGAGAGTTGAGCAGAAGAACAGGCCCTTCGGCCCACAATGTCAGTGCCGAACATGATGCTGAGACCAACACTATGTGCCTGCACATAATCCACATCGCTCCATTACCTGCATATCCACGTGCCTATCCAGACGTCTCTAAAACGCCATGATCGTATCTGATTCCACCACCACCCTTGGCAGCACATTCCAGATACTGACCACAATCTGTGTGAAAATAAACTTGCCCTGACATCTCCTTAAACCTTGTCCCTCTCACCGTAAAGCTGTGCCCTCAAGTATTTGATCTTTCCATCCTGGAAAAAGCTCCTGACTGTGTACCCTATCTATCCGATCATAATTTTATACATTTTAATCAGGTCCCTCCTGCAACCTCCGGTGTTCAAAATTCACAGTCAGCAAGTATTGCAATTAAAGGCCATAAACCTGTCCCACCCTAATCATTCCTCCTTCTCCCTGCATCCGTCCAACAGAAGGTACAAAGGCCTGACATCGCGCACCACCAGACTCAGGAACAGCTTCTGCCACTCTGCTATCAGGCTTCTGAACGGTCCCATTCACCTCTACCCCTTTCCCAAGGAACTGAGAACTGAGGCACTACAATGCCAAGAACTATACTCTTCACTCTGCATCTTGCCCTTTGCTCTATCTATTGTTCACATTCACAAGTTATAGGAGTAGAATTAGGCCATTCGGCCCATCGAGTCCACTCCACCATCCAATCATGGCTGATCTCTGCCTCCTAATCCCATATTTCCTGCCTTCTCCCCATAACCCTTGACACCCGTACTAATCAAGAATTTGTCTATCTCTGCCTTAAAACTATCCCCTGACTTGGCCTCCAAGGCCCACTGTGGCAATGAGTTCCACAGATTAACTACCTCTGACTAAAGAAGTTCCTCCTCCCTCACCTCCTTTCTAAAAGAGCACCCTTTAATTCTACGAGTTGGAACTGATTGATATGTATGCATGGTATATCTGATCTGTTTGGAGAGCATTCGAAACAAAGCTTTTCACTGTACCGCAGTACATGTGACAATATACCTAAACCTAATCCAAGTTCAATTACTTTATTTGAGCTAAATATTCAAATTATGCGCGCTTTTATTAAATTAGGGATAGGCATTATTCCCTACACTTTTAATCCAGCTATATTCTTAATCCCAGGAATATGTCACACCTTTTATACATGATTGACAGCATTTGGCTTAACTATGTACTGAAAACTCACAAAATTGTTAAAGAACTTGGCAGATGCCATAGAAAGCATTTTATCAGGATGCATCACTGCACGGTTTGGGAACAGCTCCATCTAAGGCCGTAAGAAATTGCAGAGTTGTGGACGCAGCCCATCACACAAACCAACCTCCCTTCCATTGACTCCATCTACACTTCACGCTGCCTTGGCAAGGCCAGCAGCATAATCAAGGAGCAGTCTCACCCTGGCCACTCCCTATTCTTCCCCTCTCCCCCCCCCCCCCCCCCCTCCCTCCCCCCCCCCCCCCCCATCAGACAAAAACACAGAAATGTGAAAACGCACACCTCCAGATTCAGGGATAATTTCTTCCCAGTTGTTATCAGGCAACTGAACTATCCTATCAACAACTAGAGAGCAGTCCTGAGATACGATCTACCTCACTGTAGACCCTCGGACTAACTTTAATTATACTTTACCTTGCACTAATCATTACTGCCTTTATCATCTACCTGTACACTGTGGGTGGCTCAATTGTAATCATGTAAAGTCCTTCCATTGACTGGTTAGCACGCAACAAAGGTATAGTACACATGACTATAAACTAAGCTAAACTAAACTAGACCAGACATGAGGCAGATTTTTCTCCTGACTGAGGAGTCTATGACCAGGGGACACACTGTCAGCATGAGGCCCGACTATCTAAGACTGAGGCCTGGAAACATTTCCTCACTCAGATGAAGGCGAACCTTTCAAATTCTCCATGCTGTTTGGCTGTGGAATTCATAAACCAGTTCAGTTGTGTGTATTCACAGCATCGAGTTATTGATTTCTGGGCAGTGTGGGAAATGAGGAACATGGAGATTGTGCTGGGGAATGGCACTGCGGCAGAAAGATCAGCCTTGATTTTGATGCATGGCACAGCATACCTGAAGGGCTGGATGTCCTAATCCTGCTCCTGTGTCATAAATTCATAACTGGCAGGAGCAGAATTAGGCCATTCAGCCCATCAAGTCTACTCTACCATTCAATCATGGCTGATCTATCTCTCCCTCCTTACCCCATTCTCCTGCCTTCTTCCCATAACCCCTGACACCCATATTAATCAAGAGGCTGTCTATCTCTGCATTAAAAATATCCACTGACTTGCCCTCCACAGCTTTCTGTGACAATGAATTCCACAGATTCACCTCCATCTGACTAGAGAAATTCCTCCTCATCTCCTTCCTAAAGGAACATCCTTTAATTCTGAGGCTCTGACCTCCGATCCTAGACTCTCCCACTAGTGGAAACATCCTCCCCACATCCACTCCATCCAAGTCTTTCACTGTTCGGTACATTTCAATGAGGCCGCACCGTCACCCTTCTAAACTCCAGCAAGTGCAGGCCCATTGCTGTCAAACGCTCATCAGATGCTAACCCACTAATTCCTGAGATAACTCTCGTAAACCTCCTCTGGACCCTCTCCAGCATTAGCACATCATTCCTCAGATATGTGGCCCAGAATTGCTCACAATTCTCCAAATGTGGCCTGACCAGCGCCTTGTAGAGCCTCAGCATAACATCCCTGTTATTCTATTCTAGCTTTTTAAAATAACACAAGAAAGTTTGTGCACTAACATTTCAAATGGCTAAACACTTACCGCAGTTTGCTCTGGATTCCACCCTCGGTATCGGAATACTCAGAGTCAGAACTATTTATCTTTTTCCAGGCAGGGTAGAAGGAGTTTGAAGTCTCTTTCCCATCCAAGGATGGCATCACGCTGTCGGTGTAGTTCTTTGGTCCTTGGAGGGTAAACGTTTTGTCTTCTCCTCTCGGCGCTCCATTCTCTGGTTGTTGGAGCGGTTCCGGCTGTGCTTTGCTACTGTGGTCTTCCTTTTCATCTTCCAGTTGTTCCTTCTTGTTTTTAGATCGAGATTTCTTCTTTTTATGCTTGTCAAGAACAACAAAATAAAACATAGGAATGTATTTTCAACAAAATAAAAGACACCACCTTCTACTTGGAAGAAGATGCCATCAGCGGTGGCAAGCCTGGCTCGCCACTGCGAGAAGAAGATAAGATTGCTCGATTAACTCCAGAAACGTTTGCAGCTCTGTGTGTACTGCCTAGGTGAGGTCTGCTATATGATTTTACTGGATTGTTATTCAAAACAAAGAATTTCACTGCACCGAGCTGCATGTGGCAATAAAGTGCAATTGAATCATGCTGATCGTCCCGTCTTCCTTAAACGGAGTGTGTACGTTCTCCCCGTGACCGCGTGGGATTTCTCCGAGATCGTCCGTTTCCTCCCACACTCCAAAGACGTACAGGTTTGTAGGTAAATTGGCTCGGTAAACGTAAAAACCAAAGATACTAGAGGAACAAGATGGACCACTCTGTTGAAATCGCCTATACTGAAGTGTAGTACTCAAAGGAGCCATTTAGTAGGCAAAACCCGCCGTTCGATATGCCTCTCGTAGTGTAATCAGTGTTTTGGGGGAACAGTATGTGTGATGATACCATTAAAATGCAGAATATATCTCGTCTATCAATTCACAGATTTTTGTTATTTTTCTTTTAAAATGTTACTGTAAGTTTCTGCCAAAATGGCGCCTTGATGTACTACAGTTTTTAGGGCCGAGAGGTCTATCTTCTTCCTCTAGTATCTTTGGTAAAAACTGTCCCCAGAGTGTGCAGGAGTGTTAATGTGCGGGGATCGCTGGTCGGAGTGGACTTGGTGGGCCAAAGGGCCTGTTTCCGCTCTGTATCTCTAAACTAAACTAAAAACTAAACACATTTCCTCATCAGATTTCTCATCTTCAGGTGGAATGGACAACTCAGGGGTGCTTCTTTTTCTAACACTCACCCCTCCAATCTAGAATATGGGAAATGGATTAGTGGAGCACTCCTCCAACAGGTCATCCTTGCTTCTGCCTCCAGACTTTAGACTTTGAAGATACAGCATAGAAACTGCCCCTTAGGCCCACCGAGTCTGCACCGACCCGCGATCAATCCGTACCCTAGCACTATCCTACACACTAGGGACAATTTACAATTTTACCAAAGCCTACAAACCTGCACGTCTTTGGAATGTGGGAGGAAACCGAAGCAGCTGGAGGAAACCCATGTGGTCACAGGGAGAACGTACAAACTCCGTGTAGACAGCACCCGTAGTCAGGATTGAACCCGGATCTCTGGCGCTGTAAGGCAGCAACTCGACCACTGCTCCACTGTGCCACACTAACAGCATACAACAGCTCTGACGGTGAATATCAGGCATGTTGGAGCTGTGAGATTTCAGCGAGGTCCTACTCTCTGAAAGAATATCGTAGTTGATTCCACTCATTCTCAGCACAGCCTTTCCAAAGGCAATTTCTAATGGCCATGTATGCAACTCAGTTGATTTAACAGCGATCTTGCATCTTCCTGACAGCTATTGATCAAATGAGCACTGGCGAGCTCACCTGGCCAGCTCACCTGGCCAGCTCACCTGGCCACTGAACCATTGGGGAACTCATCACTCCTCTGCACCTCAGCACCAATGTCTTGCACACAAGCTCATCTGTAAATGTGTGCATGTGTCTATGAAGATGATCTAATTTAATCAACTCTCACACTCCATTAATCTACCAACAGGCGACTTAAATGGCAGACACAATGGCTGCTGGTGTGGTCACACCTCACCAAATCAGCAACTTAAATCACTGAAGGAGACAATCAAAGATGACAGTTTTTAATTCTTCCTCTTATTTGTATAATGAAAAACTGATGGATGGGGTAAGTAAATGAACCACAGTTTTATTCTGTGTGAAAACTAAAGATCATCGCCTACTGGAATAAAATAAGAAAAATCGAGCGCGCCGATACATAAACCCCTTGTTGCTCATCTGTGCTTCTCCCCACAATGACTCCATCAGCACTTCACGATATCTCAGGAAAGCAGCCACCATAATCAAAGACTTGTCCCACCCTGGTCATTCCTTCTCCTTGCTCCTATCTAGTAGAAGATACAGAAGTTTGAAAGCGCGCACCATCAGACTCAGGGACAGCCTCTTCCCCTCTGTTACCAGGTTTCTGAATGGCCCTTCCATAAGCCAGCTTACAGTCCGATTCATCTCCACCCCATTGCTGACATTGGACTTTGTCTGTGGTACTGGTGCGCTACAATGCTGAGAACTATATTGCGCACTCTGTATCTCCCTCTCTACTCTACCTATTATGCTTGAGTTTGACATGACTGTGCAGGCCCACCACCAATTTTCCTGGGACTTACCTGGGCTTATCTGGAACACGGGTGCTGCAGTACAACCAGTATGTGGACCTCATCTTTTTGTAAATGGTGCTACAATATGGCAACTCATACATGCGTGAGCTATGCAAAAATAATTCCACTGTGCCATGTGACAATAACGAACCACTGTGCCACTGAATATGCAAGGCATAGAATACAAAGTGCTGCAGTAACAGCAGGTCAGGCAGCATGAGCTGCCAGGGGGGGTAGTTGAGGCAGGTACTATTGCAATGTTTA
Source organism: Rhinoraja longicauda (assembly GCF_053455715.1). Taxonomy (NCBI): domain Eukaryota; kingdom Metazoa; phylum Chordata; class Chondrichthyes; order Rajiformes; family Arhynchobatidae; genus Rhinoraja; species Rhinoraja longicauda. The sequence continues at coordinate 31,863,974 of NC_135978.1, read as the reverse complement.
CGAAATATTAAGCAGGTACATGGGTAGGACAGGTTTAGAGGGATATGGGCCACACGCAGGCAGGTGGGACAAGTGTAGATGGGATATGTTGGTCGTGGTGGCCAAGTTAGGCCGAGGGCCCTGTGTCCACGCTGTATGACTCGATAATTATTTTTGAAACATCGAACTACAAGTTTTACATTATTTTGAAAGTAAGTAATTACCCCAACTTGTTTCGATGTGTTTGTTGCACCTCCCGTCTGATCTTTCATGGGCGAACTACCTTCATACTGGGGCAGAGGAGCTGGGTACAGAACAACAGGAACTTCAATGTTCACACCAGGGAAACCATAAAACATGTATGTCTGGAAAGAAATGAACAAAGAAAAAATAATACACTTGGTTGAGGAGGTGCAATAAATATGGACTGCATATCAAGCTAAACATTATCTTCTTAACATGTTAAGCAAACTGCCAACAATTACAATTTCCAGGACACCCAAAGTCCTGGAGCAATATTTCAGAAGCTTTCGTTTAGTTTAGTTTAGTTTAAAGATACAGCGCGGAAACAGGCCCTTCGGCCACCGAGTCCGTGCCAATCAGCAATCCCCATACATTAACATTATCCTACACACTACAGACAATTCACACATACCAAGCCAATTAACCTACAAACCTGTACATCGTTGGAGTGTGGGAGGAAACCGAAGATCTCAGAGAAAACCCACGGGGAGAACGTACAAACTCCGTACAGACAGCATCCGTAGTCAGGATCGAACCCGGGTCTCTGGCACTGTAAGGCAGCAACTCTACCACTGGGCCACCGTGCAAGTGACCAGCCTTCAGGAATCCATCATATCCCAGATAACTCAATACGTTTGTTCATCAGTGAAACCAAGGGTATATGAATTGAATGTTCATTTTCATAGTGAAAGGCAGGGCGCTGAGGAATGCTGTCGAGCTGAGGGATCTAGGAGTGCAGATACGTAGTTCCCTGAAAGTGGCGTCACAGATAGATAGGGTGGTCAAGATGGCTTTTAGCACATTGGCCTTCTTCAGTCAGGGTACTGAGTATAGAGGTTGGGATCGAAGATTGACACAAAATGCTGGAGTAACGTAGTGGGACAGGCAGCATCTCTGGAGAGATGGAATGGGTGACATTTCGGGTCGAGACCCTTCTTCAGACTCGACCTGAAATGTCACCTATTCCTTCTCTTCAGAGATGCTGCCCGTCCCGCTGAGCTACTCCAGCTTTTTGTGTCTATCTACAATTTAAACCAGCATCTGCAGTTCCTTCCTACACATCGAAGTTGGGATGTTATGTTACAGTTGAACAAGATGCTGGTGGGGCCACATTTGTTCAGTGTTGTTCAGTATTGTGTTCCGTTTGGGTCACCCTGCTATAGGAAGGGTGTTGTTAAGCTGGAAAGAGAGCAGACAAGATTTATGAGGAAGTTGCCAGGACTTTTAGGCCTGAGTTATAGGGAGAGGTTGGGCAGGCTAGAACTTAATTCCTTGGAAGACAGGAGGCTGAGGAGTGACCTTATAGTGTACAAGACTATTTCATGGTCTGGTTTGGCTCAGCCACCAAGCACGACATCCAGAGGCTACAACGAATCGTTCGATCAGCTGAGAAGGTTGTTGGCTACAACCTTCCCCCCATTGACGAACTGTACACTACAAGGGCCAGGAAGCGAGCGGGCAAGATCATCTCTGACCCCTATCACCCTGGCCACAAACTCTTTGAAGCACTTCCCTCTGGAAGGCGACTCCAGACTGTCAAAGCAGCCACAGCCAGACATAAAAACAGCTTTTTTTCCCGCGAGTAGCGGCTCTACTCATTAACCAAAAGTCTGTAGCCTCTTTTTGCTCTGGTTTATTTCACTCACATGTTTAAACTATAATGTTCTATTCCTAATGTTTTAAGCTTTATTCTTAATTGTTTACTGTATGTTCGTGTTGTTACTTGCGAGCGGAGCACCAAGGCACATTCCTTGTATGTGTACATACTTGGCCAATAAACGTATTCAATTCAAGAATGTGAGGGGAATAGATTGGGTGAATGCACAAGTATTTTACCCAGGGTAGGGGAATCAAAAACCAGAGGACATAGGTTTAAGATGAGAGGGGAAAGATTTAATAGGAACCAGCGTGGCAATGTTTTCCACACAGTGGGTGGAGAGTATATGGAAAGAGCTGCCACAGGAAGTAGTTGAGGCAGCTACAATAACAACATTTAAAAGACATTTGGACAGGTTCATGGATAGGAACGGTTTGAAGGGATATGGGTCAAACGCAGGCAGGTGGGACTAGCGTAGATGGGACATCTTGTTCGGCATAGGCAAGTTGGGCCGAAGGGCCCATTTCTGTGCTGTACAGCTCCAAAGGTGTATAACTGAGTAGGCAAACACTGGCCACTATTGGTGCTTCCCAAAGATTCACTTTCACTGTTGATGTCAGTTGGCACAAAATCAGACCAAGAAAACAATTGATTATTAACTTACAGTGATTTACCTTTAGGGCTGCCAGGAGAGTCCCCAGTTGGTCAGCTTGGGTCAAATTAATTCTTCCTGCATTCAGGATGGAATGGATTCCCTTCAGCGCATTCTGTAACAACTGAAATGAAAGTTGCAACCAAATCAATTGTCCAGCAAAGACTATATGCATTCAGAATCTCCGTGAAGGCACGAAGGTGTGAGAAGTAGAGTGCTAGAGTGAAAGGTGGCCATGGTCCAGGGCAATGGGGAATGCTTATTCAGCGCCAACGTTGCTTCAGGCCAGATCTCCGTTCCGCTGTTGTGACAGATACCAGGCACCCCACAAAGAAGGGAGGGTGCTGGAATGGAGTGGGGGTGTACGTGAAGAAGGGTGGCACAGTGGCACAGCGGGTAGAGCTGCTGCCTCACAGCGCCGCAGACCCGGCTTCCATCCTGACCTCGGGTGTTGTCCTTGTGGAGTTTGCACGTTCTCCCTGTGACTGCCTGCATTTCCACCGGGTGCTCTGGTTTCCTCCCACATCCCAAAGACAGACGGGTTAGTAGGTTAATTGGCCTCTGTAAATTGCCCCTGGTGTGCAGGGAGTGGATGAGAAAGTGGGGTAACATAGAACTACTGTGAACGGGTGATCGATGGTCGGCGTGGACTCGGTGGGCCGAAGGCCTGATTCCATGCTGGATCTCTAAACTGAACTAAAATAGAACAAGAATTATTCCCTCAGCTATCATGTCCTGAGACTATGTCACGGGTCAGTGGACTTCAGACAAGAAAAAAAGACTATTTTTGATTACTCCAAATCTTCATTAAATGGTAAAATGATGTAAAAACTCAAGACCGTTTTTCATCTCTTTCCGTTCCTTAATTCTGCCGAACTTTCCCTTCTTTAGTTTTTAGTTGTAGAGATACAGCGCGGAAACAGGCCCTTCGGCCTACTGGGTCCGTGCCGACCAGCAATCCCCGCACATTAACACTATCCCACACCCACTAGGAACAATTTTTACATTTACCAAGCCAATTAACCTACAAACCTATACGGCTTTGGAGTGTGGGAAGGGAAACCGAAGATCTCGGAGAAAACCCACGCAGGTCATGGGGAGAGCGTACAAACTCCGTACAGACAGCACCCGTGGTCGGGATCGAACCCGGGTCTCCGGCGCTGCATTCGCTGTAAGACAGCAACTCTACCACTGCGCCACCGTGATGCCCAGGAGAAACTGACTGGATACAATCTACACTAGTTGGGTCGAATGGCCTCCTCCTACACCTATTGTCTATAGTTCTATGTTATTCCACATTCTCATCCACTCCCTACACACCAGGGGATACAGTTCAATTAGTCCCAAAGCAAAGTAAACTACCCAAGCAAAATATATTATGGAGGAACAGCACCTCATATTTTGCTTGGGTAGTTTACACCCCAGCGGTATGAGCATTGACTTCTCTAACTTCAGATAGCCCTTGCTTTCCCTCTCTTTCCATCCCTCTTCCCAGTTCTCCCACTAGTCTTACTGTCTCCGACTACATCCTATCTTTGTCCTGCCCCCTCCCTTGACATCAGTCTGAAGAATAGTCTCGACCCGAAACATCACCCATTCCTTCCCTCCTGAGATGCTGCCTGACCGGCTGAGTTACTCCATCATTTTGGGTCTACCCTACAAACCTATATGTCTTTGGGATGTGGGTGGAAACCAGAGCACAGGGAGAACGAGCAAACTCCACACATACAGCACCCGAGGTCAGGATGGAATCCGTGTCTCTGGTGCTGAGGCAGCAGCTCTACCAGCTGCCCCATTGTGCCACAGGTATCTTGAAAGTTTGGAAATTGGACTAAAGATGTCACGAGCACCACTGCATTTTTACGCAGACGGTCTTATACTTAATTGTAGAATGACCCATTAATTAGAGCATAACTTAACTCGTCACAATCTTGAACACAGGTCAGTCTCACTCCTCAAAATGAGTTACTACTGCAGTCAACCCATATTGCTCAAAAATATTTAATAACAAAGTCCACAGTTAAAGTCCTTGTGCATATCGACAGATAGATGATACACTTTGGAACATTATTATACAGAGAAAGCTTTTCATCGCATCATGGGTACTTCCCTCAATCTATGAGAACAGAAACATTGTGAACTGTTTGCTGAGTATTGGTGAAATCAGACTAAAGGAGTACTCCAGAAGACGACTGGCTGTTGATATTGTAAATCTGAGGCGCTGTAACATTGCCATGACCCAAGATTTCTCACAAGGTGAACCTTTGGTCTCAGCAAATCACCAAAAAGACAATGAATGGAAGTCATGTAGCTCTCTATGAAATGGTGGTAATGATGGTGGTTAAGGAAGCAGAATTAACAAAAATGCTACGCAAGTTCATAAGTTCCAGAAGCAGAATCAGGCCAACTGTGCCACCATGCCATCCCACTAATTTTACATACATTTTTAAAAAGAAAATCAGAGCAACAAGCTTAATTGTCTGCAATTTAGGAGCTGCTCCTGAGAGGTGCTGAATACACATTGCTCAGATTAACAACCATCATTTGGTGGTGCGCACTTTCAAACCTCTGCAACTGCAGCTGAATAGGAGCAGGGAGAGGAAGGAACAACCAGCTTGGGACAAGTCTTTGATTAGTTGGCTGCTTTTCTGTGGCAGTATGGTGTGTTTAGAGTCACAGGAGGGAAGTCTAGTCTGGTTATGTGATAGGGACAGAATTAGGCTATTTGGCCCACCAGGTCTACTCTGCCATTCAATCGTGGCTGATCTATCTTTCCCTCTTAACCCCATTCTCCTGCCTACTCCCCATAACTCCTGACACCCGTACTGATCAAAGTATGATGTGCGTGCTGAGCTTGGCAACCTTTCAAGTGTAACTTAGTGGCGGAAATGTAAGAAACAATACCTGCCATAATGGGAAGACATACATTTGAAGCCTTCCATTTAACCAGGTGAGAAACCCTGCCTTGTTTAAGTGTTCTCATCATGCTAAAGTTAGCTTCAATGCAATATGGACAAGTGGGTGGGGAGGAGGTGGGCAGATGGAATATAATGTGGAGTGAAGTCATCCATTTTGGTGCACATACAGTAACAAATCTGTCATAAGTCATTGACTGTCCACATACAGGTTAGACAAGCAATTAAGAAGGCAAATAGTATGTTACCCTTCCTTTACTATGGAGGGCTTGAATACAGAAATAAGAACGTCTCATTGCAATTGTTTAGGGCCTTGGTGAGATGGCACTTGGAGGAGTACGCTTTACAGTTTTGTTCTTCTTATGAACTTGCCACAGGGAGAGTATAGCACATAGTGTTTAAGGATCTAGAAACCTAATACCTTCTATCCATCTCCCTCATCTCCATCCAGGGACACCAGCAGTCCTTCCAGGTGAGGCAGAGGTTCGTGTGCACCTCCTCTAACCTCATCTACCACTTCCAGCGTTCCCGGTGTGGCCTCCTGTACATCGGCGAGACCAAGCGTAGACCCAGTAACTGCGTCGCCGAACACTCTCGCTCGGTCTGCCAAGATCTGCTGGATCATCCGGTTGCTCACCATTTTAATTCCTCTTCCCATCCTGACCTTTCTGTCCTGGACCTCCTCCATTGCCAGGGTAGGCCATATGGAAACTGGAGGAACAACACCTCATATTCTGCTTGAGTAGCTTACAACCCAACGGTATGAGCATTGAATTCTCCAATTTTAGGCAATCACAAAGTCCTCCCCGTCTCCCCCCACATCCCCTCCCCCTCCCCTCTCTCCCCTGTGCCCCACCTGGACCTGCACCTATTTCTCCCCTCCCTCGCCCCTTCCACCTACATTCCTTCCTCTAGCTTCTTGATTTGCAACTCTTCAATCCATTTGTCTCACACCTTCTGTTTTTGAATCTCTGGCCTTTGTTCAACCACCTGCCTAACAAATCCCCCCCCCCCCCCCCCCCCTACCTTTATCAACCTATTACTTCCCAGGCTTTGACCTGCCCCTCCTCTCTTCCAGCTGTCTGAGAGAGAGATTGAGGGAGTGCAGCGCAGGTTCACCAGGTTAATCCCCGGAATGGCAGACTGACATATGATGAAAGAATGGGTCGACTGGGCTCGTATTCACTGGAATTTAGAAGGATGAGAGGGGATCTTATAGAATCATACACAATACTTAAGGGATTGGACAGGCTAGATGTAGGGAAAATCTTCCCCATGCTGGGGGAGTCCAGAACCAGGGGTCACAGTTTAAGAATAAGGGTAGGCCATTTAGGACTGAGATGACTCAGAGGGTGCTGAAAGTTCGGAATTCTGTACCTCAGACAGCAGTGGAGGCTCTGTTAATGTGTTCATTCAAAGAGATTAATAGATCTCTCAACATTCAATTAAAGAGATTAATAGATCTGTCAATATTTCAGGGAATTGGAGGGTATGGGGCATCTATTGGCGGTGAGGTAACCCAGCCATAACCTTAATAAATGGCATCTCTTGAAGGGATGATGGCCTACTCCTGCTCCTATGTCTTTAACGATACAAATGCCAACTGATCGAAGTCCACAGAAGCATAAATTCATAACGTAATCATAAAACATATTACTTTTTTACCTTACAAACTGTAACATCATCAACTTCAGGAGTCTTTGGGTTCCTCAATACATTCAGAAAGGTCTGCAGAGATACGATTTTGTACTGTTCCTCCAGGTAAGTCTGTCCAGGTACACTATCAACAAGACATTGAAAAAGATTGTAAAGATTATTGCTAGGTTGTGGATCTTCTGAATTTTTTGTCCCTAGAACATAGAGCAATACAGCACAGGAAAAGGCCTTTCAGCACACAATGTTTGTGCCAAACATGATGCCAAGCCCAACCCTTATCAGGTTGCACATAATTCATATCCTTGCATATTCATGTGCCTATCCAAGTCTTTTAAATACTACTATCTCGTCTGCCTCCACCACCACCTCTGGCTACATGCTTCAGGCACCTACCACCCTGTGTAAAAGCATCTTCTTTATACTTTAAACTTTGCCCCTCTATAAAGTTATGCCCTTTAATATTGCCATCCTGGAAAAAAGGTTCTGACTGTCTACCCTATCTATGGCTCTCACAATTTTATATACTTCTATCAGGTCACCCTGCAACCTGCGGCATCGCAAAGAAAACTATTAAAGTCAAACCAAACTCTCCTTGTAGCTAATACCTCCTAATCCAGGCATCATTGTGGTAAACCTGTGCTGTACCCTTTCCAAAGCCTCCTCAACCTTCCTATATTGGGACGACCAAAACTGCATGCAATACTCCAAATGCAGCCTAACCAAACTCCTTTTAACCGAATCGTGACTTTCGGACTCTTGTACTCGATTTCCTGACAAATGCAGCCAATCATATGACATCCCTTCTTTACCACTCTATCTACTGGTGTTGCTATTGAGGGCGTGCAGCGTAGGTTTACTAGGTTAATTCCCGGAATGGCGGGACTGGAGCGACTAGGCTTGTATACACTGGAATTTAGAAGGATGAGAGATCTTATCGAAATGTATAAGATTATTAAGGGGTTGGACACATTAGAGGCAGGAAACATGTTCCCAATGTTGGGGGAGTCCAGAACAAGGGGCCACAGTTTAAGAATAAGGGGTAGGCCATTTAGAACTGAGATGAGGAAAAACTTTTTCAGTCAGAGAGTTGTGAATCTGTGGAATTCTCTGCCTCAGAAGGCAGTGGAGGCCAATTCTCTGAATGCATTCAAGAGAGAGCTGAATAGAGCTCTTAAGGATAGCGGAGTCAGGGGGTATGGGGAGAAGGCAGGAACGGGGTACTGATTGAGAATGATCAGCCATGATCACATTGAATGGCGGTGCTGGCTCGAAGGGCCGAATGGCCTCCTCCTGCCCTACACAATAGTCTATTGTCTATTGCCTCTTTCATTACTACAATAAAGCTAGCGTAGTTCATGAAGTTTGACTTTATTCCTTCTTCATTGAAGTCAGAGGACTGTTCAACAATGGTTATATTATGATTGCGTTCTTGACATAGTATGTTTGAAGTGAATCACCTGGCAACAACATCAGATCTCACAAGGCTGCAGTGATTGGTGAGAGACTTGGAGAAGGGTCGAGGCAGTATCTGAGGTAGCATTATTGTCCATCTGATTTCTGGACCATCACATGAGCAAAACTAAACTTAATGTTGCCTACTACATGGGCATCCTTTAAACACAACACTCCCCTCCCCATCAACACAAAATGCAGAGGGTAAAATCACCTTCCCCCATCAGTGCAGTGAGGCCCAGTAAATAAGTGCAGCAAATATCATCAACAATTTTTCCTAAATCAACATGGAAGCAACAGCCCAAAAAGCATACCTTGTCTCGAATTCCTCAAAAACTAAGGCAGCTCAGCATGTCTTCAATAACTCTTACCAAACTGCTACAGATGTGCCATAGAAAGATCCTATTGGGATGCATCACAGCTTTTTTTTGGCAATAGAGTTGTGAATGTAGCCCAGTCCATCACACAGACCAAAGATAGACAAAAATGGTGAAGTAACTCAGCGGGTCAGACAGCATCTCTGGCAAAGTGGACCATCCTCCCCACCATCAACACAGTTATGGTCAAGGACCTTTTGCACCCGGTCATAGATTCATGGAGTGATACAGTGTGGAACAGGCCTTTCGGCCCAACTTGACCATACCGGCCTACGTCCCAACTACACTAGTCCCACCTGCCTGCATTTGGCCCATATTCCTCCAAACAGTTCCATCCATGTAACATAGAAACACAGAAACATAGAAAACAGGGTGCAGGAGGAGGCCATTCGGCCCTTTGAGCCAGCACCACCATTCATTGTGATCATGGCTGATCATCCACAACCAGTAACCCGTGCCTGCCTTCTCCCCATATCCCTTGATTCCACTAGCCCCTAGCGCTCTATCTAACTCTCTCTTAAATTCCTCCAGTGATTTGGCCTCCACTGCCCTCTGTGGCAGAGAATTCCACAAATTCACAACTCTCTGGGTGAAAAAGTTCCTTCTCTCCTCAGTTTTAAATGGCCTCCCCTTTATTCTAAGACTGTGGCCCCTGGTTCTGGACTCCCCCAACATTGGGAACATTTTTCCTGCATCTAGCTTGTCCAGTCCTTTTATAATTTTATATGTCTCTATAAGATCCCCTCTCATCCTTCTAAACTCCAGTGAATATAGGTCTTCATCCCTCTTCAATTGAAAAGAAGATTCAAGTCCTGGAAGCACGTACCATCAGATTCAGGAACAGCTACTTCCCCACTGTTATCTGAACAGTGCTCCTATAAGCTGGGGTGTAGGTTTGGAGGGATATGGGCCAAATGCAGGCAGGTGGGACTAGTGTAGTTGGGACATGTTGGCCGGTGTGGACCGAAGGGCCTGCTCCACACTGTATCACTCCATGAATCTATGATCTTCCAACCTTTCTCATTACAGACCCTGGTCTTTTTCTCGATAATTGTAACGCTATAAGGCTGCGATATATTTTTCCCTCTCATATTTTTCTTTTTACATTACCTGTTGTACACTTTACACTGCCTGTCATGCTTGCGTATCACTTGATTCTCCTTAGTTAGTATGAATTGACCGGGTAGCATGCAAACGGAGCGTTTCACTGTATCTCCATACATGCGACAATACTAAAGCAACACCATTGGCAATACCACTCCAACCACTCGAATAGGACAACCTGACCATTCCCGGCAACCCGCTATTCTTTCTCTGCACTACTTCCAAGGCATTTACGTCCTTTCTTAAATATAGACAGTTATACATAGTACCCTTGATATTATCTCTATAATGTCCTATAAACTGAGGTGTAACATCCTTGCTTATTATCCAATTCCCTAAGCAATATACAATAATCTTCTTTTAGCTTTTCTTTTAGCACAGTGGCACTGGGGTAGAGTTGCTGCCTTACAGCACTGTGCCAGAGATCCGGGTTCAATCCTGGCTACGCGTGCTTATCTGTACGGAGTTTCTACCTTCTCCCCCCTGACCTGCATGGGTTTTCTCCAGGAACTTCGGTTTCCTCCATTACTCCAAAGACGAACAGGTTTGTTGGTTAATTGGCTCGGTATAAATGTAGCAATTGTCCTTAGTGTAGGAGAGTGTTAATGCGCGGGGATCACTGGTCGGTGTGCCGAAGGGCCTGTTTCTGCACTGTAGCTCTAAACTAAAGGGCGGCACGGTAGCGCAGCGGTAGAGTTACTGCTTTACAGCGAATGCAGCCCCGGAGACTCAGGTTCGATCCTGACTACGGGTGCTGCACTGTAAGGAGTTTGTACGTTCTCCCCGTGACCTGCGTGGGTTTTCTCCGAGATCTTCGGTTTCCTCCCACACTCCAAAGACGTACAGGTATGTAGGTTAATTGGCTGGGTAAATGTAAAAAAATTGTCCCTAGTGGGTGTAGGATAGTGTTAATGTGCGGGGATCGCTGGGCGGCACGGACTTGGTGGGCCGAAAAGGCCTGTTTCCGGCTGTATATATATGATATGATATGATATGATAAACTAAACTACTTCCATCTTGTCTTCAACAACTTGTGAATAGCAACTAGGATAGCTAACACTCTCTGCATCTCAGACCTATCCAATTGCTCACCAGTTAGATAATGATTTTGTTAGTCTTCCTGCCAAAATGAACAATTCTGCAGTTCCTTCCTACACAAATTTTACATTTTCCACATTATATTTTACTCTTCTTGCCAATCTTTGCCAACTCAATTAAATTACCTTTTTGTAACCTTTTTAATGTCCTCTTCACAACTTACTTTCTTATCTACCTTGGTGCCATTACACATGTTAATGCCTTTGGTTTCTATCCAAGTTTAGTTTAGTTTAGTATAGAGATACAACGCAGAAACAGGCCCTTCGGCCCACCGGGTCACACACTGACACTACCCTTCACACACTAGGAACGATCGACATTTATACCAAGCCAATTATCATGTACCTGTACGTCTTTAGAGTGTGGGAGGAAACCAAAGATCTCGACGATAGCCCATGCAGGTCACGGGGAAAACGTGCAAACTTCGTACAAACAACGCCTGTAGTCAGGATCGAACCCAGGCCTCTTATATGTCTTATATATTTATATAACTTGTAAAACATTGAGGGCCAAACCAGATTAAGGCTTACAGATAACCAATGTTATGACGGACCGTGGGGGGGGGGGGGGAATTGGTGTTGGTTATTGCTGATTGCCCACTATAACTGAGTCAGGTATAGCAGTCACTCAGCAAAACAAGTTGGTTTCAAATACAAAGTTCTTTTTAACAGCTGAAAATGTATTTTTGTAAGCTAAAAATACTAAATTCTGTTTGTTACATTGTTTAAGAGAGTATCATTGCATAAGTGTCAATAGAAGTGGCAGCTTGTCAATGTCTATGGCCTCCCGCAGTGTAACGAGCAGTCGGCGATCTGAAAGAGACAGTGGTGTCCGTTTACCGAGGGGAAACTCCATCCACTACAGCCTGACACATTTTCACATGCACATTGTTATATTCGCCCTGGTCATCCCAGGTCAACAGGCTTTTATTGGCCTATCTTTCATTATCATGGAAGATGCCAAGATTACACTTGAACCATCTGTTCCTTGTCTGCCTGTCAATCTTTGATTTTAATTTACCCAGTCCTAATGTCCCATCTCCAGCTAACTATTTTTTTTAACCTTTTCAGTCCAATCGATTTTCATACCCATTCTAAACCTTATGTTACAATGATCTACCACTGCGCCACCGTGCCGCCCTGCTCAGCAAATCTGCTCAGCAAAAAGCACCTTTCAAATTCTGCTACTCTACACACATTTCAGCAGGGACTCTGGGCATGCAGTTAACAAGGAGCAAAATCAAAATAGAAATAATAACTTTAAACAAAACAGAAATAATAAGGGTTTGATATGTCCAGGTTACAACCCAATGGTCTGAACCATTTTAGGTAACTAACCTATAACAACCCTTTCCCTTTCACTCTGCCTACATCTCTTCCTCTGGCCTCACATTTCGCACCTCTTCTCTCCTTTGCAACTTATCTCACAGCCTTTTATCTTCTTCCTATCTCTGGCCTTTGTCCACCCACCTGCCAGTTAAACCACAACCATCTGTTCTGAGAGGCTTCTTAAGACAGCACACTGGTGCGGCTGGTAGAGCTGCTGCCCTACAGCACCAGAGGCCTGGCTTTGATCCTGACTTTGATCCTGACTTTGACTGCTGTCTGTGTGGAGTTTGTACATTCGCCCCGTGACCACGTGGGTTTCCTCGTGGTGCTGTGGTTTCCTCCCACATCCCGAAGACGAGCAGGTTTGTAGGTTAATTGGCCCTCTGTAAATTGCCCCCTAGTGTGTAGAGAATGGATGATTGCGTGGAATAACACAGAACTAGTGGGAAATGGCAATGGATGGTCAGTGTGGACATGATGTAGAAACAAAGAACTGCAGGTGCTGATTTCTACCAAAGATAGAAATAAAGTGCTTGAGTAACTCAACGGATCAGGTTAGCATCTCTGGAGATGCTGTCTGACCCGTTGAGTTACTCCAGCACTTTGTGTCCATCGCCAGTGTGGATTTGGTGGGCAGAAGAGCCTGTTTCCAGTGGAAACTTTCCACGCTCTATCTCTAAATTAAATGAAACTCAGGTAAATAAGTCTAACTTCCAAAATGCATTTGGTCCAGGTTGACCATCAGATGGAACATTGCATTTTGACAGATTGAAACAGTGCATGGTACATAAACTGTTTCATTCTTTAGTTTTTAGTTTAGAGATAGTGTGGAAAAAAGCTCTTCGGCCCACCAAGTCCACACCGACCAGCGATCCCCGTACACTAACTCTATCCTACACACTAGGAACAATTTTCAATTTTTACCAAAGCCAGTTAACCTGCAAACCTGTAGGTCTTTGGAACAAAGGAGAAAACCCACGCGGTCAAGGGGAGAACGTACAAATAGCACATCTCTGCCGCTGTAAGACAGCAACTCTACCGCTGCTCCACCACGCCGTTCTGCTGTGAATGCATCTCCCACAAGCCAATAATGAAGAAGGTTTGATAAAAATTATTCTAGATGTCCCTGAAATTCTAACTTTCTTTCTGCCCATCCATCAATGAAAATAAATCACTGGCCAATGAGAGAGAACAAAAAATAGGGCTGGAGAATTCGGTTTCAGTTAAATAACTCTACGAAAAGAGCAGGAGGTCTACCTCAGACAGAGATTAGCCATGCAGTACACAGCTGCCCTCCGCAAGTCCACATCTGACTCTGTCGGCGCACTCAGCTGCAGTAAGATGCCATTTTTTCCAAGAAGGTCTGGAAGGAACTAGAAGAGATTTTTTATTAAAAATACATCTCACATTTATCACCAACCTTAACCATTACAGGTTTGTGTTGAAGGTCTTCAAAGTAAAAGAAAAAAAATTACAGATCCACCACCAATTTTCCGGCAACTGGTGGTCCAGCGCCTCCTTTAATCTGGACAAAATTACGAGAGCGTGCTTAAAATCCCCCCTAGGTTTAAGGTGAAGGGGACGAGATTTAATAGGAATCTGATGGGTAACTTTTTCACACAAAGAGTGTGGGGGTATGGAACAAGCTGCCAGAGGAAGCAGTTGAGGCATGGACTATCACAACATTTCAGAAACAGTTTGGCAGGTACATAGATAGGACAGATTTGGAGGTATATGGGCCAAATGCAGGCAGGTGGGAGTAGTGTAACAGAGACATGTTGCCAGTGTGGGCAAGTTGGGCCGAAGGGCCTGTTTCCACGCTGTATGACTCAAAGACTCCACTTCTGTGCCACCGCATGACTATGACTCTCTACTCATTCCACACAGATCAGTATCCTAGCCTGCAATTTCCCTAATCTAGATGGATCTGCTTTACAACACCTTAAACGTAACAGGATCTGCAACATATCTTTGATCGTAAATCAAACGCACGAACATACCTTCTGGCACCGTGGCCCGTTGCTGTAGACGAGAGCAGCCACCGCCTGCAGTATTTCCACATGAGTCCACGAGTTGCACTGCTGTAGGGCTCGGATGCAGTAGGACAGGAGCAGTTCCAAGCTCTGTTCATCCACTGTTACCTTAGAGAAGAACAACCATAAATCTCACATCTTGGCCAATATTCTCCCTCAAATGAAAGTAGCTGACGATCCGTTACACACATGACAGTTTCCCGACAGAGATACACCTACGCCATCATTATCCTATTTACTATTTACAGCAAAAAAAAACGCTGAATCGCAGAAAGATCTTGGGGTTCGTGTACAGAATTATTTAAATGCAAATTTAGTTTAGTTTCGAGATACAGTGCGGAAACAAGCCCTTCTGCCCACCAAGTCTGCGCTGACCAGCGATCCCTGCACACTTTATACAATCCTACAGACACTCGGAACAATTTACAATTATATCAAGCCAATTAACCTACAAATCTGTATGCCTTTGGAGTGTGGGAGGAAATTGGAGATCCCAGAGAAAACCCATGCAGGTCAAGGGGAGACTCCTTACAGACAGCACCCATGGTCAGGATGGAACCCTGGTCTCTGGCACAGTAAGGCAGCAACTCTACCGCTGTGCCACCGTGTCGCCCTGTTATTAAAGATTGTTCTTCTTCCATTCTTTCTTGAATATTAAGTCTTAACAGCCCCTAACACTAAAGTTGGTTCTGAAGAAGGGTCTCAACCAAAAATGTCACCTATCCCTGTTCTCTAGAGACACTGCCTGACCCGCTGAGTTACCCCAACACTTTACTTCCTTTTTGTAAACCAGCATTTGCATTTTCTTAGTTCAACAAAAGTTGGTTTCTCGGCTTGATCTTGGGGGAAAATGCTAATTTGCCGTCTTCTATTTATCATTACTACTTGGACAAATATGACCAGAAACAGCTAACTTTTGAGCTGTAAAAGCAGGTTATGTCTAGTTGTTCTTCTTGTGGTGATTACTATTATGGCGGACAAGGAACTATAGATGTTAGTTTAGTTTAGTTTAGACATACAGTGCAGAAATAGGCCCTTCAGCCCACCGAGTCTGTGCCGACCAGCGATCCCCCTGTACACTAGCACTATCCTACACACACTTGGGACAATTTATAATTTTTACCAAGCCAATTACCCCTACA
The DNA here is from genome assembly GCF_053455715.1 of Rhinoraja longicauda. Taxonomy (NCBI): domain Eukaryota; kingdom Metazoa; phylum Chordata; class Chondrichthyes; order Rajiformes; family Arhynchobatidae; genus Rhinoraja; species Rhinoraja longicauda. The sequence continues at coordinate 31,848,398 of NC_135978.1, read as the reverse complement.
AACCAGTATGTCTTTGGAGTGTGAGAGGAAACTGGAGCTCCCGGAGAAAACCCATGCAGGTCATGGGGAGAAAGTACAAACTCTGTACAGACAGCACCCGTAGTCAGGATCGAACCCGGGTCTCTGGCACTGTAAGGCATCAACTCTACCAGTGCGCCACCATGTCGCCATGAAGTTTCAGGAGGCATTCAATAAAGTTCCACATGTGAGATGGTCTCAAAATTGAGAACATTTGGAAGTGGAGGCAACCTGCTGACCTACGCTGAGAACAGGTTAGGAGTTAGAAAACAGTGGCATAATGTGATGGCTGCTTTCATCCACTGATTTAGTGAGGGGATTCCAATTTTCATTGTATTTAATACCGAACCACACATCAAAGTTAAATGTCACTGCAAGTAAGCAGATCAAAAAATATACAGTTGCAAGTAAAGGATATTGATAGATCAAGTAATATTATGGCAGATGGAATTTAATATGATATGAAGAAATCTGAGGTCACCCACTTCCATCCTAAAGATGGATTAGAGTAATTTATAATTGAAAGAGGCCTGAGAATTGCTGAATAGCAGAAAGATCATGGCGTGCGTGTACAGAATTCATTAAGTTCAAGATATCTTTAAAAGGGTTTATGCTACTCCTTGTTTCTGGGTGAAAGCTATGCCACAGACATGCAAACCACATCTTCGACCACATTTACACAGGTACTGGGTACTGCATCCTCAGTAAAGAAATATTGACCATGGAGGGAGTGCAGTGCAAGGACAGATGCAGGAAATTTTTTCCCAATGTTGGAGGAGTCCAGAACCAGGGGCCACAGTCTAAGAATAAAGGGGAGGTCATTTAAAACTGAGGTGAAAATAAACTTTTTCACCCAGAGAGTTGTAAATTTGTGGAATTCTCTGCCACAGAGGGCAGTGGAGGCCAAATCACTGGATGGATTTAAAAAAAGAGTTAGTTAAAGCTCTAAGGGCTAGCGGAATCAAGGGATTATGGGGAGAAGATGGATGATGGAAGATGGATTCAACAATGGCTGAATGGGAGATACCAGAGGGTAATGGTTGACAATTGTATGTCAGGTTGGAGGCCAGTGTCTAGTGGAGTACCCCAAGGATCTGTGTTGGGTCCACTGTTGTTTGTCATTTACATTAATGATCTGGATGATGGTGTGGCAAATTGGATTAGTAAATATGCAGATGATACTAAGATAGGTGGTGTAGTTAATAATGAAGTAGAGTTTCAAAGTCGACAGAGAGATTTGGGCCTTTTGGAAGGGTGGGCTGAAAGGTGGCAGATGGAGTTTAATGCTGATAAGTGTGAGGTGCTGCATTTTGGTAGGACAAATCAAAATAGGACGTACAGGGTAAATGGTAGGGAATTGAGGAATGCAGTGGAACAGAGGGATCTGGGAATAACTGTGCATTGTTCCCTGAAGGTGGAATCTCATGTGGATAGGGTGGTGAAGAAGGCGTTTGGTATGCTTGCCTTTATAAATCAGAGCATCGAATATAGAAGTTGGGATGTAATGTTAAAATTGTACAGGGCATTGGTGAGGCCGAATCTGGAGTATGGTGTGCAGTTCTGGTCGCCAAATTATAGGAAGGATGTCGACAAAATGGAGAGGGTACAGAGGAGATTTACTAGAATGTTGCCTGGGTTTCAGCACTTAAGCTACAGAGAGAGGTTGAACAGGTTGGGTCTTTATTCTTTGGAGTGTAGAAGGTTGAGGGGGGACTTGATAGAGGTTTTTAAAATTTTGAGAGGGACGGACAGAGTTGACGTGGGTAGGCTTTTCCCTTTGAGAGTGGGGAAGATTCCAACAAGGGGACATAGCTTCAGAATTGAGGGACAAAAGTTTAGGGGTAACATGAGGGGTAACTTCTTTACTCAGAGGGTGGTGGCTGTATGGAATGGGCTTCCGGTGGAAGTGGTGGAGGCAGGCTCGATTTTATTATTTAAGAGTAAATTGGATAGGTATATGGATAAGAGGGGATTAGAGGGTTATGGTCTGAGAGCAGGTAGATGAGACTAGGTCAGAGAGAGTGGTCGGCGTGGACTGGTAGGGCCGAACGGGCCTGTTTCCGTGCTGTAGTTGTTATATGGTTATATGAAGGCTGGCACAGGTTACTGATTGTGGATGATCAGCCATGATCACAATGAATGGCGGTGCTGGCTCGAAGGACCAAATGGCCTCCTCTTGCACCTATTTTCTATGTTTCTATCTAAAGGGGGTTACATTATAAAAAGAGATTGCATATCTACTGTGTCCGTTGGTCCAGATATACTGTATATCGCGAGACCAAACGCAGGCTCGGCGATTTCACTGAACACCTCCGCTCAGTCAGCCTACACCACTGTAATCTCCCGGTTGCTAAACACGTCTCGACCCGAAACGTCACCCATTCCTTCTCTCCAGAGATGCTGCCTGACCTGCTGAGTTACTCCAGCATTTTGTGATACCAACATTTTATTGAAGATCATACCTGCAGGCGGTTGAGCAAGTGATGGATTAGTTGGCACATTTTGCTCACCAGGTGCTCCTGGTTTAACTGGACAAGTCGACAGGCTTGGACAAGCAGCGAACACACATCCTACAAGTGGGAAGTAAATTAAAGAGACTTCTTATTCCAGACATCTTAGAAATGAATTATTTTTCATTGTTGAAAGGTCATTTATAATTGGTACATTAGCCAATTCAAAAATCCATTAGAACATTATTACGGCAGCATGATAAACTACATATCCTACGCATTACTCTTGTATTGAGGGGCTTCTTACAGTTTCATCTTATATTTAGCTGTCAGCATATCAATAGATTTCATGCATTTTTCAGTAGCTGGATCCAACTTTATCTCCATGTCAGAATTTAAACTGGAGTTTTCCAATTTTACACTTCTCTATCAGTTGCTATCTTATGCACTGCTTAAAATGTCTTAACTATCTTCTGTGGTCTCCTTTACATTGGAGACACCACACATAGACGAGGCCACCCCGTTTTGCTGAACATGTGCTCGGCCCGCCAAGGGGTGCTGGATTTTCCAGTTGCCAGCTAGTTTAACTCTCCTTCCCATTCCCACATTGAATATTCTGTCCTGGGCCTCCTCCATTGCCAAAGTGAGGCCACACGCAAACTGGAGGAACAGTATCTCATATTTTGCTAGGGTACCTTACTACCCAATAGTGTGAACATTGAAGTCTCCAATTTTGGGTAACTAATGAACAATGAAGATGGAGATCAATCAGTACGCCAAGTACACCTGCTCCTTCCGTGGGAAGACCAAGATGAAAAGAAACCTGTTGGATCCTGCATGAAGACTGTGGCCGGAGGAGCCTGGGCCTACAACACCACCACAGCTGTCACAGTGAAGTCTGCCATCCGTCGCCTCCAGGAGTTGAAGGATCAGTGAACACTGACTGGGAATCTCATGTGTACGTCATCAAAGTAGTAAATCAAAGTTTAACAAAACAACAACAACAAAAAAGTCGGGGAGGGATAATGCCTCCAGCGCTGGATGTGCTGGAGCGGCTCCCGATCCAGGCGAGCCCCAGGCTGCTGCAGGGCCTCCTCCGTCGCCCTCGACTTGCTCGGCCCGTCGATCGACGTCCCTCTCCTCTCCCGACCGACCGCCTGTGTGTCCAGAGGGAAACGCCTTCTGCAGCCGACCTTGCAGGCGCTGGAGGGATTACCCCTCTCCTACTGGCCCGTTCATCATGTACGTCGTCGCCAGCGGCTCCCTCCTCGGTTCTCCGGTCTTCAGGGCCGATCTCGGCAGTTTCCGAACTTACATGTCAGGTAGGCTATCAAGTTGAGGGTTTTTATGCAGCTGATGACATCATAATAATTTTAAATTGTAATTATTTCTTAGAAATGGTGTGTCAGTGCGACGGTGACGCACGTGGGCACTCCACCAGTATATCATATGATATTTCTATACTGTCTGCAGGCCCACTGGTGGGCACTGTATTTTTTTCTGTTTTATAAATAATTGTATACCTACAGTATATATATATTCCAATATTTCAAGCTCTTTTAAAAAATTGAATATTATTTATTTGTTGCCATATAAACCTCATTAAATTTATAAAACGGACATTTCTTTATTTTTTCCTACGGCCCGCAAAAATGTGCCAAATATATAATGTGGCCCTCGTGCTGAAAAGTTTGGAGGCCCCTGGTCTACACCAACAGAGGTCGCGGCCTCCAAGCGGAGTCCGCCGGTGCCGGAACAGTCTGCCCAGGCCGTCGTGATGCTGAGACACCGGCCCACAAAGTCAGCCTCAGAGGTCGGATATGGGAACAGATCTGGCGGCCCAGGCCGGCTGGAGTTCTAAAGCCCAGGCCGCAGGGGGCAAATCCGGCCCGCCGATCGACCGCGGAAGTCCTGATGAGGTCAAGATCGATCTTCTCACCGGCCTAGGGCGCTACATTTTCGGGGGGACTTCCAGGGGGGATTTCAAGTGCCCTCTCGTAATTATGTCCGGATTAAAGGAGATGCCGGACCATCAGTTGTCGGAAAATCGGTGGTGGATCTGTACTAAATCCCTTGTGAAAACATTCTTCTTCCCAACAACATATGTGCGATTTGTCACATATATAGTTGAAAAGTTCTAAGAATTATCTAATAATTAAGGTGTTGGTCTTTTCTCAGCTTAACTCCAATTCAAAACCTGCTGACTTGAGTGTTGCAATATTGGCACACAACTGACCTCTGATTACATTCTGTAAGAAATAAAACGCCAATTAATTTTGGCAGGCAATGCAGCCAGTCTCATTTTTTTTTTTGAGGTCTGGGGAAGTACAATGAGAATGGTTCAAATCAAAGGACTCCCAACTCCCAAAGGACTCCCAACAGATATATATTAATTTAATTGCACTTGTGGCTTGCATTGTAAAAAAGCCTCAGGCTGGTCTTGACCCTGTCTCATGGTGGACTCAGTCGGGCGAAAGGTGGCATTCCATGCAGTATCTCCAAACTAAATTAAACAACTACCCTACCAGGAAATTATTTTTATATGACTGTAAATCCATGCTTAGTTTAGTTTACCTTCATTCAGAGATACAGCATAGTGCCAGCAGTACTTCTTACACCAAACTTTGAGTTACCATGGACCCCTCATAGGTTCTGCCTGTGATCATAATAGTCATGTGATTTAGTTTAATTTAGACATACAGCAATGGACACAGGCCCTTCGGCCCACCAAGTCTGTGCCAACCATTGGTCACACCCACACTGGTTCCATATTATCCCACTTTTGCATCCTACAAACTAGGGGCAAATTTGTGAAGGCAATTAACCTGCAAGTCTTTGGAATATGGCAGGAAACCAGAGCACCCGGAGAAAACCCACGCAGTCATAGGGAGAATGCACAAACTCCACACAGGCTGCACCCCTAGTCAAGATAGAATCGGGGTCTCTGGAGCCATGAGGCAGCAGGTCTACCCGCTGCAGTGCTGCTTGTTTATCGTGGTGTGCACAATAGATTTTGCGCAATTTGCTGGCTTATTAGTTATGTGGCACCTGCTCCACTTCTCTGGGTACAACAGGCAAATATATAAGTGTACCAAGATGTTGTGACAGGATGGTAAAGTACAGAATGCTGCAATTACCCAGAGCAAATTTCTGACTATAGTTTTACTTCACATCATTCCAAGTACAACCCAGGTCTGAGGGCAGGGCCCTTATAGAATGAAAACAGAATGATACTGTAGGATATCACCAAAGTCAGTCATTCAAGTGCTGGCAAATGTCACCAGAAACTGTCCAGTTGTGCCAATGGCTTTTGTCTTTGCTTAATAAAATGAATACGGAGCACTAAATGCTTCGAGATATTTTGACTTGAAAAGCAAGTGCTATTATAATCTAGCCACCGTAATAAAGTCTCCAAAATGGAGAAAAATCTCCGTTTTTTAAATATTTAGATGGGCACAAGGATATGTAGGGAATGGATTGGTATAGATCACGCACAGGCAGATGAGATTAGTTTATCTTGGCATTATGTTCGGTACTGATATTGTAGACCGAAGAGCCTGTTCCTGTGATATAACTTTCTAAGTTCTATAAGGTTCCCAATCTGGAAAAATCAGGCTCCATTGAAATGATAGCATCAAGGCTGCATCTCAGAGTACAGATAACTAGATGAGAACGAGCAAACATTGCAATTACTGAAGAGCAATCATGTCACTGAACAATGTTTAACGATAACACCAAATGTTTGCACATTATGCCTTTAATTTATTTTTAAAAGTCTCCAAATGCTTTATAACAGCAGAATCAAATATTAATTCTGACCCAAAGTAAAACCACGGTCCCAAGACAAAAAGGATTAATGCAGTCAATTTGGCAAATAATGTTTTAAAATTATAATTTTCATGCACAGGTAGCGTCCATTTGCCCAATAGTTCATGCTAGCTTCTCGTACTGCAATCCCTTCAGTTTAGACTTTTAGACTTTAGAGGTACAGCGTGGAAACAGGCCCGTCAGCCCATCAAGTCCACGCCGACCAGCAATTACTATAACTAGCACACTAGCACTAGCACTACCCTACACACTAGGGACAATTTACGATTTTACCAAAGCCAATTAACCTACAAACCAGTGCGTCTTTGGAGTGTGGCAGGAAACTGGTGCACCCGGAGAAAACCCACACAGTCACGGGGAGAAAGTACAAATTCTGTACAGACAGCACCTGTAGTAACGAACCTGGGTCTCTGGCACTGTATGGCAGCAACTCAGAAAGAAACATAAATAAGAAAATCAGCAAGATAACTATCTTAACAGATTGATAGTTGGGTCTGCAAATAGACCACGAGCCCATTCTATTCACATGAAAGTGTGTGACATGTGGAAAGCTCTGAATGCAAGAAAAAAATGGGAGAACTGCAAAAAAATTGGCAGAAGGTGATTAAAGGAAAACTCGAGGTATGGAAATTAGGATTGAGTTTTGTTTTTCTCAAAGAAATGTTGAGAAACTTTGCCTGCCCGAGTCACAGAGATCAACAAAACTCGCTGAATTTTCTTGCTGTTCTGAATCCAAATGTATGCTCAAGTTTTACATATCCATAAAACAGACTACCTATTTTAATGAAAACTGGGCAACACAACAACAAATTCAATACATGCTAGAAATCAGATATAAGAAAAGAAAATGCTGAAAATACTCAGCATTACTGAGGCAATATAGGTAGAAAGGACAAAAAGAAATGGTGCAATCTCTCCAATGGCAATTACAAACACCCGTGAAGCCATGTGTCCCAAACATTCTGGTGCCCTGAAATGGGGGGACTATGTATAAACACAGCTGTAATTTTTACATGGTGAAACCAAAATGTATAAAAATGGCCTTTATTAAAATCTGACAATGTGCACTTTAACCACATGTGATTTTTTCTATTACAAATCTCAAATTGTGGAGTACAGAGGCAAATAAATAAATGACGGGTCTTTGTCCCAAACATTATGGAGGGCACTGTACATAGAATAAGTAGAATAAATATACCAAGTTAATTATTCTAACCTAGAGTAGCGTTGAGCACAATTCTGCTTCCAGACTTACTGGAATAGAATGAAAAATATGTACCCCTGCTACCCGCTGACTGGGCCACATATGTTGGGCCATGATTAAGCGGCCAATTGTCACCAAATTTACAGGTTCGCATATGAAGAGTGGCTGTCACATGCAATCCCATAAGGCCATGATTCAAGACCTTCAGTATGTAAGTGGCATTGGCGGAACAGTGGCACAGCAGCAGAGCTACTGCCTTACAGCGCCAGAGACCCGGGTTAGATCCTGACTATGGGTGCTGTTTGCATGGAGTTTGTACGTTCTCCCTGTGACCACGTGGATTTTCTCTGGGTGCTCTGGTTTCCTCCCACACTCCAAAGACGTGCAGGGTGCAGGAGAAGGGTCTCGACCTGAAACGTCACCCATTCCTTCTCTCCAGAGGTGCTGAGTTACTCCAGCTTTTTGTGTCTACCTTTAGGTGTGTAGGATAATTGGCTTTGGTTAATTGTTAATTGTCTCCTGTGTTTAGGATAGTGCCAGTGTATCTGGTCTGTGAGGACTCAATGGGCCGAAGGGCCTGTTTCCACGCTGTATCGCTAAAGTCTACGGTCTAAGCCAAAGGGAATGCAATAAACCAGAGGACTGAAAGATAAGTAATCTCAAGTTTGCAAATCACTGCTCCATTGGCTGCATTTGATCATATTGATGTACAGGAATTATGGGGGGGGGGGGGTCTATTTATTTATTTATCCGTCTATTCATTTATTTATTTATAGAAACATAGAAACATAGAAAATAGGTGCAGGAGTAGGCCATTCGGCCCTTCGAGCCTGCACCGCCATTCAATATGATCATGGCTGATCATCCAGCTCAGTAGCCTGTACCTGCCTTCTCTCCATACCCCCTGATCTCTTTAGCAAAAAGGGCCACATCTAACTCCCTCTTAAATATAGCTATTAAGTTATTTAAATAGAATTATCTGTCTATTCATCTATCTACCTGTTTATTTATTTATTTATTTATCTGTTTGTTTGTTTATTTATTTGTCTGTTTATTTATTTGTTTATTTGTTTTATTTTGGTTTATTTTGGTTTATTTGGTTTATGGTTTATTTGTCATTCCTCTCCTTACAGATCATGTAACGAATGGGACAAATCTATTGCACTAACGCCATGCAAACATCAGTTGATTTTCTCTGAATAATCCAACCTGGCTATTTGCACCGATAAACTGCATTAATTATATAAACCAGCAACTACTGAACATTATCACATACTAGACAAGATCCGGCATGCCACTGATTCAGTGAAGTTAAAGGCTTGTTTATCCTTTGAGATGATATATAAGATCAGTATAAATTAGCATAAAGTTCTCTGCAATACCAGCAGGATCTTTCAACTCAATATTAACCTAGCTTTACGGCTGATTTATTGCTATTTGTGAAGTAATGGTTTCTGAGACACATATTAGAAGGCATTCGACAATGCAGTCAACCTGAGAAACCTCATAACATAATCAATTCCTCTGGAACTGTCGTTAGTTTGCCTTGTGTAGAAAGGAACTGCAGAAGCTGGTATATACCGAAGATAGACATGAGGTGCTAGAGTAACTCAGGGGGTTAGGCAGTCTCTCTGGAGAAAAAGGATGGATGACATCAAGAATCAATATTGTCATTTTTCCCAGATAGAACAATGAAATTCTTACTTGCAGCAACTATACATACATGCACACACACGTACACATGGAAAACAATCAATAATAGTGCAAAAAGACAAAGCCAATGCCCCCAGTTCAATGAAGTTTCGGGTAGGGACACTTCTTATTGCTCAATACCGCCATTCTCACATCTGGAACTGAACAAAAGTCACATTAACTACCTGATAACAGAGAGAAGGGTACCATGGAACTGCCAGTCGCCAGGAGTCAATATGTAATTTTGATTTTATATACTAAGGGGAATTAAATTTTCCTCCAAAAGGATATCAATATTTGCAATGACTCTGATGATTTTGATTCCTCTCAGAATGCAGTGATCCACATATACATTTTCATTGGATATATGGACCAAGGGGAAAATGAGTCCTTGTGTAGGAAAGACTGCAGATGCTGGTTTAAATCGAAGGTAGACACAAAATGCTGGAGAGTAACTCAGCGGGACAGGCAGCACGTCCGGAGAGAAGGAATGGGTGACTTTTCTGGTCGAGACCTTTCTTCAGTCTGAGTCCTTGTTTGGAACTGCACAAACCACAGTAAACACATTTAAATTAATCTTAGGAAAAAAAGACAAATATGAGCAACACCCACAATTATATTCTGATTGATTATAGGCTGCAGTTTTAAAAAAGCAACCTGAAGGTCAGAGGTTCAAATCATGACAGAAAGCTATGAAATTTATTTCAATAAATCAAAAGAATATGAATTAGGACAGGTGATTCTCAAAGAAATGACAGCACGAAAAGGTCAAGGAAAATGGTGAAGCTTTAGAGTTTAGAGATACAGCGCAGAAACATGCCCTTCGGCCCGCCAACCAGCGATCCCCGTACACTAGCACTATCCTACACACTAGGGACAATTTACAATTTTTCTAACAAAGCCAATTAACCTACAAACCTGTACATCTTTGGAGCAGAAACCTGTACGCTTGAGGGAAGCAAAGCACCCGAAGCAAACCCACGTGGTCACAGGGAGAACATACAAACTCCGTACAGACAGCACCGGTAGTCAGGATTGAACCTGGGTCTCTGGCGCTGTAAGGCAGCGACTCTACCGCTGCACTACCGAGCCACCCCCCAAAGCTGATGGGCTACGTGTGTTTATTTCGATACAAGGAGTATCGTGGGTGAAGCAGATTAATTGAGACCCTGGATTAGTGCTTGGGACTATGATGTTGTGGCCATTACGGAGATGTGGCATCAAGCGGGACACAACTGGCAGTTCAACGCTCCAGAATCTCAATGTTTCAGATATGATAGAGGAAGGTAAAAGAGGTGAAGATTTGCACAACTAATCAGGGACAACGCTCTAGACCAGCCATATTAAAGCAATGGCCAAGAAAGCACACCATGTGTTGTCTTTCCGCTGACTGGTTAGCACACAACAAAAGCTTTTTACTGTACCTCAGTTCACGTGACAATAAACAAAACTCAAACTCAAAGCGGTGCTCAAAGAGAACATACTGGAGGGTTCATTCACTGAGGTGATATGGAAAAAGCTCAAAGATAACAAAGGTGCAGGTGCTCTTATGGGAGTGTACTATAGCCCCCCCCCCCCCCCCCAAACCCAGCAGGAGATAGAGGGACAAATATGTGGACAAATTGCCATAAGATGCAAAAGCAACAGGGTTGCCGTAGTGGGTGATGTTATCTTCACCAAACTGACGAGGACCAACTTAGTGCAAAAGGCTTAGATGGGCCAGAATTTGTTGGGTGGATCCAAGACGGTTTTCTAAAACAATATGTGGATATCCAATTAATGGAGGGTCCATACTGGACGTTGTGATGGGAAACAAGCCTGGCCAGGTGACTGGTGTTTCAGTGGAAGAACATTTTGTGGTTAGTGATCACAATCCCCCATGTTTTAAGATTACTTTGAATAGCGATAAATCTGGGCCTTGTGGGAAGGTATTAAATTGGAATAAGGCACAATATAATGTTATTCGGCAGAACCGAGGGAGCAGTTGTTGTTGGGCTAATCCACATCGGACATGTGGGAGTTGTTTAAAGGTCAGTTGAACAAGTTTAGGACCAGCATGTTCCAGTAAGGAGGCGGGATAAGTACGGCAAATTAAGAGAACCTTGGGTGACTGAAGGGGTTGCAAATTTGGTCAAAATACAGAGTATGCAAGGTTTAAGACGATGTAATCAGACCGTGCCTTTGAGGAATACAAAATGAATAGGAAATAACAAATGCATGCAATTAAAAGGGCCAAAATGGACCATTTTATTCGGCCATTATTTGACAAATCAGATTAAGGACAATCCCAGGGGTTCTTATACCTACATTAAAACAAGAGAGTAACTAGGGTGAATATAGGACTGCTCAAGGACAGAGGAGGGAATTGTGGTTTGAGATGGAGATGTAGGTGAGCTACTAACGAGTACTTTGCATCTGTATTCACCAGTGAGAAGGACATGGAGGGTAGAGAGATTATTGTAGAGCAGCGGTCTCCAAACTATGGCCCGCGGGCCACATCCGGCTCGCCACGAGATTTTATCCGGCCCGCAGCAAGCTCTTAGGCGGCGGGGACTGGAGGCAGAAGCTGCCGGCAAAGGTTCACCAGAGAGGGGATCGCCACCGACCCAGAGCCGGGACAAGGCGAGAGATCGCAGCGCCCCCTCGCAAACACCAAGCCCAAGGAAACTTCCCTCCTCGCCGCCGCCGTTCACCCCAGGGATGCGGGGCTTCTGGCAACAACTACAACACTTGTGTTTGTTCTTATTTCGCACAGATCGCACTGGCTCTGGGAGAGAGGGAGAGGGGAAAGAGAGGGAGAGAGAGAGAGAGCAAGAGGGGAAAGAGAGGGAGGGAGAGAGGGAGGAAGGGAGCAGCCCCCGCAAGTGGCGGCGCTCCTTCACCGGACCCTCTAACACCCTCCCTCTCCCTGCATCCCGCTCTCACCCGCTGCTCCCTCTACTCCGACTCTCTCTTCACCCCCACTCTCTCTACCCCCACTCTCTCTTCACCCCCCACTCTCTCCTCCCCTCTCTCCTCCCCCACCCACTCTCTCGCCCCCACCCACTCTCTCCCCTCCCCCACTCTCTCCCCTCCCCCACTCTCTCCCCTCCCCCACTCTCTCCCCTCCCCCACTCTCTCCTCCCCCACTCTCCACCCCCCCACTCTCTCTCCTCCCCACCCACTCTCCCCTCCCCCACCCACTCTCTCTCCTCCCCCACTCACTCTCTCTCCTCCCCCACTCTCTCCCCTCCCCTCCCCCACTCTCTCCCCTCCCCCACCCCTCCCCCACTCTCTCCCCTCCCCCACTCTCTCCCCTCCCCCACTCTCTCTCCTCCCCCCACCCACTCTCTCTCTCCCCCCCACCCACTCTCTCTCCTCCCCTCTCTCTTCTCTCTCTCTCCCAGTGGTGATCTGCATTTTTTCTGTATATTACAATATTTCAAGCTCTTTTTTAAAAATTGAACATTATTTATTTGTTGCCATACAAACCTAATGTAAACCAACTTAATTTAATCTAACCTAGTTTAACCTTTCCTAATCTAATCTAACGTAACCTAGTCTAAACTTTTTTGAGTTCATTAAATTTATAAAACTCACACTTCTTTATTTTTTACTATGGCCCGCAAAAATGTGCCAAATATATGTGGCCCTCATGCTGAAAAGTTTGGAGGCACCTGTTGTAGAGAATACTAATATGCAAAGGCAGTTTGAAATCAAGGAGAAGGTGGTGTTGAGGCTCTCGAAGAGCATTAAGGTGGATAAATCCCCAGGACCTGATGGGATCTATACCAGGTTATTGAGAGAAGCGAGAGGAGAATGCAAGAGTCTTGACAATGATCAAAGACAGAGGGGTGTGGTGGAAGCACAATATTCAGGCTGGTGGTCCGTGACCAGTAGGGTTTCACCGGGATCTGTGTTGTCGAGGACGTACTTGGTGACTTGTACATAAATATATCTGGACTACACTTCTTCCCAACCTGTCTCCTGCAAAAAGTCTATCCCCTACTCCCAATTCCTCCGTCTACGCCGCATCTGCGCCCGGGATGAGGTGTTTCACACTAGGGCATCAGAGATGTCCTCAATCTTCAGGAAACGGGGCTTCCCAAGTCAAGTCAAGTCAAGTCTTTGCCCTCTTCCATTATAGATGAGGCTCTCACTAGGGTCTCTTCTACATCCCGCAGCTCCGCTCTTGCTCCCCCTCCCCCCATTCGTAACAAGGACAGAATCCCCCTCGTTCTCACCTTCCACCCCACCAGCCAGCGGATCCAACAAATCATTCGCCAACATTTCCGTCACCTACAACGGGACCCCACCACTGGCCATATCTTCCCATCCCCTCCCCTCTCTGCGTTCCGCAGAGACCATTCCCTCCGTAACTCCCTGGTCCACTCGTTCCTTCCTACCCAAACCACCCCACCCCCGGGCACCCCCGGGCACTTTCCCCTGCAACCACAGGAGATGCAACACCTGTCCCTTTACCTCCCCCCTCAACTCCATCCAAGGACCCAAACAGTCTTTCCAGGTGAGACAGAGGTTCACCTGCACCTCCTCCAACCTCATCTATTGTATCCGCTGCTCTAGATGTCAACTTCTTTACATCGGTGAAACCAAACGCAGGCTCGGCGATCGTTTCGCTCAACACCTTCGCTCAGTCCGCCTTAACCAACCTGATCTCCCGGTGGCCGAGCACTTCAACTCCCCACTGTCTCGGTGTCTTTGCCATCTGTCACTTCAAGTTAGCACGCAGGTACAGCAGGCAGTCTGACCTTTCTGCCATGGGCCTCCTCCAGTGCCATAGTGAGGCCCACCGGAAATTGGAGGAACAGCACCTCATATATTGCCTGGGCAGCTTGCAGCCCAGCGGTATGAACATTGACTTCTCCAACTTTAGATAGTTCCTCTGTCCCTCTCTTCCCCTCCCCTTTCCCAGATCTCCCACTGTCTTCCTGTCTCCACCTATATCCTTCCTTTGTCCCACCCCCCTGACATCAGTCTGAAGAAGGGTCTCGACCCGAAACGTCACCCATTCCTTCTCTCCTGAGATGCTGCATGACCTGCTGAGTTACTCCAGCATTTTGTGAATAAATACCTTGGACATAAATGTAGATAAGTCGGTTAGTAAGTTTGCAGATTGCTAGAGTAGCGGACTGCAAAGGCTGTCAAAGTATACAGCAGGATATAGATCGACTACAGAAATGGATGGATAAAATTGGCAGATGGAGTTTAATCCGAGCAAGTGTGAGGTGTTGCACTTTGGGAGGCCGAATGTAAGAGTAGAGTCATGGCAAGACTCATTACAGCATTAATGTATGGAGATGTTTTGGGGATTCAAGTCCATAGGTCCCTGAAAGTAACAACAGAAGTAGATAGAGTGGTAAAGGCAGTCTATGGTATGTTTACCATCATCGGTCGGGGCATTGAGTACAAGAGTCAGGAAGTCATCATGCAGTTTTATACAACTTTGTTTAGAAGTCACTTGGAATATTGCGTACAGTTCCGGTCAGTCCAATACAGGAAGGATGTGGAGACTTTCGGGAGGGTGTAGAAGAGATTTACCAGAATGCTGCCTGGATTAGAGGGTATTAGCTATAAGCAGAGGTTGGTCAAACTTGGCGCGTAGGAGACTGAGAGACCACATAGAAATATATAAAATTATTAAAGTCATAAATAGATTTTATATTTATATTTATACATAAATTTTAAACCTGTCTTAATTAATTTAGTTATGTAATCGTGCACTTAAATTTAATATTTACTCATTACAGTTCCACCACTGATTTTCTGGCACTCTTGGTTCCAGAGCTTTGCTGGCTTATCCAGCAGGCCAAGGAAGTCGGCTATGGGGATAGATTTGCTGGCTCCAGCTGGGCTGGAGTTCCAGAGCCCAGGCCGGAGGTTGCAAATTCAACCCACCGATCAGCCATGGAAGTCCCGATGAGGTTGAGATTGGCTGCTTTGCCCAGCCGAGGCGCCACATTTTCGGGGAGACTTCCAGGGCGCGGGGGAATTCTCACGGAACCCCTAGCGACCTCTAGCGGAACCTAGTGTTCATTACAAGTCTATACATCCGTTATTTTTTTTCATCATTTTTTTCCGATCCGATTTCTCCGTTTATTTGGCAAAGTGAAAAACACGGAAATCAAGCAAAAAGCGCGGAAAATGGATTTAAAAACGCGGAAATTCACATGCCTGTAGGATAGGCAATCAGGACCTTTTTTCACAGGCTGTAAATGTCAAAGACTAGAAGGCACAACTTTAAAGTGAAAAGAGCAAAGTTTAAATATGATTTGCGGGTCAAGGTTTTTGTTAAACATAGTGTGGTGAGTGTCTGGAACCCTCGATGGAGGCAAATATGAGAGTGGTGTTTAATTCACTTTTAAATAGGCACATGGAAATGCAAAGAATGGATATGCAAAGAATGAAGATAAATGTCAAGAGAGAGCTAGATAGAGCTCTTAAGGATAGCGGAGTCAGGGGGTATGGGGAGAAGGCAGGAACGGGGTACTGATTGAGAATGATCAGCCATGATCACATTGAATGGCGGTGCTGGCTCGAAGGGCCGAATGGCCTCCTCCTGCACCTATTGTCTATTGTCTATTGATATGGATCGTTACAAGCAGACAAGATTAATTTAGCTTGCAATCATGTTTGGCACGGACATTTATGGGCCGAAGGGCCTGTTCCTGCGTTGAACTTTATATGTTCTATCTACAAATCAACTATTTTACTCTCATCTGCAAACTTACTGTGTCTTGTCTATTCACATTCAAATCATTGTTATAGTTGACAAATTACAAGATAGATGACAAATAGCACTGACCTCTGAGGCACTCCATTTTATTGACAGGTTTAGTTTAGTTTAGGGATACAGCACGGAAACAGGCCCTTCGGCCCACCGAGTCCACACCGACCAGCGATCCCCGCACATTAACACAAGCCTACACACACTAGGGTCAATTTACACTTATACCAAGTATACAAACTCAAGCCAATTAACCTACAAACCTATACGTCTTTGGAGTGTGGGAGGAAATCGAAGATCTCGGAGAAATCCGACGCGGTCACGGGGAGAACGTACAAACTCCGTATAGACAGCACCCGTACTCAGGGTGGAACCCGGATCTCCGGCGCTGCAAGCGCTGTAAGGACAAAACACTACTGCTGCGCCACCGAGCAACCTCTGGATAAAATGTCAGTTGTTCAAGTCAGAGATGAGAAAAATTTCACTCACACTAAAGATTGTAAATCTTCGGAATTCTCCATGAGCGGACCGTGGATGCTGTCTTGTTGAGTGCTGAGATCAATAGTTTTTTCAGCAATAAGGGAACCGGAGAACGTGGGGATTGAGTGGAAAAGTTGATTTGGAAGCACAGAATTAATCATGACCTCACCGAATTGTGCCGCAATTTGCCTGCTCATATTTCTATTCTTTCTGCTTTTGTGGGAGAGCAGAGTTTCAGAAAGTTTGAGGAAAGAGCACATCAAAATAACAGCATGGACTGATGGCCACACAACATCAGAAAGAAAAGAGGAAGAAACCAGGAAAACAAGCAGATGTGCAAAATCAAGTGATGGAAGTATGAAAAGCATCGTAGTTTTGAAAGGATTAGAAAAATGGAAGCAGATAAAAATCAGTGGCTCTTTCCCAGTGACATGTTGTTCTGATCTACAGCCTGTCGTACATATTGCACACTAGCGCAGCAGTCCCACTTCACGGGTTTTGCTAAAGGCACAGAGCAGGCATTGTATAAATAAAATCTTGAGGTGTTGGAAACTATGGAATATTTCCTGCAATATACCAAATTGCTCTTTTAAAGGGGAGCATCATCAACGAAAACATTGGTGTATTTATAATCAAAATTAGTATAAGAACCATCCAGAGTCAGGGAATCATAGAGCTCTACGGCATGGAAACAGGCCCTTCGCCCCACCTTGAACATGTTATCCAGGTTTATCTTTTTCACCCATGAAGACTATCTATTCTCTCCAAACTGTATTTTAATTTCTTCCTGTTACACATTCTCAAAACAGTGATTACACAACATATAGAGTGTGCAACTCTATCGGACTTTGGTTGGGCCTTACTTGGAGTATTGTATGCAGTTCAGTTTAGAGATACAGCGTGCAAATAGGCCCTTCGGCACGCCAAGTCCGCATGTACCAGTGATCCCAGTACACTAACAAAATTCACAATTATACCAAGGCAATTAACCTACAAACCTGTATTTCTTTGGAGAGTGGGAGGAAACCGGATGACTAGAGAAAACCCACACAAGTCATGGGGAGAACGTAGAAACTCTGTACAAACAGCACCCGTAGACAGGATGGAACCCAGGTCTCTGGTGCTGCAAGGCAGCAACTCTACTGCTGCGCCACCATGCCACACTTTTCTGGTTGCCCCATTACAGGAAACCTGTGTAGCTTTGGAAAGGGGTGGGGGTACAGAGGAAGGTTACCAGAATGCCACCTGGATGAGAGGATTTCAGCTACAGGGAAAGGTTAGATAGACTTAGATTGTTTTCTCTGGAACGGCAGAGGTTGAGGGGAGACTGAAGATAGACAGAAAAAGCTGGAGTAACTCAGCGGGTCAGACAGCATCACTGGAGAAAAGGATTAGGTGACGATTCGGGTCGAGACCCTTCTTCAAACTGAGAGTCAGGGGAAAGGGAAACAAGAGATATAGCCCACCAGCAGGCCGGAGCGTCGCCTCAGCTGAGTTCGAGGCTCAGCATCAGGCCCACAGACTAGATAGATATATAAAATTATGAGAGGCATAGAGCGGGTTGACAGTCAGAAAACCTTTCCCAGGGTGGAAATGTACAACGCTAGAGGACATGGATATAAGATGAGAGTGGGAAAGTTTAATGGACATGTGTAGGCCAAGCTTTTTTTACACAAAGAGAAGTGGGGGCCTGAACCGCATTAGGATGGGTGATAATGGAGGCAGATACGATTGTGGCGTTTAAGAGGCTTTTAGATAGGCACACGGAAGTGCAGGGAACAGAGAGATATGGATCATGATCAGGCAGATCAGATCAGTTTCACTTGACATATGTTCGTCACACACATTGTGGCTCATTCCTGTGCCCTACTGCTCTATGGTCTAGAAAAGTTTCAAGAAGCCAACAACTAATTTTCTCCAGAGAAATTGACATTCGGAAATACATATCTCTAATTCTCCATAAATTATTCATTCCATTATATTCCTTAAATATTTATTTCACTGCATAAAATGGAAGGCCATTCCTCCCTTTGTGGCCACGCTAGTTTCTCTTTTTCCGATCTGTCCATGTAATTCATGATTTTCGATCACCATGTCTGATCCACCATCAGACACTCCTATTTTCCAAGTTGCACAATAATCAACCATCCAGTTGAGCCAGTGCCAATGTTTTATGAGGTCTCGTCATGACCTCTTTGCTTTTGTACTCTATTTATTGAGCGTGGGATGATTGCCTGTGCTTTTTAAAATCACTTTCTGAATCTAGCCTGCCACTTTAAATCAGCTATGGACACGCCCCCGAGATCTCAATGGTCTTGTAACCCTTATAGATTTTTTTCCTCTAGTTTAAAATGCATGTTCATATTCTTTCCCGCAAACATAACACGTGACAATTCTCAGCTGCCATCAACACATTCCACCAGTCTGTCTACATCTCCTTGTCGATAATTATTCAGTTAATTGTATCAGGCCTTTTTAAGAGTTAATTACTTTAGCATCGGTTTTAGTTTAGTTTAGAGATACGGCACGGAAACAGGCCCTGTGGCCCACCAAGTCCGCACAGACCAACAATTCCCATACACTAATGCTATCCTGCACACATTGAGGACAATTTACAACCTTTGTACAATCCTGCACATCTTTGGAATGTGGGAGGAAACCGCAGCACCTGGAGAAAACCCATTCGGTCCCGGGGAGAACGTACAAACTCCGTAGAGACAGCACCCATAGTCAGGATAGAACCCGGATCTCTAGTGCTGGAAGGCAGCAACTCTACTGCTGCGCAGTTTTGAAGTGACCCAATGAATGAGAAAAAGCAATTATACATCATGCATATCCCAATATCAAAAAAACTAATTGGTTCATTATCTCTCCTTAAAAAATGGACAAACTTGCATTAACATTGTCAATTACATTGCTCAAACACATTACACCACATGAGTCACAGCACTGATATTTCACTAGGTTACAATTATTGCTTAACTGTACTTACTGCTGCTACTGAGACACATGCCACAGCCTCGAAGACAATTTGATCAAATGGTCATGTTCCAAATTCATGAACAGAATGTACAATTCACTTTCCATATCCTTTCACAAGTTGAGATCTTATTTCCCAGTTGTTAACCACCCTCTAATCATTTAGATTCACAGTCATCCAGCATGGAAACAGCCCTTCAGCCGACCAAAATTCCCTATCTAAGCTAGTTCCCTTTGCCTGCATTTGGTCCGTATCTCTCTGAAACATTGCTATCCACACACCCCTCCAAGTGTCTCTCAAGTGCTGTTAGTGTACTTGCCTCAACTACCTACTCTGGTGAAAAAAGTTGCCGCTCAATTTCCTATTAAATCTTTCCCATTTTAAACCCATGTCCTCCGGCTCTTGGTAAAATACTCTATGCATTCACCTTATCAATTCCTCACACGATTTATACACCCCTTGCCTAAGTTACTATTTTTCATCCAATTGACCTGATAAATCAAACCATTTTAACATACTGCATATGGATGAAGCTGATAACCTCAGTGTAATCACTTAAAAGCAGCACATGGCAAGACATCTCACAACGCTATAATTTTATGAAATTTCTATCTTATTAACACCATTATTTGTTGACAACTTTGACACATCCACAGTGGCTTTACAATAAGATTAAGTCTTCCAAATAAACAAAATAAAAGCAACAAATTGTTAAGCAGCAGTTATGCAGAGAAGACATAGGTGTCTTGTTTATAATGTTTGATAGTTTATTATCATTGCTAGGATAAGGGAGGAGGAGATACATTGTATAATAAAAAATAATATAATATAATATAATGTAATATGAGGGAGGAGGATATTTACTAGGGATCCCACTACTAAAGACCATGTAACAGACCACATTTGAAAAAGGATTTGTTTGTAGCATTGGTTATGCTGTGAATATTTGTCACAGTAGTGCGGTTGGTAGAGCTGCTTCCTCACAGCACCAGAGAAGGTCCAATCCAGACCTCGGGTGCTGTCGGTGTTCACTTTACGCGATTTCCCTGTGACCGTTTGGGTTTTCTCCGCGTGCACCAGTTTTGTCCCACATCCCAAAGATGTAAAGGTCTGCAGGTTAATTAGCATCTGTAAATTGCCCCTAGTGTGTAGGGAGTGAATGAGAACGTGTGATAACATAGAACTAGTGTGAACAGGTGATGAAATGGTTGGTGTGGACTGAGTGGGCCGAATGACCCGTTTCCATACTGTCTCTCTAAACTCATACAGTAAACCCTCGTTATTACAAACCTCTTTATAATAAATTTGTGCTGCCGAGTTTAACAAGAGCACCAAGACCCAGGTTCTAGTGCTGTACTTGCGTTGTGCAGTTTGAAAATGGAGTAAAGAGTTCATCGGCTAGAAGGTTTGTTACAAAAGAAGGTGAGTCATAGCTAAAGGCAGTTTAAAAAGAGCACCAAGACCTTCAGGTTCAGGTAATTTACTAATCAATTTACTAATCAGCCCTAAAGTAGTTGAAACAAAATAAGTGCAGCTGTAGCAGAGTGGCCTTGGAGGTGAAGTGCCTTGGAAGGTAAATAGTGAGTCTTTGGTGAGGAGGCGACACTTGTTTGAACCCTGATTTTTGTCACTGAAGAAATGGCAGGCATGTTGGTACAGTGTGTTTCCTGTAGGATGTGGGAAGGCAGGGACACTGCTGGAGCTTCTGGAAACTACACCTGCAGGAATTGTGTCCAGGTCCAGCTCCTGAGTGAATGCGTTGAGGAACTGGAGAAGCAGTTGGTTGACCTCGGGGCCATCTGGGAAAATTAGAGTATCCTGGACAGGACCTACAGTGAGGTTGTCACGCCAAGGATACAAGAAGAGTAAAGGTGGTTGACTGTGAGAAAGGGGAGTACAAGTGGAGTGCAGGACACCCCTGTGGCTGTGCTGAATGAAAACAGATACACCCTCTTGGGAGCTGTCGGGGCAGACGATGCTTCCAGTCCGAACGGCAGACAGGTCGGTAGCCCCAATACTAATGATGAGACTCGACCGGTGAGACCGACGTCGGGCAAAGCCATAGTGGTAGGTGACTCCATTGTCTGAGGTGTGGACAGGAGATTCTGTGGTGGCAGGTGAGACTCTCGGATGGTCTGTTGCCTCCCTGGTGCCAGGGTTCAAGATGTCATGGACTGACTTCAGAACATCCTCGAGAGGGAAGGTGAACAGCCACAAATAGTTGTGCATGTGGGCACAAATGACATCAAGAGGAAGAGGAAGGAGGTTCTGCAATGTGAGTTTAAAGAGTTGGGAAGAAGACTAAAAAGCAGGACTTTTAGGGTTGTTATCTCTGGATTGCTTCCTGTACCTCGTGCTGGTGAGGGAGTTGGGGGATATGAATGTATGGCTGAGGGGCTGTTGCAGGGAATTAGATTTATAGGCCATTGGGATCTCTTCTGGGGTAGGGGTGACCTGTACAAAAGGGACGGGTTACACCTTAACTGGAGGGGGACCAACATTCTGGCAGGCAGGTTTGCAAATGTTACACGTGTGGCTTTAAACTAAATAGTGGGGGGAGGGGTTGACAAATAGGAACTATAAAGATGGAGTTAAAGGGGAAGCGATTGCAGGAAAAGTTGCAAAAGACTCCCGAATTAATGGGAAGGAAAGTTTGAGAAGGGATAAGAGAGTATGGTCGCGGACAATAGTGTGAGAAGGGAGGTGAATACCGAAGTTAAAGTGTTGTATTTGAATGCGCGAAGTATAAAAAATAAAGTGGCTGAGCTTGAGGCTCAGTTAGATATTGGCAAGTATGATGTTGTGAGAATTACAGAGACATGGCTGCAAGAGGACCAGGGCTGAGAGCTTAATATTCAGGGGTATACGACCTATCGAAAAGACAGATAGGTGGGCAGAGGGGGTGGGGTCGCTCTGTGGTAAGGAATGATATTCAGTCCCTTGCAAGGGGTGACGTAGAATTAGCAGATGTAGAGTCAGTATGGACAGAACTGAGGAATTGTAAGGGTAAAAAGACCCTAATGGGAGTTATCTGCAGGCCCCCAAACAGTAGCCTGGACATAGGGTGCAAGTTGAATCAAGAGTTAAGGTAATGCTACGGTGGTTATGGGAGATTTCAACCTGCAGGTAGATTGGAATCCCAAGAAAGGGAGTTTGTGGAGTGCCTCCGAGATGGATTCTTAGCTTGTACTGGAGCCTACCAGGGCAATTCTGGATTTAGTGTTGCGTAATGAATAGGATTTGATAAGGGATCTCAAGGTAAAAGGTAGTGATCATAATACAATTTGAGAGAAAGATGGGTAAATCGGAAGTGTCGGCACTACAGTTGAGCAAAGGGGACTATGGAGGCATAAGGAAGGAGCTGGCCAAAGTTGACTGGAAAGAGACCCTAGCAGGGAAGACAGTGGAACACCAATGGTAGGTATTTCTGGGAATAATACAGAAGGTGCAGGATCAGTTCATTCCAAAGAGGAAGAAGGATTCTAAGGGGAGTAAGAGGTGACCATGGCTGACAAGGGAAGTCAAGGATAGTATAAAAATAAAAGAGAAGTTTAACATAACAAAGATGAGTGGGAAGCCAGAGGATTGGGACTCTTTTAAAGAGCATCAGAAGGCAACTAAAAAGGCAATACGGGGAGAAAAGATGAGGTACAAAGGTAAGCTAGCCAAGACTATAAAGGAGGATAGTAAAAGCTTCTTTAGGTACGTGAAGAGGAAAAAAATAGTTAAGACAAATGTGGGTCCCTTAAAGACAGAAGCAGGTGAATTTATAATGGGAACAAGGAAATGGCAGATGAATTGAACAGGTACTTTGGATCTGTCTTCACGAAGGAAGACACAAACAATCTCCCAGATGTTCTAGTGGCCAGAGATCCTAGGGTGACGGAGGAACTGAAGGAAATTCACATTAGGCGGGAAATGGTGTTGGGTAGACTGATGGGACTGAAGGTTGATAAATTCCCGGGGCCTGATGGTCTGCATCCCGAGGTACTTAATTGTGGACGCATTGGTGATCATTTTCCAAAGTTCTATAGATTCAGGATCTGTTCCTGTGGATTGGAGGGTAGCTAATGTTATCCCACTTTTTAAGAAAGGAGGGAGAGAGAAAACAGGAAATTATAGACCAGTTAGTCTGACATCAGTGGTGGGGAAGATGCTGGAGTCAATTATAAAAGAAGAAATTGCAGAACATTTGGATAGCAGGAACAGGATTGTTCCGAGTCAGCGCGTATTTACGAAGGGGAAATCGTGCGTGACTAATCTTCTAGAATTTTTTGAGGATGTAACTAGGAAAATGGACAAGGGAGAGCCAGTGGATGTAGTGTACCTGGACTTTCAGAAAGCCTTTGATAAGGTCCCACACAGGAGATTGGTGGGTAAAATTAGAGCACATCGTATTGGGGGTAGGGTACTGACATGGATAGAAAATTGGTTGGCAGACAGGAAACAAAGAGTAGAGATAAATGGGTCCCTTTCAGAATGGCAGGCAGTGACTAGTGGGGTACCGTAAGGCTTGGTGCTGGGACTGCAGCTATTTACAATATACATTAATGACTTAGATGAAGGGATTAATAGTAACATTAGCAAATTTGCAGATGACACAAAGCTGGGTGGCAGTGTGAAGTGTGAGGAGGACGCTATGAGGATACAGGGTGACTTGGACAGGTTGTGTGAGTGGGCAGATGCATGGCAGATGCAGTTTAATGTGGATAAATGTGAGGTTATCCAGTTTGGTGGTAAGAACAGGAAGGCAGATTATTATCTGAATGGTGTCAAGTTAGGAAAAGGGGAAGTACAACGAGATCTGGGTGTCCTAGTTCATCAATCACAGCATGCAGTGAAGAAAGCTAATGGAATGTTGGCCTTCATAACAAGAGGAGTTCAGTATAGGAGCAAAGAGGTCCTTCTGCAGTTGTACAGGGCCCTAGTGAGACCATACCCGGAGTATTGTGTGCAGTTTTGGTCTCCAAATTTAAGGAAGGACTTTCTTACTATTGAGGGAGTGCAGCGTAGGTTCACAAGGTTAATTCCCGGAATGGCGGGACTGTTGTACGTTGAAAGACTGGAGCGACTGGGCATGTATACTCTGGAATTTTGAAGGATGAGAGGGGATCTTATTGAAACATGTTAAGGGATTGGACACGCTAGAGGCAGGAAACATGTTCCAGATGTTGGGGGAGTCCCGAACCAGGGGCCACAGTTTAAGAATAAGCGATAGGCCATTTAGAACAGAGACGAGGAAAAACATTTTCACTCAGAGTTGTGAATCTGTGGAACTCACTGCCTCAGAAGGCAGTGGAGGCCAATTCCCTGGATGCTTTCAAGAGAGAGCTCTTAACGATAGCGGAGTTGAGGGATATGGGGAGAAGGCAGGAACGGGGTACTGATTGTGGATGATCAGCCATGAACACAGTGAATGGTGGTGCTGGCTCGAAGGGCCAAATGGCCTACTCCTGCACCTATTGTCTATTGACACAAACCACCGACCAGCACCGCCACTCTGGCCGCATCCAGGCCGGACCTACAACGCTTCTCCATCGGATTCCAGGCCAGCCCTACTGCCGCCACCTCTAGCCCACACAGCTTCGTCACCCACTTCTAGGCTGCACCTGTCTCCGCCACTGCCGATTCTTACCCATCCTCCAGCTGCCCGTGGGCCACGATCAATAATTCCCCACACATCCTCGCTTCTCCCACAGCCGTCAGCAGGCAGGGGCTGTCAACTCATCTGGATTCCAGGCCCAGTCCCAGACCGAGAGCCTGAAGAATGGGTCTCGACCCAAAGCATCCATGTTCTCCAGAGATGCTACCTGACCTGCTCCAGCACTTTGTGTCTTTTTGTGTTAGTCTCGATTAGAGATACAGCACAGAAACAGGTCCTTTAACCTACCGTGTTGGTGCCGACAAGCGATCCCCGCACACTAACACTAATCTACACACACTAGGGACAATTTACAATTTCATCACGTTAATTAGCCTACAAACCTGTACGTCTTTGGAGTGTGGGAGGAAACCAGAGATGCTGGTGAAAACCCACAAACGGGAGAACGTACAAACTCCGTACAATCAGCAGAAAGGCCATCTACAGTATGATTACAATTGAGCTGTCCACAATGTACAGATAGAAATTCTTACTTGCAGCAGCACGACAGGTATGTAGGGTCTCGACCCGAAACGTCACCCATTCCTTCTCTCCTGAGGTGCTGCCTGACCTGCTGAGTTACTCCAGCATTTTGTGAATAAATACCTTAGGTATGTAAACATGGTACTTTGTAAAATCCATAATAAACAACAAAATTCTGTATATACGGATTTTAAAATTAGACAAGTAAATAAACAAACTAATCTCTGTCCAACTTCCAATTGAAACCCCTGATGGATTCTGCTTTTTTAAACCAATTCTGTCAACAATCGCTTCCACGCGATTCCAACGACTTTATGTTAAGACCTGTGTTATTTTTAAAAAAACGTCTTCGATGGCCTTCGGGCGATCTAGAAGGCTTAACCAATAATTTTAGAAACGTGGCCAGGAGTCTCACCTTCAAGCAGGTGGGGAAACTCCTGGGTGGGTGAGGATCGTGTGTCTGGGATTGGGGGGTAATGTCCACACTACGTCCTATTTCTCGGACCAGCCGAATATGTTTGAGTGCGGCAATGAAGTGCAGCAGGAGGTGAGTATGCGGTTATACAGGCGCTGCCACACACGCTGTGGCCCGGCCCGGCACGGCCCTTACCTCGCGGCTTATGCTGGAATGGTGGAGGTAATTCTCCGAGATGAGCTGATCGAAGACCAGGTTCACTTCGGTTTTGAAGTTCTCGCTCTCCGAGGCCCTGATGGTGAAGAGTTTGTTGCGGAAGCGGTTGAAGTCGCCGCTGGGGTGGGTGGTGGTGGTGGTCGCGCCCGCCACCAGCGTCACTGCTCCCGCTGCCGCCGCCGCCGGCTCCCCGTGGCCCCGCTCGGCAGCCATGGCTCGGCGCGCTTCCGGCAAGCAGGCCTGGTCTCCACGGCAACGGCCGCACGCCGCCGCCACCGCCGCTCCTTCCGGGTCAAAGGCAGGGGTCCCGGCAAACTGATCCCCCGGCAAACCGATCCCCCGGCAAACCGATCCCCCGGCAAACCGATCCCCCGGCAAACCGATCCCCCGGCAAAGTGATCCCCCGGCAAAGTGATCCCCGGCAAAGTGATCCCCCGGCAAAGTGATCCCCCGGCAAACCGATCCCCCGGCAAGTGATCCCCCGGCAAATCGATCCACCGGCAGCCGAACTCAGTCAAGAGTCAGTGTAAGAAAATAACTGCAGATGCTGGTACAAATCGAAGGTATTTATTCACAAAATGCTGGAGTAACTTAGCAGGACAGGCAGCATCTCAGGAGAGAAGGAATGGGTGACGTTTCGGGTCGAGACCCTTCCTCAAACTGATGTCGGGGGTGGGACAAAGGAAGGATATAGGTGGAGACAGGAAGCTAGAGGGAGATCTGGGAAGGTGGAGGGAAAGAGAGGGACAGAGGAACTATCTAAAGTTGGAGAAGTCAATGTTCATACCGCTTAGCTGCAAACTGCCCAGGCGAAATATGAGGTGCTGCTCCTCCAATTTGCAGGGGGGTCTCACTATGGCACTGGAGGAGGCCCATGACAGAAAGGTCAGACTGGGAGTGGGTGGGGGAGTTGAAGTGCTCAGCCACCAGGAGATCAGGTTGGTTAAGGAGGACTGAGCGAAGGTGTTGAGCGAAACGATCACCAAGCCTGCGTTTGGTCTCGCCGATGTAGAGAAGTTGACATCCAGAGCAGCGGATGCAATAGATGAGGTTGGAGGAGGTGCAGGTGAACCTTTGTCTCACCTGGAAAGACTGTTTGGGTCCTTGGGTGGAGGTTTGGGGTGGAGGGTGAGGACAAGGAGGACTCTGTCCTTATTACCAATGGGGGAGGAGGAGCAAGAGCAGAGCTGCGGGATGTAGAGAGGAGGCCCTAGTTAGAGCCTCATCTATAATGGAGATGGGGAAGCCCCGTTTCCTAAAGAATGAGGAGGTCTCTGATGCCCTAGTGTGAAACACCTCATCCTGGGCACAAATGCGGCGTAGACGGAGGAATTGGGAGTAGGGGGATAGACTTTTATAGACAATAGGTTCAGGAGTAGGCCATTCGGCCCATTGAGCCAGCACCACCATTCAATGTGATCATGGCTGATCATTCTCAATCAGTACCCCGTTCCTGCCTTCTCCCCATACCCCCTGACTCAGCTATCCTTAAGAGCCCTATCTAGCTCTCTCTTGAATACATTCAGAGCATTGGCCTCCACTGCCTTCTGAGGCAGAGAATTCCACAGATTTACAACTCTCTGACTGAAAAAGGTTTTCCTCATCTCCGTTCTAAATGGCCTACCCCTTATTCTTAAACTGTGGCCCCTGGTTCTGGACTCCCCCAACATTGGGAACATGTTTCCTGCCTCTAACGTGTCCAACCCCTTAATAATCTTATATGTTTCAATAAGATCTCATCCTTCTAAATTCCAGTGTATACAAGCCAAGTCGCTCCAGTCTTTCAACATACAACAGTCCCCCCATTCCGGGAATTAACCTAATAAGCCTACGCTGCACGCCCTCAATAGCAAGAATATCCTTCCTCAAATTTGGAGACCAAAACTGCACACAGTACTCCAGGTGCGGTCTCACTAGGGCCCTGTACAACTGCAGAAGGACCTCTTTGCTCCTATACTCAACTCATCTTCTTATGAAGGCCAACATTCCATTGGCTTTCTTCACTGCAGGAGACAGGGTGGGAAGAAGTGTAGTCCAGATAGCTGTGAGTGTCAATGGGTTTGTAGTAGATGTCGGTCACTAGTCTGTCACCTGTGATGGAGCTGGTGAGGTCCAGAAACGGAAGGGAGATGTCAGAGATGGTCCAAGTATATTTAAGAGCAGGATGGAAATTAGTGGTGAAATGTATGAAGTCAGTGAGTTCTGCATGGGTACAAGAGGTAGCACCAATGCAGTCGTCGATGTAGCAGAGGTAGAGTTCGGGGATGGGGCCGGTGTACGTCTGGAACAGGGATTGTACCCGACAAAGAGGCAGGCATAGCTAGGGCCCATGCGAGTGCCCATAGCTAAGCCTCGGGTTTGGAGGACGTGGGAGGAGTCAAAGGAGAAGTTGTTGAGGGTGAGGACCAGCTCTGCTACGTGGAGGAGAGTGTTAGTAGATGAAGATTGGCTGGTTCAGGCAAGAGTCAAGTCAAGAGTGTTCAATTGTCATATGAACAACACCACAAATAACTTCTTCCCTGCTGCAGCATATCAGGTTTGTAAACACAGTACTCAGTACTCATAGATAATATAATAAACAAAACAATTTTTTTTTTTTTTTAAGCACCATATTAGTGCAAAAAAGCTTCAAATTCCCAGTGCAAGCAAGATGGTTTGCATTTCAGTTTCAGTTTAGTTTATTGTCACAAGTATCGAGGTACCGTGAAAAGCTTTTGTTGCGTGCTAACCGGTCAGCAGAAAGACAATACATGATTACAATCGAGCCTTCCACAGTGTGCAGATACAGGATAAAGGAGTAAAGCCAGCAAAGTTCAATCGAAGATAGTCCGAGGGTCACCAAAGAGATAGATAGCAGTTCAGCACTGCTCTCTGGTTGTGCTATCATTGTTATCAGTTGCCTGATAACAGCTGGGAAGAAACTCTTCCTGAATCTGGAGGTGTGTGTTTTCACACTTCTATATAACCATATAACAACTACAGCATGGAAACAGGCCTGTCCGGCCCTACCAGTCCACGCCGACCACTCTCCCTGACCTAGTCTCATCTACCTGCACTCAGACCATAACCCTCCAATCCCCTCCTATCCATATACCTATCCAATTTACTCTTAAATAATAAAATCGAGCCAGCCTCCACCACTTCCACCGGAAGCCCATTCCATACAGCCACCACCCTCTGAGTAAAGAAGTTACCCCTCATGTTACCCCTAAACTTTTGTCCCTCAATTCTGAAGCTATGTCCCCTTGTTGGAATCTTCCCCACTCTCAAAGGGAAAAGCCTACCCACGTCAACTCTGTCCGTCCCTCTCAAAATTTAAAAAACCTCTATCAGGTCCCCCCTCAACCTTCTACGCTCCAAAGAATAAAGACCCAACCTGTTCAACCTCTCTCTGTAGCTTAAGTGCTGAAACCCAGGCAACATTCTAGTAAATCTCCTCTGTACCCTCTCCATTTTGTCGACATCCTTCCTATAATTTGGCGACCAGAACTGCACACCATATTCCAGATTCGGCCTCACCAATGCCCTGTACAATTTTAACATTACATCCCAACTTCTATACTCAATGCTCTGATTTATAAAGGCAAGCATACCAAACGCCTTCTTCACCACCCTATCCACATGAGATTCCACCTTCAGGGAACAATGCACAGTTATTCCCAGATCCCTCTGTTCCACTGCATTCCTCAATTCCCTACCATTTACCCTGAACGTCCTATTTTGATTTGTCCTATCAAAATGCAGCACCTCACACTTATCAGCATTAAACTCCATCTGCCATCTTTCAGCCCACCCTTCCAAAAGGCCCAAGTCTCTCTGTAGACTTTGAAACTCTACTTCATTATTAACTACACCACCTATCTTAGTATCATATGCATATTTACTAATCCAATTTGCCACACCATCATCCAGATCATTAATGTAAATGACAAACAACAGTGGACCCAACACAGATCCTTGGGGTACTCCACTAGACACTGGCCTCCAACCTGACATACAATTGTCAACCATTACCCTCTGGTATCTCCCATTCAGCCATTGTTGAATCCATCTTGCAACCTCACTATTAATACCCAACAATTTAACCTTCTTAATCAACCTTCCATGTGGAACCTTGTCAAATGCCTTACTGAAGTCCATATAGACAACATCCACAGCCTTGCCCTTATCAATTTCCCTGGTAACCTCTTCAAAAAATTCAAGAAGATTAGTCAAACATGACCTTCCAGGCACAAATCCATGTTGACTGTTTCTAATCAGGCCTTGTTTATCCAAATAATTATATATATTGTCCCTAAGTATTTTTTCCATTAATTTTCCCACCACAGACGTCAAACTAACAGGTCTATAATTGCTAGGTTTACTTTTAGAACCTTTTTTAAACAAAGGCACAACATGCGCAATGCGCCAATCTTCCGGCACCATCCCCGTTTCTAATGACGTTTGAAATATTTCCGTCATAGCCCCTGCTATTTCTGCACTAACTTCCCTCAATGTCCTAGGGAATATCCTATCAGGACCTGGAGACTTATCCACTTTTATATTTTTCAAAAGTGTCCGTACCTCCTCTTCTTTAATCCTCATAATTTCCATCACTACTCTACTTGTTTCGCTTACCTCACATAATTCAATATCCTTCTCCTCGGTGAATACCGAAGAAAAGAAATTGATTAATATCTCCCCCATTTCTTCCGGCTCAGCACATAGCTGTCCACTCTGACTCTCTAATGGACCAATTTTATCCCTCACTATCCTTTTGCTATTGACATATCTGTAGAACCCCTTGGGGTTTACTTTTACATTACTTGCCAAAGCAGCCTCATATCTTTTTTTCGCTTTTCTAATTTCCTTCTTAAGATTCCTTTTACATTCTTTATATTCCTCAAGAACCTCATTTACTCCCTGCCGCTTATATTTATTGTATATCTCCCTCTTTTTCCGAACCAAGTGTCCAATTTCCCTGGAAAACCACGGCTCTTTCAAATTATTATTCTTTCCTTTCCACCGAACAGGGACATAAAGACTCTGTACTCTCAAAATTTCACCTTTAAATATCCTCCATTTCTCTATTATATCCTTTTCATAAAACAATTGGCATTGGCAGATGGTTTGGGAAAATCCAAGGTCATACCTTTTGCCCAATGGGAGAGGGGAGAAGAGGGAGTGGCCAGGGCACGACTCGTCCATGCTGTTGTCCTTGCTGAGGCAGCATGAGGTATAAATAGAGTCAATAGAAGGGAGGAGGTTGGTTTGTGTGATGGTCTGGGCTGCATCCACAATTTGCTGCAATTTCTTGCTGTCTTGGATGGAGCTGTTCCCAAACCAAGCCGTGATGCTTCCTGATAAAAGGCTTTCTAAGGCGCGTCTGTAGAAGTTAGTGAGAGTTGTAGGAGACATGCCAAACTTCGTAAACCTTCTAAGGAAGTGGAGGCGTTGGTGTGCATTCTTGGTCATTGCTTCAGTATGGGTGGTCCAGGAGAAGTCAACTCAAGTGTTCAATTGTAATACGTACCACCAGCACAACAATGAACTTCTTCCTTGCTGCAGCAGAACAGCTTTGTAACCACAGTACTCATAGATAACATAATAAACGACCCATACCAGTTTGCCTACAGAGCAAATAGGTCTACAGGGGATGCCATCGACACGGCTCTTCACACTGCACTGACCCACCTTGAACACCAGGGGAGCTATGTGAGGATGCTCTTCCTCGACTTCAGCTCTGCCTTTAACACGGTCATCCCGAGCAGACTGGTCACCAAACTTTCTGACCTTGGATTTTCCCAAACCATCTGCCAATGGATCAAGGACTTCCTGACCAACCGCCCCCAGACCGTCAAAATAGGCCCTCACCTCTCCTCCACCATTACACTGAGCACCGGCTCACCACAGGGCTGTGTGTTGAGCCCCATCCTTTACTCCCTCTACACTCACGACTGTGCCCCCACCCATCCCACCAACACCATCATCAAGTTCGCGGATGACACGACTGTGGTTGGACTCATCTCAGGAGGAGATGAGACAGCCTACAGGGATGAAATCCAAAGACTGGCAGCATGGTGTTCCGTGAACAATCTTGTCCTGAACTCCCCCAAAACAAAGGAACTGATAATAGACTTCAGGAAAACCAGGGCAGAACACGACCCACTCTACATCAATGGGGTCTGCGTGGAAAGGGTACCCGCTTTCAGGTTCCTGGGTACACACATCGCAGAGGATCTTACCTGGTCTACCAACACCATCACCACAGTGAAGAAGGCACAGCAGAGACTCCACTTCCTGAGGATCCTCAGGAAGACCAACCTGCAGGAG
Source organism: Rhinoraja longicauda (assembly GCF_053455715.1). NCBI lineage: Eukaryota > Metazoa > Chordata > Chondrichthyes > Rajiformes > Arhynchobatidae > Rhinoraja > Rhinoraja longicauda. Next base: position 31,815,955 of record NC_135978.1, on the reverse strand, counting down.
AAGCTCATGATGTCCTTCTATCGCTGCTCCATCGAGAGTGTGCTGGCATACTGTATAACCACATGGTATGCCAGCTGCTCAGAAAAGGACAGGAAGGCCCTTCAGAGGGTCATCACGACGGCCCAGAAGATCATCGGCTGCTCACTGCCCTCCCTGGAGCACCTGTTCAGCCTACGCTGCCTCAGTAGAGCAGGCAAAATAATAAAAGATTCATCCCACCCCGGCCACCGTCTGTTCATCTGCCCTCTGGTCGACGTTTCAGGTCGATCAAATCCCGAACAAACAGACTTAAGAACAGTTTTTACCCCAGGGCCATACGAGAACTGAACACTACTTTCTGCACTAGGCAACACTGTTAAAACTTTTGTACTCAATATAATTGTATTTATTTGTTTGTGCATTTATTGCATATATGTTTTTATGCACCGTCAGGATTGGCTATTTTTTAATTTCGTTGTACTCGTTGCAATGACAATAAATGAATATTATTATTATTATTAGTATTATTATAGGGGAAAAAAGCTCTTATTCCCCAATGCAACGAAGATGGTTTACAGTTCAAAGTTCAGTTGGGGTATGTACACACAAGGAACTGCAGATGCTTGTTTAACCGCACCTGGAGTATTGCGTACAGTTTTGGTCTCCTAATCTGAGGAAAGACATTCTTGCCATAGAGGGAGTACAGAGAAGGTTCACCAGATTGATTCCTGGGATGGCAGGACTTTCATATGAAGAAAGACTGGATAGACTCGGCTTGTACTAGCTGGAATTTAGAAGGTTGAGGGGGGATCTTATAGAAACTTACAAAATTCTTAAGGGGTTGGACAGGCTAGATGCAGGAAGATTGTTCCCGATGTTGGGAAAGTCCAGAATAAGGAGTCACAGTTTAAGGATAAGGGGGAAGTCTTTTAGGACCGAGATGAGAAAGGTTTTTTTCACACAGAGAGTGGTGAATCTGTGGAATTCTCTGCCACAGAAGGTAGTTGAGGGTTCATTGGTTATATTTAAGAGGGAGTTAGATGTGGCCCTTGTGGCTAAAGGGATCAGGGGGTATGGAGAGAAGGCAGGTACAGGATACTGAGTTGGATGATCAGCCATGATCATATTGAATGGCGGTGCAAGCTCGAAGGGCCGAATGGCTTACTCCTGCACCTATTTTCTATGTTTCTATGTTAATCCAAAAAAGACACAAAGTGCTCACCACATCATGATCATAAGATCATAAGTGATAGGAGTAGAATTAGGCCATTTGGCCCATCAAGTCTACTCCACCATTCAATCATGGCTGATCTATCTCTCCCTCCTAACCTCATTCTCCTGCCTTCTCCCCATAACCTCTGACACCCGTACTAATCAAGAATCTATCTCTGCCTTAAATATATCTACAACTTTCTGTGGCAAAGAATTCCACATTCACCACCCTCTGACTAAAGAATTCTCCTCATAACCTTTCTAAAAGAACATCCATCAATTCTGAGTCTATGACCTCTAGTCCTAGATTCTCCCACTAGTGGAAACATCCTCCCCACATCCACTCTATCCAAGACTTTTATTATTCTGTACGTTTCAATTAGGTCCTAAACTCCAGCAAATATAGGCCCAGTGCTGTCAAACGCTCATCATATGTTAACCTACTCATTCCTGGGATCATTCTTGTAAACCTCCTCTGGACCCTCTCCAGAGCCAGCACATCCTTCCTCAGATATGGTGCCCAAAATTGCTCACAGTTCTCCAAATGCGGCCTGACCAGCGGCTTATAGAGCCTCAGCATTACATCCCTGTTTTTGTATACAAGCCCTCTTGAAATAAATGCTAGTTTTGCGTTTAGACACAAAATGCTGGAGTAACTCAGTGGGTCAGGCTTGGTGGTGTGGTGTTTTTTTGGTTGCAAGAAATTAACATAAGCACATTCATCTAATATTTTCTTTGGTAATAAGTGAGTTCAGTGGTTTAATGGTACTGTATTGTCACATGTCATAGAGTAAAGCACATGGAAACAGGCACGTTGACCCATCTAACCCATACCGTTCAAGATTCCCCATTTATGATAGTCCCACCTCCCTGCGTTTGGCTTCTTTCCTTCTAAATCCTTCCTATCGATGTACCTGTCCAAATGTTTTTTATATGTTATTATAGTCCCTGCCGCATCCAACTCCTCTGGCATCTCATTCATATACCCACCACCCACTGTGTGAAAAGGTTGCCCCTCAGGTTCCTATTAAATCTTTCCCATCTCACATTGAACCTATGTCCCCTGATGTAGGAAAGAGCTGCAGATGCTGGTTTAAAATCGAAGATAGACTCAAAATGCTGGAGTAACTCAACAGACACCATCTCTGGTGACGTTTCAGGTCGAGACCCTCCTGTGTCTATGTCCACTGGTTCTTGATTCCCCTACTCTGGGTAGAGCACTCGATACATTCACCCTATCTGTTCCCTCATTATTTTATACACCTCTATAAGATCACCCCTCAGCCTCCTGCATTCCAACAAATAAAGTCTTAGCCTGTGTAACCTCGCTCTATAGCTCAGGCCCTCTGGTCCTGGCAATACACTCGTACATGTTCCAAGGCACGGTGAAATTCTCTTGCATACAGTTCAGTAACAATCTTACGATACATAGTCACAATCATACTTAGGCACAGGAGTGTAAGATAGCAGGTTACAATGAGGCAGTACACAAGAGTCGCCACGTTTCTGGTGCCTTCTTGTACCTTCAGAGTTGTTAAAAATATTAGAGTCTTAACTTGGCCATAAAGGCTGTTTTATTCACTGGCTGAGATTGTGAATGATTTTGCAGGCTCCTAAATGAAGACTCTGATTTTTTTTTTATGATACTTTATTCATAACATACACAGTAAATACAACTGGGCCATTTCTTTCTGTGTATTATTTGTGCCATTGATTCAATCCGATCTCTTCCAATGCGTCCACGCCATTCATGTTTCCACCTTGAACAGTGCACCCACAAAGCATATGAGACGGAGACACGGATTTTAATGTTATTTTTCAACGGCTGTTACATTGGACCAGGCTTGGTAATATGATTTAGGCTTATTATTATTGTCATGTACACCAAGGTACAGTGAAAAAAAATGTTTTGCATTCTACCCAATCAAATCAGACAATATCACACATAAATGCAATCAAGCTGAAGTCAAGTACAATAGGAAGAGCAGGGGGGAAGTACAGAGTGCAGAATATAGTTCTCAGCGTTGTAGCGCACCAGTTCCACAGACAAAGTCCAATGTCCGCAATGAGGTAGAGGTGAATTGGACAGTACCCTAGCTTATGGAAGGACCGTTCAGCAGCCTGATAATAGAGGGGAAGAAGCTGTTCCCGAGTCTGGTGGTGTGTGATTTCCAGTTTGTAGCTTCTGTTCAACGGGAGTGGGGAGAAGGCGGGAGGAGTCTTTGATTATCGTGGCAGCTTTACTGAGGCAGTGGGAAGTGCAGATGGAGTCCATGGCGGGGAGTCTGGTCTGTGCGATGGACTAGGCTACACTGCGATGTTTGTGGTATTGGACTGCTCCCAGATCAAGCTGTGATGCAACCTCACAAGGATGCTTCCTGTGGTGCATACTTCCAAGCTTCTGTTCCTTCAGCCCGATGGGAGCATTCCCTGTGGATGAGCGGGGTGGGACAAGTCTTTGGTTTTGTTGTCTTGTGCAACCAGAGCACTGTTGTTCTGGCCCCTTGCGTTTTACGCAGGGGTTATGTGTTGAAAACGTAAGCACGTGACTGAAATTCAGTAATTAAAAAATGCATAAATTAGACATGTACGCGACTATGCTGTCAGCAGTAAATTTGAGCACATTGTTCCAAAGATACCAGCATGTAAATCAAGCTTTGGTGTTTTAGGAACAAGTACTTTATTTCAAAAAAGCATAAATCAAGCCGTATGAAACGCGTACTGCAGCAAAGATGGAGCATGTAGAATGATTTACATGGAACAGTTGCAGTGTGCCCACAGTTGTGATCGAAAACTGGGGAGAGGAGCCAGATTTTATTAAACTAAAAACTCAAGGCAAAACACAAGCAAAAGAGACAAGAAACTGCAGATGCTGGACTCTTGAGCAAAACAGAAAGTGCTGGAGGAACTCAGTGTATCAGGTGGCATCTGTGGAGGGAAGTGGACAGGAATGCTGACTGTACACTTCCCTCCACAGATTCTGTCTGACCCATGAGGTCTTCCAGCAGTTTGCTTTCATGTGTTTAAATCTAATCCTTGCTGAGCAGTGGAAAACTCAATTGTCGAAAATTTGGAAAATTTCCATTGCTTTCTAATCTGAATTGCAAATTCACAGTATCTTCTGTGCAAATTGCTCATCGTTCAATTTTCATTTCAAACAAAGATACAAATTCGATGTTTCTATCGTAAAAATGCTGATTTGTGTATTTAGAACACATACTAAATTTAAAAAAATTAAAAATAAGAATTAGGAGCAAGCAGAGACATACAGGGCAGCAAGGTGGCACAGTGGTGGAGCTGCTGCCTGACTGCGTCAGAGACCCAGGTTCAAGGTTTCAAGGTACAAGGTCAGTTTATTGTCACGTGTACCAGTTGAGGTACAGTGGAATTTGAGTTACCAAACAGCCATACTAAGTGAAAAGCAACAAGACACACAACCACATAAAAGTTAACATAAACATCCATCACAGTGAATTCCACATTCCTCACTGTGATGGAAGGCAATAAAGTTCAAACTTCTTCCTCTTTGTTCTCCCGTGGTCGGGGCAGTCGAACCATCCACAGTCGGGGCGATCAAGGCCCCCGCAGCCGGCCATCGAAGCCCCCCTCGGGATGATCGAAAATCCCGCGTCGGGGCGGTAGTAGCTCTCTCCGTGGCATGGAGCTCCCGAGTTGGCCTCTTCTTACCAGAGACCGCGGGCTTCACGATGTTAGGCCGCAGTGGAGACGGAGATACGATACGGAAAAAAATCTCATCTCCGTCGAGGTAAGAGATTGAAAAAAGAAGTTTCCCCCAACCCCACCCCCCATATATAACAAAACAAGGAACACTAAAACTTACTTTTTAACACATACTAAAAATAACAAAAAGAAGAAAGGACAGACAGACTGTTGGCAAGGCCACTGCTGGTGGCGCCACCCGGTGTTAGCCATGGGTGCTGTCTGTGTGGAGTTTGCACATTCTTGCATTGACTGCATCTACTTCCTCCGGGTGCTCTGGTTTCCTCCTCCATCCCAAAGATGTGCAGGTGTGATGTTTAATTGACGCCTGTACATTGCTTCCTCGGGTGCAGGGAGTGGATCAGAAAGGGGGATAATGGAGAACTAGTGTGAACAGGTGATAAATGGTCAGCATGGACTCGGTGGGCTGAAGAGCCTGTGTCTATGCTGCATCACTAGAAATCTGGAAATTATCGAATGACAAATTAGTTACATTTTTATTTTGTTACGTGTGATTTCAGTGTTTTTAACATTTTCACATTCCTTCCAGATTTGCAAAATAGGTATCAGTGACTCACATTTACAGTTCAGCTGACTGTTGACATGATTTAATTCCTGTAGCTATGAGTTATAAATTCTGGAAATAAATACTGATAAGATGTGAAGATGTTGAGTTCAAACATGTTAATATGCTAATATGTTTCTTGTATTGGGCACCATGGTAACTGGAAATGGGTCTATAACCTTATGGATTTTGTTGTGTCGTTTTTTTGTAAAACAATATGCAAACAGGCTCACTAATAGCCGTGCCAGTTCATCCACTGAGAAACTGAGCTACAGACCAGAACAGCCCATTATTGATCCGAATGTCTGCTCCTGGAACTGATTGGACTGAGGAGGGAAAATTGGCTTCAGTTTATACTCCTAAATGCTTGTGAAGCATCCAGTCCTGTAAATAAATCATGGTGGATGTTGTGTGCAATCCAGGTCCTCTGACTTGCATAAATATCCTTCCCCCTCATCACTGTGCCTGTTGTTTATATGATCGGCAAAGTACCAGTCAGTAACTCAACAAGGTTTCTGAAGAAGGGTCTCGACCCGAAACGTTACCCATTCCTTCTCTCCAGAGATGCTACCTGTCCCGCTGCGTTACTCCATATTTTGTGTCTATCTTCAAGGTTTCTGTCCTGGTTCTGGTTGATTGCCGGGCAAGTGGTTGTCTCGCGCAGGTAACTGGCTCCCCTGTGATTCTGGGTTCTAGTAGTTTCAGCAGTAGAATGCCATGTGGAATGGAGAGAAAAGGTTTAATCAGACATTCTCAGTCCCATGTAATGATCCCTGTTGGAAACCATGGACAATGAGGAAGGTGAACTTTACTTTAGAGATGCAGCGAGGAACCACCTTCGGCCCACTCTGTCAGCGCAGACCAACGCTTGCCCCGTACCCTAGCACTATCCTACACACTAGGGACAATTTACAATTTCTACCCAAGCCAATTAAGCTACAAACCTGTACATCTTAGGAGTGTGGGCACGAAATGATATGATATGATATGATATGAAACCTGAGCACCCATTTAGGCCATTTAGAACGGAGATGAGGAAGAACTTTTTCAGTCAGAGAGTGGTAAAGGTGTGGAATTCTCTGCCTCAGAAGGCAGTGGAGGCCAGTTCGTTGGATGCTTTCAAGAGAGAGCTGGATAGAGCTCTTAAGGATAGCGGAGTGAGGGGGTATGGGGAGAAGGCAGGAACGGGGTACTGATTGAGAGTGATCAGCCATGAATGGCGGTGCTGGCTCGAAGGGCTGAATGGCCTACTCCTGCACCTATTGTCTATTTAATGTGCAGAAAGTGCCGTCTCCTTCGAGCTGCCACTGTTGCTGAGTCTGAGCCCTGTCGCTGGAATTTAGAAGGATGAGAGGGGATCTTATCGAAACGTATAAGATTATTAAGGGGCTGGACACGTTAGAGGCAGGAAACATGTTCCCAATGTCGGGGGAGTCCAGAACAAGGGGCCACAGTTTAAGAATAAGGGGTAGGCCATTTCGAACGGAGATGAGGAAAAGCTTTTTCAGTCAGAGTTGTGAATCTGTAGAATTCTCTGCCTCAGAAGGCTGTGGAGGCCAATTCTCTGAATGCATTCAAGAGAGAGCTAGATAGAGCTCTTAAGGATAGCGGAGTCAGGGGGTATGGGGAGAAGGCAGGAACGGGGTACTGATTGAGAATGATCAGCCATGATCACATTGAATGGTGGTGCATACAGGCTCGAAGGGCCGAATGGCCTCCTCCTGCACCTATTATCTATTGCCTATTGAGCTCCCGCTTGCACTGCCGAACCGTTAAAGAATTTATTTCATTTCGTTTACTAAAAATATGGGGTTTAATTTAAAGAAAGAACACTTCATTTTAAAGAGCCCCTAATAGAGTGGAGGGGGATAAGGGGAGATGGAGTGGGTGAGTGGGGGGGGTGGAGTGGGTGAGTGGGGGGGGGGTGGAGGAGAGGAGGGTGCTAAATCAATGCAGGGGGAAAAAACACCATTTTAAAGAAAAATCGTGATTTTCATTGAGGGTTTTTTTAAAGCCTTTCATTTTAAAGAAAAAATGTGATTTTCCCATGTCACAATGGGAACCCAACAAGGAATGGACCCAATGAGTCCACTTGGTCTAGTGATATATAAAAGTATGATTTTTTTTTTCAGCCTTGTATATTTTCTTCAGAATACCCATTGGCAGTTTCTACATTGGGTGAGGTTTTACATAGCAATGTAATTCCCATATAGCTCTTGTGATTTAAGCAGATGTAAATTGAGCAAAAAAACGTTTTTATTCTGCTCGTTGGAATCAATGAAATCAATATGCTCAATCAGAATGTGCAGGAAAGAATTGCAAATATTGGTTGTACAGGGCCCTAGTGAGACCGCACCTGGAGTACTGTGTGCAGTTTTGGTCTCCAAATTTGAGGAAGGACATTCTTGCTATTGAGGGAGTGCAGTGTTGGTTCACTAGGTTATTTACCGGAATGGCGGGACTTTCGTATGTTGAAAGACTGGAGCGACTGGGCTTGTATTCACTGGAATTTAGAAGGATGAGAGGGGATCTTATTGAAACATAAGACCATTAAGGGGATTGGACACGTTAGAGGCAGGAAACATGTTCCCAATGTTGGGGGAGTCCAGAACAAGGGGCCACAGTTTAAGAATAAAGGGTAGGCCATTTAGAACAGAGAAGAGGAAAAACTTTTTCAGTCAGAGAGTTGTAAATCTGTGGAATTCTCTGCCTCAGAAGGCAGTGGCGGCCAATTTTCTGGATGCTTTCAAGAGAGAGCTAGATAGAGCTCTTAAAGATCGCATAGTCAGGGGGTATGGGGAGAAGGCAGGAACGGGGTACTGATTGTGAATGATCAGCCATGATCACATTGAATGGCGGTGCTGGCTCGAAGGGCCGAATGGCCTCCTCCTGCACCTATTGTCTAGACCGAAGAGACAAAATGCTGGAGTAAATCAGCAGGACAGGCAGCATCTCTGGTGATGTTTTGGGTCAACACCCTTCTTCACCCTAAATGCCACCTATTCCTTCTCTCCAGACATGCTGCCTGTCCTGCTGATTTACTCCAGCATTTTGTGTCTATCTATTGGTCAATCAGAAGTTCATAATTCAAATCTCACTTTTAAAAAAACATCGAATCAGGAAAGCAAATAAATAAATTTCATTTGTTCAATGCCTTGCAACATCACAAAGGCATTCCACACACAGAGGTGGTCGGGCGAGGAGAGGAACGTTGTTTAGCGGGGCCCATCCAGTCGAGGGCAACGGAGGAGCCTGAGGCTTACCTGGACCAGGGGCCTCCAGTACATCCAGCACGCAGACTGGACTTTTTAAATTTGTAAATGGCGCCAAAATTTGGCGATGGTTGCTTGAATTTCACGGTGCATACGTGACAATAAAGAACACTTGAATTTAATGCTTTTTCTATAGCAAGTTCCTTTTGGAGCAGGCAGCAACACAGGTGAAAGGAAGGCGACTCTTTCCAAGAATATCGACCGTAACTTGCCCCTTTGACATCAAAAAACAACTCCAGATTACTAAACGCACAGAACTTCATTCTGATTTCATCATATGCTATTTAACTCTGAATTTTATTCTTTTGCACAAAAAGATCACCAGAAGGCTGATGGTCTTACTGGAACAACATTGCAGAGTAAAGGTGCGTAAATTAAAATATATTTAAGCTGTGTCAACTTGCCTTTGTACATTGCACCACGACTTCCAGGAGGTTTACATAGCACAAATTTGTTTAAACGCCCTTGCCCTGTATCCCAACAATGTATCTTCATTTTATGTTCTAAACACAACCTTTTTCAGGAAGTAAACATCTTATTCCAAGTACCATTGTGTGACTGACATTTGTTAATGCTCCTTTTCACCCTTCCTAGAAATCCTCTCTCCAACAACACTGGCATCGAAGGCAAATCTGCTCTTAATAATCCTACATTTGATTGAATGATGAGACTTGGGCTTGCTTGGTTTTACTGAACATTTATTAGACTAATAATTGATTGTTTTTTTTACAGATAGCGTTGAAATTTATACATGTTGAAATCCAAACTTTATTAAACCTTTATGCATCAGGGAGCAGTAACTACGAGATTGACAGGGTTCAAGTTTAAATCCATTACTCTCCCTGATCGGCAGAATAGTCTTTTCTTAAATAATACAGATGGGGAAAAAAGAGACAATGAGAATACAAATAAATCATGTTATGTAGCCCCTTTGTACAGCTGATCGTGTGGAAACCAATCTCAACCCCTAAGCAGCTTAATAATCCTTGCAATATACATATTAACTTGGTTCAACCCATTGAAAGACAAAAGCACAGAGGAATAAATGTGCTCCACATGTTGACAATCTCTTCCACATCCGCTCCAATCTAAAATAGGCTTGTGAGCATGTATGAACACAACCATCTCCTTATTTCCCTTCATGATAAATCATTCCCACCGTGGGAGTTAGATCTAATTGTAGACCACTTGAATGCATTTGAAGTTACCTACCCAATGTCATCTCGTCACCAGGGGAATTAGGGTGGACACCAAGTGCTGATACTCACATATGATTGAAAAGGTGGATGGGAGTTTCAAGCTGGCAGTATTAATACCTTGCATTCAAGTTTAAGCAAGTTGCTACACTGCAAGAAAATCTTGAAGATTACAGTTACCCCAAAGATTAGTTTACAGTAATGTACAGTCCCTTTTAATAAGCAGGGGGGGGGGGGGAATCATACTAGCAAAATCTGATTACACTCCAAGATAGCCACAATGGTCAAGAATGGAAATTTTGTTACTTCTAATCATAAGCTACAAAAGAGACATCAAGACAACTTACATAACTGACAGAGGTCTGACACTTTCCCATTTATTGGCAAATACATTGTTAGCTCAGATGCATGAACCAGGATTGAAGCTATTCCATGCTTTTAATCATAAGCTATGTACATACAAATAAATACACCAGGATAAGGGAGGGAAGTGGAAAAGTTTAAATTTCTTCGACATCATTTGGGAAGACATTCAATATAAGCACCTTGCATTGTTGAAGTATTTGCTTACATCAAAGATCAGTTTGCAACCTTTCAGTGAGCTCCAGCTGGGAAAGGAGGATAGTTTATGAATGGACAAAACACCAAGGACAGTTTGGTGAAAATCTTTCTCAACGTGCAAAACGAGGGGGAAAAAAACAAAAATAGGATAACCTACAACTTGCCTCAGTGCTCTAAATTTCAGAGCAGCTTTTGACAGTTGTAAGTTTGACAGTGATCTTATAAACTGAAGGCTTCTTCACATTTGGCAGATTACAGCAAAAACAAGTTGGTTTTGTCCCAATTAAGGTGCAATCAAACCATTCTCGACATTTCTGGCATGCCAGCCATTTCATCTTCTAAGCAGCAGATTTTCTTTAAACCTACAAATCTTACTTAGCCACAGAATTTTGGTGTATCAAATCCCATAACCTTTTCTGACAAAGAAATTAAAAAGTGGCAATACAATAGCTATCTTCTGCTATTTAAAAAAAAACAACCTTTAAATGAAAAGCAATAAATATCACACAACCAACACCTGCAGTGCAACTGCATACTTCTAGTAGAAAGAATTTGATGTGGGGTAGGGTAGTTTGTAGGTGGGGGGGGGGGGGGTTAAAAGAGTGGAGGGGTGTGGAGAAGAAACGTGAAATTAGTTTCTGAACTAAACAAAAAAAAACTGATGCTTCTGGATAGATTTCTAGTTATCCAGGTCTTCAGGTAGAACCATTCCAGGTATTTATTTTTAATATTTAAAGGCCACTGTTAACCATTTCAGTGCAATGAAAAGAAAGAAAAAGCCTTGTGGGCGTTAAAGCAAGTTTACTGCTACATATACACAGAAGATAAAGTCCATGCAGCCTTTTAGCCATTAAAGGGACAGTGGCTTCCTACCATCAGTGCACAAGTTCATGTTTATCCCCCTTTCTTTTTTAGCCTGACTTGAATAGAAGAATTGCAACCTGACCCAGGTAAAAATAGATGAAATGTTTTGTTTCATGCGTGACATAACTCCCGAAGTTCCTGCCAACTATGCAGTGCCAGGTAGGGTTGTATTTCTTGTCAAATTCCTGCAAGAGATGAAAGATTGCACATTAACCATCAGGGCATTATCACGTGCACAATTGCTGAAAGGTTACCCACTTTGGCGAATGCTGGAGGTACAATGGCAAAAACTGAAGGTTCCAGTTCAGTAGATTAAAACCAAAGCCAGAACAACAATAAAGCTGAAGCTTCGTAAGGCGTTGGTCAGACCGCATTTGGAGTATAGCAAGCTGTTTTGGGCCACATCATTGGAAGGATGTGTTGGTGTTGAAGAGGGTCCAGAGGTAGTTTACGAGAATGATCCCAGGAATGATTGGGTTAACATCTGAGCGTTTGATAGCACTGGACCTTTATTCACTGGAGTTTAGAATGATATGGGGGGGGGGGGGGGGGGAGGGGACCTCTGATACTTACCAAAAATTGAAAGGCCTGGATAGAGTAAATGTAGAGAGGATGTTTCCACTAGGAGGATCAAAGACCAGAGGCCTCAGAATAAAAAGACATACCTTTAGAAAGCAGACGAGAAGGAATTTCTTTAGTCAGAGGGTGGTGAATCTGTGGAATTCATTGCCACAGGTGGCTGTGGAGGCCAGGTCAGTGGATTTTAAGATGGAGCGTAACAGATTCATGATGTGTCAGCAGTTAGGAGATGAAGACAGGGGAATGGGGTTGAGAGGGAAAGACAGATCAGCCATGATAGAATGACAGATTAGACTTTATGGGCCGAATGGCCTAATTCTGCTCCTATAATTTATGAACACAGGCATATAGGTTCCAGAATAAAACATTGAATTCTCCAATTTTAGGTTAACTGTATGGATTGATGACGTTTTGGGTCAGGACTCTTCTTCGGACCGATTGTCGTGGTGGGAAGAGAAAGCTGGAAGAGAGGTGGGGGTGGGGCAATGCCTGGCAAGTGATAGGTGGATAAATGTGGATGGACAAAAGGGACTATGGCTCCTGTGGCAGATGGTTGGACAAAAGTCAGATGAAAAGACAAAGTGTGAGATAAGGAAAGAGGCAAAAACTGTGACTACAAGAGGCATGAATTATGACACCCCCCCCCCCCCCCCCCCGGATACATACCAAATTCTCCCTTTCTGCTTCCACCTACATTCATGCCTCTTATCTCAGTCTTTCCATCTCTGGGCTTCGTCCGACCATCTGCTAATCACACCCTATCCCCTCCCCTTCAGCTGTATCCACCTATCGCTTGCCAGGCTTTGTCCCATCTCTACCAGTTACTCCCCCCCCCCCCCAACACATCTGATCTGCTGAGTTACTCCAGCAATGTGTCCTTCTTTTGTAAGCCAGCAACTGCAGTTCCTCGTATCTAGGCCCCAGGATTATCCACTTAGCAAGTCAGCATGGGCTAGTTGTTTATGCGTCGGAACTTCAGATGCTGGAAGATAGACTCAAAATGCTGGGGTAACTCAGCGGGCCAGATAGCATCCCTGGTGATTAGTGTGCAAAGTTAGAGCACATGGTATTGGGGGTAGGGTATTGGCATGGATAGAGAACTGGTTGGCAGACAGGAAGCAAAGAGTAGGAATTAACGTGTCCTTTTCAGAATGGCAGGCAGTGACTAGTGGGGTGCCGCAAGGCTCGGTGCTGGGACCCCAGTTATTTACAAAAATTAGGGAATTAAATGTAACATCTCCAAGTTTGCGGATGACACAAAGCTGAGTGGCAGTGTGAGCTGCGAGGAGGATGCTATGAGGCTGCAGGGTGACCAGGATAGGTTGGGTGAGTGGGCAGATGTAGTATAATAACATGGATAAATGTGAGGTTATCCACTTTGGTGGCAAGAACAGGAAGGCAGATTATTATCTGAATGGTGTCAGATTAGGAAATGGGGAAGTGCAACGAGACCTGGGTATCCTTGTACATCAGTCACTGAAAGTAAGCGTGCAGGTACAGCAGGCAGTGAAGAAAGCTAATGGCATGTTGGCTTTCATTGTGAGAGGATTTGAGTTTAGAAGCAAGGAGGTCCTACTGCAGTTGTACAGGGTCCTGGTGAGACCACATCAGGAGTAATTGTGTGCAATTTTTGGTTCCTAATTTGAGAAAGGACATTCTTACTATTGAGGGAGTGCAGCGTAGGTTCACCAGGTTAATTTCCGGGATGGCGGGACTGACATACGATGAAAGAATGGGTTGACTGGACTTCTATTCACTGGAATTTATAAGGATGAGAGGGGACCTTATAGAAACATAAAATTCTTAAGGGATTGGACAGGCTAAATGCAGGAAAAATGTTCCCCATGTTGGTGGAGTCCCGAACCAGGGGTCACAGTTTAAGAATAAGGGGTTGGCCATTTAGGACTGAGATGAGGAAAAACTTCTTCACCCCGAGAGTTATGAATCTGTGGAATTCTCTGCCACAGAAGGCTGTGGAGGCCAATTCATTGATGTTTTCGAGAGTTAGATTTAGCCCTTAGGGCTAACGGAATCAATGGATATGGGGAGAAAGCAGGAACGGGATACTGATTTTGGATGATCAGCCATGACCGTATTGAACGGCTGTGCTGGCTCGAAAGGCCGAATGGCCTACTCCTGCACCTATTTTCTATGTTTCTATGAAAAGGAATAGGCGTCGTTTCGGGTCGAGACCCTTTGTCAGATGGGAGAAGGATCTTGACCAGAAATGTCACATTCCCTTTCTCCAGAGATGCTCCCTGGCCCGCTGAGTTACTCCATCATTTTGTGTCTATCTACAGCTATTCATGTTACCCCACCCCCAGACTTCAGTTGGGGGGAGGACAACAAAATCCAAGTTGGAAGAAATGGGTGGGAAGAGAAAGGAGGTTAGGCTTGACGAAATTATCCTTACACAATAGGTCCCAAGCTGAAATGTGTGTTAATCGAGCACGTTTGTTGTGGGCTGTCAACAAGCCAGACATGGAGATGGTTGGGCCAAAGGGGTCACTTCCATTCTGCATCACTCAACAGCTCTAGAAATAGATGGTGAGGCAGTGAAGATACCAGCACTCATTTCGACCAAGAGAATCACCCCTTCCCATTGAGGCACAGAATGTCAGGCCATTTAAAAAGCTCAGCATTATTTTGGATTAATTCTCCCACAACAACAATGCTTCCAAGGTGACTTTGTAATTGTGGAAGGAGGAGGCGGGGGGGGGGGGGGGGGGGGAGGAACAACCAAATGTGTCCTCTTATCTTCCTGAAGGGTGTGCAATGTGGTCCCATTTCCCTCGAGAAAGTGAAACTTTTCAGATGTGTTAATCTGCTGACAAAGGAGGTTAGGCTTGGCTAAATTATCCTCACACACCAGCCCATCACCCAAGCTGAAATGTGTGTGTTAATCGAGCACGATTCCCTTGGACTGTCAGCAAACCAGACATGGTGACGGCTGTAACTGGGTGGGCCAAAGGGGGTCTTTTTGTACATCTTAATAGCTCTAGAAATAGATGGTGGGGCAGTGAAGATACCAGCACTCTGATTGACCAAGAGCACCACTCCCTCACACCCATGGAGGCAGAGTCTGAGGGCACTGGCCATTATTATGGATCATTTCTCCCATCACAACAATGCTTCTCCAGATAAATTTGTAATGGGGGGGGGGTGCATAACCAAACATGCACTGAAGATAGATAAAGTGCTGGATTAACTCAGCGGTCAGGCAGCATCTCTGGAGAAAAGAAATCGACGGTTTTTCGGGTCGAAAACTTTCTTCAGTCCGTCTGATGAAGGGTCTCAACCGAAACGTCACCTATTCCTTTTCTCCAGTGATGCTGCCTGACCTGCTGAGTTACTCCAACATTTTGTGTCTAACATCATTGTATTGTAGCATCTGCAGTTCCTTTCTACATAAATATGGAGTCTACTTTCCTGGAGTGAGTCATACAGTCCTCTAGTGTCAGGACAACAGCCTCCTCTTGAATGTCACAAAAACTAAGGTGCTGATTGTGGACTTTAGAAGGGCTCAACATCCGAGGACGTACACGCCACTGGAGATAAATGGGTCTACTGTGAATAGGGTGAGCAGCTTTAAATACCTGGGAGTCCACATCACAGAGGATCTGACATGGACAACACACATTGCCGCACTGGTGGGTAAGGCAAGGCAGTGCCTTTACCACCTCAGACAGCTGAGGAAATTCAGTGTCTCTGAGGATCCTTCAGTGCTTCTACTCTGGGGCTGTAGAAAGCATCTTGTCCGGCAACATTACAGTCTGGTTTGGGAACAGCTCTGCCCAGGACAGGAAGGCTCTGCGGAGAGTAGTGCGTTCGGCTGAACGCACCATGGGAACTACACTCGCCCCCCTGCAGGACCTATACATCAGGAGGTGCAGATCCAGAGCCAGCAACATTATGGGGGACCCCTACCACCCCAGCAACGGACTGTTCCAGCTGCTACAGTCAGGCAAACGCCTCCGCTGTCACGCTGTGAAAACAGAGAGGATGAGACGGAGTTTCATCCCACAGGCCATCAGGACTGTTAACTCTCATATCACCAGGGACTAATTTAATTTACTGTATTAATTTATTTTTTGTGTTAAATTTTTTTTTCTCTATTCTGTTTTGTAGTTTTAGCACAATCTGCAGGCGTTGCCACTTTCATTTCACTGCACATCTTGTATATGTATGTGACAAATAAACTTGACTTGACTACAGTCAGAAACAGGCCCAACTTGCTCACACTGACCAACACATCCCTTCTACACTAGCCCCACCTGCCTGTGTTTGACTCCTATCCCTCTAAACCTGCTCTATCCATGTGTCTCTTTAATTGCTTCTTAAATATTGCAATGGCCCCCGCCTCAACTACCTCCTCTGGCAGCTTGTTCCATGCACCAGAGAGTGCAATAAGTGCTCCTATTTCCCTTGAGAGAGTGAAACGTTATCAGCGGCGTTAATCTGCTGACAACACTTGCATTTGTGAATCAATTGTTCGCTGGTGCCAAAAGCTGTTTGGTACCATCGCCTGGTCTGGGACATGGGGCGACAAGGCCGCAGCAGTCAACAGTATCTACAGGCATCTGCAAACGCAGCCGCCACGTCATTGTAGAGCAGGGGAGGTTTCTGGAGAATCCCAGGAGAACATCTTCTCCAAAGTCCCAACTGTTGACTGGAGGCGATCCAGGCAGTGTCAAGATGGGGCATTCTTTGTCGTGCGACAGTCAAAGACATATCGTATTAACCGAGAGGGCAGGAAGGGACTGCAGACGCTGGTTTACACCGAAGACAGACACACAGATCTGGAGTAACTCAGCGGGTCAGGCAGCATCTCCGGAGAGAAGGCACCGGATAGCGGCCGGCGGTCTTCCAATATTTCTCAGCCGCCACTGTTAACACTCGAGAGAATTTACCTTTTTGATAAAAGCAGCAATATCCTTTTCGATATTATACTTCTCCATCGCCTGTGTCGCACAGTCAACCGCGTCCTGCTGCATATCCTCGGACATATCAGCATTTTTAATCACCGCTTTCCTATCGGACATCGTGCCTACAACGTTAAACAAAAAACATACCGCATCTAAACATTCAGCTTCCACCTCAAGGGTAAAGGGGACACGACAGATAATCCAGCACTCACGGTGCCTGCCGCTCTGGTGTTGTTAAAGGAACCGGTTATATGTGTGTGTGTGTGTGGGGGGGGGGTAAATATAAAATAAAAATAGACAGATTTGATTGCTGAACTTCTACATTTAACCCTCGAATGAACCGAGCCGGTCCACACACAAACACACTCATTTTTCAAACTTCCTGCACCAGTTACACCCAGAAATTGTAACAGCGCGCACACTCACACCCCCCCACACACACACTACTGCACACCCCACACACACACCCCAACCCCACACACACATCCCCCACACACACCCTACTGCACACACACACCCCACACCCCACCCACACACACCCCACACACACACACCCCACCCACTCACACTACTGCACACCCCAGACACACACCCCAACCCCACCCCCACCCACATCCCCCACACCCTACTGCACACACCCCACACACACACCCCAACCCCACACACACCCTCCTGCACACACACACCCCAACCCCACACACACACTACTGCACACCCCCCCACACACACACTACTGCGCACACACCCCACACCCTACTGCACACCCCACCCACACACACACCCCACACACATCCCCCACACACACACCCCAACCCCACACACACACCCCACCCACACACACACACACCCCAACCCCACACACACCCCCCACACACACTACTGCCTCCCAAACTCATCATCCACGCAGGACGAGACAACGAGGATCCTCCATTTGCAAAAAAAACAACAGGCCGGAAAATGTCTCACAGGGCCAGGGGGACATGTCGGGATTACAGGAAAACCAGGACCTTTCCAAATCCGGACGGAGCAAAAATAAAATATTTTCATTGTGACACCAGGTCACAAACGATGCGCTTCAATCCCCGATGTGGATATTATTGGGGAAAGAGGAGAAAAATAATTACCCCCGGGTCTAATCGCTGATGTATCAACAGCCAAAAGCCAAGGCAACCGGACAGAATGAAGATTTGTTTTTTAAATATCGAAATATATTATTATTATTTCTAACAAAAAATGCTGCATTAAATGCAAGCGTTGCCTGTAATACCCGGCTCCTCCCGACAAGGCAGGGTCACCGTAGCTCAAATAGGTGCACGTTCGCAATCAAGCGGTGACAGAATGCCTCCGAGATTGGTCTGCTCCGTGTGAAGGTGGAGCCCTGCGATTTCTGCAGAGAACCAAGACGGTCCCCTCCCCTTCTCCCTCCCTACCATCCCCTCCTCCCTACCCTCCTCTCCCTCCCTCCCCTCCTCCCTACCAAGAGAACCAAGACGGTCCCCTCCCCTTCCCTACCCTTCTCCCTCCCCTCCTCCCTCCCCTTCTCCCTCCCTACCATCCCCTCCTCCCTACCATCCCCTCCTCCCTACCCTCCTCTCCCTCCCTACCAAGAGAACCAAGACGGTCCCCTACCCTCCCTTCCCTCCCCTTCTCCCTCCCCTCCCCCCCTCCCTACCCTCCCCTTCTCCCTCCCCCCCTACCCTCCCCTCCCTCCCCTCTCCTCCTCCCTCCCCACCAGAAATAAAACCACTGTAAAGAAAATACCCCCCCCCCCCCCCATTAGAACCCAAACTTTATCCAGTCACGTTCCTGGTTCGCCGTAGTGAAGGTTTTGGACCAACTAATCCCAATTCAGCGACGGCCACTCTCCCTCCCTCCCATCTCCCTCCCTCTCCCCCCCCCCCCCCATATCTCCCTCCTTCCCTCCCCCCCATCTCCCTCCCTCCCCCCATCTCCCTCCCCCCCCCCCCCCATATCTCCCTCCCCACACAGCGATCCGCTCGCTGCAGCCTCGCGTAATGCGAGTGAGCGCAATGTACACGCTCGCTCGCTCCCCCCTCCTCGCACAGCGAGTTTGCAAAGACGTCCCCGGCATGAACATTGTGGCATTGCATTGTCGGCATTGCTCCCCCAGACCGACGGGGGAGGGGTGGAGAGGGGGAGGTGGAGAGGGGGGGAGAGGCTTTGAAAGGGGGGGAGAGGCTTTGAAAGGGGGGGGAGAGAGTGATAGAGGGGGGTAAAGGGATAGAGGGGGAGAAGGATAGAGAGAGGGGGGAGAGGGATAGAGGGGGAGAGGGATAGAGAGAGGGGGAGAGGGGGGAGAGGGTTAGAGAGGGGGAGAGGGATAGAGAGGGGGGGAGAGGGATAGAGAGGGATAGAGAGGGGGAGAAACTGCAGCAAATACGTGCACTTTGCATCAACGTTTTGCAAACGCAGTCCCTTTAAAAAAAAAAGAGCTCCGGTCATTTGAAGGCAACTTAAAGCCTGGACATTGTGCCATTGCATTGCTCCCCCAGACCGACGGGAGGGGGGTGGGGGTGGAGAGGGGTTGAGAGGGGGGGGGGGGATAGAGAATAAAAATAGAGAATACAACCAAGGCTGAGATAAACAAGCGCACTGATGCAATGCGCGGTTTGCGGGAGATTGTCTCACCTTCCCCAGTATTGGTCTCTCCAGTCAAGATGTGCTTTTGTTTTGTTTAATTCCCCTGTAGTCTCTCTCTCTCTCTCTCTCGCTCTCTCTCTCTCTCTCTCGCCCCCGGTGCGATCTGCTGTTTAGTGACAACCCGCCCCTTTCGCGTCCCTTCTAATACAGCCGGTCCCTGCACCGCCTGCCCCCCTCCATTGGCTGCCCGACCGCCGGCCTCCCCAGTCCTTGCATTTTCCGCTTGCCTGTGTGCTCCTACATTCTGTTTCAACCCACAATGCAGAGCACTCGGGCAAACTTGCTCACAAATCCAGCAGTCACGGTTGCAACAGGCAGCTCAGCGAGGGTGGATGGGCACAAAACGTGGGCTGGGATCACTCAGCGGGACTGGCAGCATCTCTGGAGAGAGGGAATGGGTCAAGACCCTTCTTCATGGAAGGAATGGGCGACGTTTCGGGTTGAGACCCCGAGTTACTCCAGCTTCTAAACCAGCATCTGCAGCTCCTTCCCTCTGGAAGGCGACTCCAGACTGTCAAAGCGGCCACAGCCAGACATAAAAACAGCTTGTTTCCATGAGTGATAGCTCTACTCAATAACTAAAGTCTGTAGTCAAAGTCTTTTTTGCTCTGGTTTATTTTCACCCACATATTTAGACTGTAATGGTGTATCCTTATTGTTTTGATGTGTTTATGCTTTATTCTTAATTGTTAACTGTATGTTTATGTTGTCATTTGTGAGCGGAGCACCAAGGCACATTCCTTGTATCTGCACATACTTGGCCAATAAACTTATTCATTCATTCATTCATACAGTAAGGGTGTCACAGGCGTTATGGGGAGAAGGCAGGAGAATGGGGTTGAGAGGGAAAGGTAGATCAGCGACAATTGAATGGCGGAGTAGATTTGCTGGACTGAATGGCCTTATTCTGCTACTAGAACCTGTGAACTTCAGAAGAAGCAAAGTACTCGGTTGCAAAAAACAAAATGCAATGGTTTAGTTTAATTTAGAGATAATTTAGAGCACCTAAACAGGCCCTTCGGCCCACAAAGTGCACTGACCAGTGATCTCCACATACTAACACTATCCTACACACACACTAAGGACAATTTACATTTATCCCTGCCAATTAACGTACAAACCTGTACGTCTTTGGAGTGGAAGGAAACCGAAGATCCCGGAGAAAATCCACCTGGTCACGGGGAGAACGTGCAAACTCCACAGAGAGAGCACCCGTTGTCAGGATTGAACCCGGGTCTCTGGCAACTCTACAGCTGTGCCACCGTGTGTTATATTAACTTGGCTGATGCTGACAAATCGGCTGGGAGTTGATTGTAGAAAAAGATCCAGGTTTAACGTGGGGGCAGCAATGTTTGCAAATGTAGCGTTTCATCTGTGGCGATCAGCTCTGCAGAGACAAATTAATCGCATTGCTAACGCCAGTTACAGCGCACAAAACTGGAGTAACTCAGTGGGTCAGGCAGCATCTGTGGAGGAAAAGCGTGGCGGTTCAGTGTTTGCAACAAGCGAGGCGTTGTAAAACTTACAGCTGAGGTGCAGACAAACCTTCAGAGTGAGGTCATACAAGCACAGAAATAGTCCCTTCGGCCCAACCCATCCCTGCCGACCAAGGTGGACCATCTAAACCCATTTGGCCCATATCACTCAAAGACTTTCCTGTCAATGTACCTGTCCAAACGTCTTTTAAATGCTGTTTTAGTACCTGCCTCAACTAACTCTTCTGGCAGCTAGTCCTATCTAACCACCACCCTCTGAGTGAATATGTTGCCCCTGATATTCCTAATATTACCTGCCTCAACTCAGGTGAGGAGAAGATTTAATAGGGACCAGAGGGGCAATTTTTTTACACAAAGGGTGGTAGGTGTTTGGAATAAACTGCTGGAGGAGGTAGTTGCGGCAGGTACTGGCACAATGTCTAAGAAAAGTTTGGACAGGTACAAGGATAGGTTAGGTATAGAGGGATTTGTGCCAAACGCAGGCAGGTGGGACTAGTATAGGTGGGGCATGTTTGTCAGCTTGGGCCGAAGGGCCTGTTTCCACGCTGTATGACTCTATGATGAAGTGGATGCCAGTTTTCCTCAAGATGGTTGTTGGTGGAGGAGGTGCAAGTCTGATGGGGAGAACAAAAGGAATGTTAGGGAAAGTCTGGAGATCAGGAGATTGGATGACACAGAGGTGACCGTGCCAGCTGAAAGAGTTCCAGGGTCAGATCCACAGTGGCACAATGATATAGCAGTTCATGTTGCTTCTTCATGGACTCAGGATCCTGGAATTGATGGGGATCTCAGGAGCTGTGCTGAGTGATGTGCATGTTCTTCCCAAGTGGTTTCTCCAGTTTCCTCTCACATTCCAAAGATGTGCTGGTAGGTTTAGAGATACAGCGCAGAAACAGGCCCTTCGGCCGACCGGGTCCGCACCGACCAACGATCCCCGCACATTAACACTATCCTACACCCACGAGGGACAATTTTTACATTTACCAAGCCAATTAACCTACAAACCTGTACTATGGGGAAAACCCACACAGGGGAACGTACAAACTCCGTACAGACAGCACCCGTAGTCGGGATCGAACCCGGGTCTCTGGCGCTGCATTTCCTGTAAGGCAGCAACTCTACTGCTGGGCCACCGTGACCGCCCGTTAACTTAGTTTAATTAATTGTCACGTGTACCAAGGTGAAAAACATTATTTCTTGTCTGTGATCTGCAGTGTTCTCACCCATTCAACTGTCTTGTCCAGCTCCCCTGAAGTTATTTACATGCCTCTCCCTACACACAATGCCACCCACTTTGTACACTCATTAAACTTTAAAATTTGACCATGTGAAAGTGTCAGCCAAATATGTGTAGCTGGGCCTTAGCCAGGGTGTCAGAGGTTATGGGGAGAAGGTAGGAGAATGGGGTTGAAATGGAAAGATAGATCGGCCATGATTGAATGGCGGAGTAAACTTGATGGGCCAAATGGCCTAATTCTGCTCTTTATAAACCAACAATAAACTTGAAAGTGCACACCACCAGACTCAGGAACAGCTTCTTCCCCTCTGCTATCAGGCTTCTGAACGGTCCTTCCATAAGCTAGGGTACTGTCCGATTCACCTCTACCCCATTGTGGACATTGGACTCTGTCCATGGAACTGATGCGCGACAATGCTGAAAACTACATTGCGGACTCTGCATGTAGCCCTTTGGTCCGTCTGTTGTACTTGAGTTTGATCTGATTGTAGTTACACTGATGAGCCGAAACATTATGACCACATGCCTAATGTGCTGTTTGTCCTCCATGTGCCGCCAAAACAGCGCCGACCCGCTGAGGCATGGGCTCTACAGGCCCCTGAAGGTGTCCTGTGGTATCTGGCACCAAAACATTAGCAGCAGATCCTTCAAGTCCTGTAAGTTGCGAGGTGGAGCCGCCATGGATCGGACTTGTCGATCCAGCACATCCCACAGATGCTCAATCGGATTAAGATGTGGAGAATTTGGAGGCCAGGGCAACACCATGAACACTTCATCATGTTCCTCAAACCATCCCCGAACAATGTGTGCAGTGTGGCAGGCTGCTGAAAGAGGCCACTGCCATCAGGGAATACCATTGCCATGAAGGGGTGTACCTGGTCTGCAACGATGTTTAGGTGGGTGACACGTGTCACATTGACGTCCACATGAATGGCCGGACCCAGGGTTTCCCAGCAGAACATTGCCCAGAGCATCACACTCCCTCCACCGGCTTGTCGGCTTCCCACAGGTCTGTACAGGTTTGTCAGTTAATTGGCTTTGGTGAAAATTGCAAATTATCCCCTAGTGTGTGTAGAATAGTGTTAGTGTGCGGGGATCGTTGGTCAGCGTGGACTTGGTGGGCTGAAGGGCCTGTTTCCGCGCTGTATCTCTAAAACTAAACTGTCAATGAAATAAAGTTGCACGACTGCTATACACTTGTGCTGTATCTGAGATGCTTATCTCATTTGTATCAAAGTGCTTATGTACAGTGATACTTGTACTGAACTGGTGTAGGAAGATAACTGCAGATGCTGGTACAAATCGAAGGTATCACAAAATGCTGGAGTAACTCAGCAGGTCAGGCAGCATCTCAGGAGAGAGGGAATGGGTGATGTTTCTGGTCGAGACCCTTCTTCAGACTGATGTCAGGGGGGCGGGACAAAGAAAGGATATAGATGGAGACAGGAAGACAGAGGGAGAACTGGGAAGGGGGAGGGGAGAAGGGGGAAAAGAGAGAGACAGAGGAACTATCTAAAGTTGGAGAAGTCAATGTTCATACCGCTGGGCTGCAAGCTGCCCAAGCGAAATATGAGGTGCTGTTCCTCCAATTTCTGGTGGGCCTCACTATGGCACTGGAGGAGGCCCATGACAGAAAGGTCAGACTGGGAGTGGGAGGGGGAGTTGAAGTGCTCAGCCACCCGGGGAGATCAGGTTGGTTAAGGCGGACTGAGCGAAGGTGTTGAGCGAAACGATTGCCGAGCCTGCGTTTGGTTTCGCCGATGTAGAGAAGTTGACATCTGGAACAGCGGATACAATAGATGAGGTTGGAGGAGGTGCAGGTGAACCTCTGCCTCACCTGGAAAGACTGTTTGGGTCCTTGGATGGAGTTGAGGGGGGAGGTAAAGGGACAGGTGTTGCAGCTCCTGCGGTTGCATTCCTTGGATGGAGTTGGACTTGTACTGAACTGTAGACAAAAATGAATTTCACTACCTTGGTACATGTGACAATAAAGTAATTAAAATAAAAGGAATTAAAATGTTATCTTGACATGACATGACAATAACAAAGCCTGGCAAGTGCTAGGTGGTGGTGGGGGGGGGGTTGATTGGCAGAGACTGTGAGAGAAGGAAAGAAGAGGCATGAATGTGGGTGGAAGGGGGAAGGGAGAATTTGGTCTGCATGCAGATGGGGAAGAGAGGAGGGGGCTGTTGGTTGTTTGTGCTTTTCACAATGCATGCCTCTTTCATTATCACACCCTTTTTGTCTTTTCATCTCTGGCTTTTGTCCAACCCTCCACTAATTAAACCTGTATTCCCCTATCACTTAGTTAGACACAAAATGCTGGAGTAACTCAGCGGGTCAGGCAGCATCTCTGGAGAGAAGGAATGGGTGACGTTTCGGGTCGAGACCCTTCTTCTGAAGAAGTTCTGAAGAAGGGTCAACCAGTAATGTCACCCATTCATTCTCTCCAACGATTTATTATTGTTTGCTTATTTGTTGTGTCAAGATAAAATTTTAATTGCAAAAGATTTTTCAATGGTTCAATTCTTCTGAAGAAGGGTCTCGACCTGAAGCCTCATCCATTCTTTCTCTCCAGAGATGCTGCCTGTCCCGTTGATTTATTCCAGCATTTTGTGTCTATCTACGGTTAAAACCAGCATCTGCAGTTCCTTCTGACACAATAACAAATCGTTTACCAACCATGTTAGCATGTCACAAGGCAGTAATTCAAAACGATTACAATGTTAGGTCATTAAAGCAAAGTTTACGTGGTTTATTGGGTCATCAAAACCTGGACATTGAATTCATGTCTTAATGCTGCTCGATGTTTGTAATAAAAATAACATGTTTTCCCCACATTATTATGCAGTCGGTGCTGTGGAACAAATAAAATGGTGTCAAATTACAAAGCAAAGTAAAGGGCCTGGACATAAGGGTTGGAGAAGTGATGAGAGGGAATATAGAAATGGCAGATAAATTGAACATTTTTGCATCAGTCTTCACAGTGGACACCAGCAACGTGCCACAAATTCAAGAGAGTAGGAGGGTGGAAAAGGGGCTTGGGTAGGGTTGCCAACTGTCCCGTATTAGCTGGGACATCCCGTATATTGGGCTAAATTGGTTTGTCCCGTACGGGACCGCCCTTGCCCCGTATTTGGCCCGGGAGACGCTGTAGGCCCGGGGGCCACTGTAGGCCCGGACAGTATAGGCCCGGACACTGTAGGCCCGGACACTGTAGGCCCGGGGGCCACTGTAGGCCCGGACAGTATAGGCCTGTACACTGTAGGCCCGGACACTGTAGGCCCAGACACTGTAGGCCTGGACACTGTAGGCCCGGACACTGTAGGCCCGGGGGCCACTGTAGGCCCGGACAGTGTACGCCCGGAGTCCCGGGCAGCGCCTAACAGAGGTTGCATAGCATCTCACCTCCCGGCCCGGGCGGCCGCTATTGGTGGAGCGGGAGCACGTGGCAACTGGCGGAGAGGTCACGTGGGGCACAGGGCGGTGACGTCACCCTTTGTCCCTTATTTGGGAATGAGAAGGTTGGCAACCCTAGGCTTGGGAAACTGAAAGCTCTGAAAGTGGATGTCACATGGACCAGATGGATTGCACACCAGCACTCTGAAAGAGGTGGCTTTAGAGATTGTGAAGGCATTAGTGTGATCTTTCAAAAATCACTGGAGTCAGAAGTGGTTCCAGACGATTGGAAAATTGCAAATATTACTCCGCTGTTCAAGAAGGGAGCGAAGCAGAAGGGTGGAGACTGTAGGCCGGTTAGAATGACTTCAGTGATTGGTAAGATTTTAGAGTCCATTATAAAGGATGATATTTCTGAGTACTTAGAAGCACACACTAAAATAGGCCAAAGTCAGCATGGCTCGGTGAAAGGCAAACCTTGCCTGACGAACCTGTTGGAATTATTTGAGGAAGTAGATAGCAGCATAGACAAAGGATTGCCAGAGGGCTGTGGATCTGTGGAATTCTTTGCCACAGAAGGCTGTGGAGGCCAAGTCGCTGGATATTTTGTAAGGCAGAGATTGACAGATTGACTTGACTGGTACGGGTGTCAGGAATTATGGGGAGAAGGCAGGAGAATGGGGTTGAGAGGGAGAGATAGATCAGCCACGATTGAATGGCGGAGTAAAGTTGATGGGCCGAATGGCCTAATTCTGCATCTATCACTTACGAACATTAAATAAATGCCAATGTGATAGCTATTAAAGCATTATTTAAAATAATAGAAATCTTGTTTTTATGAATGAATAAATTGCAAGTGGAATATTAGTTTTTCACACATTAGGCTACTTCAATCCTATCTAGAATGGAAATACTCTTTTTTTCCTGATTGCAAATGTTTTTAGTGCAAATGAATTTGGAAAATCTCAAAGCAGTTTCCAGCAGATAAAGGCTATGGCATCAATCACTCTAAATTTGGCCTTGTGCCACGTCAGTGCACAGCTGGCTGGGGTAACGCAGGGAGGGGTTTGTCGAACAGGTGCAGTAGGTGCCACTGTTGTGGATCAGCAGGCTATTATTGCAGCGCAATGAGCATTTTATGCAGCTTTCGTAAACCCCACAGTCCACAGTCCTTGTTTCAGGTCAGTTTCGTTTATTGTCACGCCTACCGAGGTACAGTGGAAAGCTTTTGTTGCATGCTATCCAGACAGCGGAATGACAGAACATGATTACAATTAAGCATTTATAGTGTAGAGAAACATGACAAGGGAATAGCGTTTAGTGCAAGGCAAAGCCAGTAAAATCCAATCAAGTGTGTAGGAAACAAACTGCAGATGCTGGTTAAAATCGACGGTAGACACAAAATGCTGGAGTAACTCAGCGGGTCAGGCAGCATCTCTGGAGAGAAGTCCAATCAAGGATAGTCCGAGGGTCACCACAGAGGTAGATAGTAGTTCAGCACTGCTCTCTGGTTGCGGTAGGAGGATTCAGTTGCCTGATAACAGCTGGTATTTAACATAGGAATTATTAACATGGAAACGTGTTCATCTGTGATAGCCAACAACCCCAAGACCCCAAAAGGATGGTGCACTTGGATACAGGTGATCCAGAGGAAGGAACAGCAGATGCTGGTTGAAACTGAAGATAGACACAAAAAGCTGGAGTAACTCAGCGGGCCAGACAGCATCTCTGGAGAGAAGGAATAATTAACGTTAATAATCGCCATCTTTGTTTGTGTCTATCTCCAACAAGTAATGTACATGGATGAGCACAACTGGCCAGATGTTATCTCCCCACTGCTGCCACTACACGTTACGAGCCTCCCCACTTCCCATTCTGTAGGCTGGGTCTGAACTTCACATGAGGTCGACTCAGCGGGTCAGGCAGCATCTCTGGAGGAAGAGGATGGGTGACGTTTCAGGTCGGAACCCTTCTTCAGACTGAAGAGTCAAGTCTAAAGAAGGACCCCAAACCGAAACATCACCCATCCTTTATATCCAGAGTTGCTACATGACCTGCTGACTTACTCCAGCACTTTGTGTCTATCTTTGGTATAAACCAGCATCTGTAGTCATAGAGTGATGCAGCGTGGAAACAGCCCTTCGGCCCAACTTGCCCACACCAGCCAACATGTCCCAGCTTACACTAGACCCACCTGCCCACGTTTGGCCCATATCCCTCCAACCCTGTCCTATTCATGTACCTATCTAACTGTTTCTTAAGTGTAATTTTTTTAATATATAAACTCCTCCAGGGATTCACTTGATCCCAGCTGCCTTTATCTGTCTCATGTATCCTTCTTATTCCTAGCCTCAATTTCCGTGGTCAGCCAAGCTTCCTTACATTTGCCTGCCGTGCCCTTCACTCTAACAGGGATGTGTGTCTCCTGAGCTCTTGTCAGACCCCTTTTTATAAACATCCCACTTGGCTGATGTTCCTTTCCCCTCCAACACCCTGCTCCAATCAACTTTCTCTCATCTCCTCAAAGTTGGCCTTACCCCAATTTAGCATTTGAACACGTGGGCCATCTCTGTCCCTATCCATTGCTCTCTTAAACCTAATCCAACAGTGGTCACTGATCCCAAAAGGCTCCTCCACGAACACTCCATTCACTTGCTCTTCCCAATTTCCCAAGAAATTTCCCGTTCTTTGTTTCTACAATCACATGAGCCTGATCCCATAACCATCCACCTCTGATTTACTTCTCCCCCTCAAAGTTCCACCACCCAACATTATGCCAGTCTGAATCATTCTTTCCATTCCATGATGTTCCCTTCAATGATATATATTCCACTGAATGTTGTAGCATTTATCCTTTGCCTGTGCACTGTAGCCTGCTTGATTGTAATCATGTATCGTCTTTTCGCTGACTGGATGTCATGCGAGCAAAAGCTGTTCACTGTACCTCGGTACACGTGGCAATAATACACTAAACTAAACTAAAAGGCCCCAACCCCTCCCAAATTTCCATCGAAGTGCCAGGTTCCAAAATGCTTTCCCTCTCTCACCATCCCTCCCCCTTCCCAGTTCTCCGACCAGTCTGACTATCCCCAATGACGAGAGAGAAAAAGAGAGAGAGAGAGAGGGAGAGGGGGAGAGGGGGAGAGAGGGAGGGAGAGAGGGAGAGAGGGAGAGAGGGAGAGAGGGAGAGAGGGGGAGAGGGGGAGAGAGGGAGAGAGGGAGAGAGGGAGAGAGGGAGAAAGGGAGAAAAGGGAGAAAAGGGAAAGGGGAGGGAGGGAGAGGGAAAGAGGGGGAGAGGGGGGTGGGAAGGGGAGAGAGAGAGATATGGGGAGAGAGAGAGATATGGGGAGAGAGAGAGAGAGAGAAAGAGAGAGAGAGAGAGAGAGAAACAATGCACTTGCCTGAAACTCACCACAGCATCCTGCAATCCATCCGAGCTTCATTTGTTGAAATAATAAAATATTGAACCTCCCGATACCTAACTTCGACTATTCTTTGACCAGGTACGGACCACTTGAAGCTCCCCTTCAGCTGGACAAGCCACTTTAGCCTGCTGTTCCTTGACCCATTTCTCCGTAAAATCAGCACTGAATGACTCAGCATTCACAGTTCTCCAGGGTGAAGTGTTCTAAAGATTCATCTGACCTCACCGTCACAGAAGAAATCTTTCCTCATTCCAGTTTATAATGTAGGAGCCCTTGCCCAGCAACTGTGTTCCCCTCATTGCCAAGAGGGGAATAGATAGGGTGAATGCACAGAGTCTTTTACCCAGAGTAGGTGTATCAAGAACCAGAGGACTAGCTGAGATGTGGTATCTTGGTCGGTTTGGACTTTGGATTTTTACTTTGTAATGGGGCCAAAGTATGGCGACTGCTTCTGTGGATTGGGCAAAATAATGTCACTGTGCTGTGCATATGTGACAATAAAGAGCCTTTTTCTGTACTATGTGCGATTGAGGGTGTGCAGCGTAGGTTCACCGTTAATTCCTGGGATGGGGGGGACTGTCTTGTGTTGAAACACTGGAGCGACTGGGCTTGTATGCACTGGAATTTAGAAGGATGACAATAGACAATAGACAATAGGTGCAGGAGTAGGCCATTCAGCCCTTCGAGCCAGCACCGCCATTCAATGCGATCATGGCTGATCACTCTCAATCAGTACCCCGTTCCTGCCTTCTCCCCATACCCCCTCACTCCGCTATCCTTAAGAGCTCTATCCAGCTCTCTCTTGAAAGCATCCAACGAACTGGCCTCCACTGCCTTCTGAGGCAGAGAATTCCACACCTTCACCACTCTCTGACTGAAAAAGTTATTCCTCATGTCCGTTCTAAATGGCCTACCCCTTATTCTTAAACTGTGGCCCCTTGTTCTGGACTCCCCCAACATTGGGAACATGTTTCCTGCCTCTAATGTGTCCAATCCCCTAATTATCTTATATGTTTCAATAAGATCCCCCCTCATCCTTCTAAATTCCAGTGTATACAAGCCTAATTGCTCCAGCCTTTCAACATACGACAGTCCCGCCATTCCGGGAATTAACCTAGTGAACCTACGCTGCACGTTTACATGTTCTGTTGTGCTGCTTCAAGTTACAATTTCATTGTTCTGTCTGGAACATATGACAATAAAACACTCTTGACCCATGACTCAACATCTAAGCATCCAGATCTCTCTGGGTTAGATATTACTCACAGCACCTTCGATTATTCCAACAGCAAAACCAGATCCTCAGCTCGGGAACATAGGTTGAAGGTGAGAGGGGAAAGATTTAATAGCAACCTTTTCACACAGAAGGTGGTGGGTATATGGAATGAGCTGCCAGGTTTGACAACAGCATTTAAAAGACATTTGACCATGTTCGTGGATAAGGTTCAGAGGAATATGGGCCAGATGCGGGTAAACGGGACTCGCGTAGATGGGACATCTTGGACATGTTGGGCCGAAGGACATGTTTCTGTGCTCAATGGTTAAGCAGGCTTGTAGCACACGAGGATCTTATAGAGGGGTACAAAACCATTAGAGGAATAGATCGGGTAGATGCACAGCCTCTTGTCCAGAGTAGGGGAATCGTGAACCAGAGAAAAAGGGTTTAAGGTGAGGTGGGGGGGAAAGATTTAACAGGAACCTGAGGGGTAACCTTTTCACACAAAGGATGGTGTGTGCATGGAACGAGCTGCCGGAGGAGGTAGTTGATGCTGGTACTATCACAATGTTTAAGAAACATTTGGACAGGTACATGGATAGGGCAGGTTTAGAGGGATATGGGCCAAACACAGGCAGGTGGGATTAGTGTTGGGACATGTTGGTCGGTGTGGGCAAGTTGTGCCACAGTGCCTGTTTCCTGCTGTATGACTCCATTACAAGACTTTCCCATTGGAACCCATCCTAACAACATCCAGCCTGTCAAGCCACATCACAATGCTACTGTATATTTCCACAGCACTCTTTTACACTCCAGGCTGGAGGACTTTTCTAACACACCTGGTCGTCCCAGGAGGGAGTGACAATTACATGATAAACAAGTCAGATGTGGACACATGGAACTGCAGATGCTGGTATCTTGCACAGACAACCAAGAGCTGGAGGAACTCAGAGGCAACTTCTCAGGAGGGAAATGGATAGGCCACGTTTCAGGTCGGGACACTTCATCAGTCTGAAGGGTCCCCATCCCAAAAGTCACCTATCCATGTCCTGCACAGATGCTGACTGACCTGTTGAGTTACTCCAGCACTTTGTGTTCTGATAAACAAGCCAAACTAAACACAGAAAATGCTGGAAAACACTCAGGTCAGGCAGTTGAGAGAAAAGATTTACTTTGTGAGTTGAAGAACCTCCGTCAGGTGAGCGGCACGGTGGCGCAGTGGCAGAGTTGCTCCATCGACTCCTTTAAGTCCAGGCTCAAAACCTATTTCTACTCCCTAGCGTTTGAGGCCCTCTGAGGGGGCGCTGTGAACTGTTTATGTATGTGCTGTTATGTTTGTGTGCCATTGTATGTTCGTTCTTAGTACCTGAACTGATGTACAGCACTTTGGTCAACGTGGGTTGTTTTTAAATGTGCTATACAAATAAAATTGACTTGACTTGACAGCTCCAGAGACCCGGGATCGATCCTGACTACAGGCGCTGTCCGTACGGAGTTTGTACGCTCTCACGGTGACCGCGTGGGTGCTCCGGACTCCTCCCACATTCCAATGACGTGTGGGTTTGCAGGTTAATTTACCAGTAAGATTGTAAACTGTCGCTGGTGTGTAGGGTAGTGTCAGTGGACGTTGTGATCACTGGTCGGCGCGGGCTCGCTGTTTCGGTGTTGTATCTCTAAAGTCTAAAACCTAAAGTCAACTGGGAAAAGAGAAAATAAGTTGGAGTAGGTTGGGGAGGGATGGAGAGACAGGCTGAGCATCGAGCAAGGGATCACCTTGCACCTTGCGGCACGGTGGCGCAGAGGTAGAGTTGCTGCCTTGAAGCGAATGCAGCGCTGGAGACCCGGGTTCCATCCCGACTACGGGTGCTGTCTGTACGGAGTTTGTACGTTCTCCCCGTGACCACGTGGGTCACGTGATGTGCGGGGCAGTGACGTCACCTTGTCCCGTATTTGGCAGTGAGAAGGTTGGCAACCCTACCCACTATGCATGGAGAAAGTTTAGTTGATACACTGCAGGTTCACACGTACACAGCTCCCAGCTGAATGAAATACCAGAGGAGTCCAGAACTCCCTGAAGTGCACCTATGTTCACATCTTTTACTCATCTGCAGCAGTAAGCCCATTTCAGATATTATTTATTGGTTATAAAATGCTGTGGAATATCCCCAGAACACATCTGTTTGACTAAAGTGCATTACCTCTCAGAGTCATAGAGTCGTACAGCATGGAAACAGGCCCTTCTGCCCATCTTTTCCATGCCGACAAAGATACCCCAACTACGCCAGTACCATTTGCCCCTGTTTGGCCCATATCCTTCTAAGATAGACACGAAGTGCTGGAGTAACTCAGCGGGTCAGGCAGCATCTCTGGTGAAAAAGGATGGTGATGTTCCGGGGCAGAACCCTTCTTCGGACTGGACAGTCTGAAGAAGGGTCTCGACCCGAAACGTCACCCATCCTTTTTCTCCAGAGATGCTGCCTGACCCGCTGAGTTACTCCAGCACCGTATCTATCTTCAGGAAAGTTATTCGTCAGTTGAAAACTGTCTCCTTTGAATTGGTATGAACATTTGATTATACTGCTCGGTATCACTTTGGGAGTTTAGCACATAGAACAGGAGTTCAGGCCCTGCGGCCCACAATGTCTGTGCCAAACATGATGACAACACCAGCCCTTATGATCCTGCTCATGATCCATGTCCCTATCCAAAAGTCCCTAAAATGCCATTGTGATATCTGTCCCCACCAGCACCACCAGCAGCTTGTTCCAGGTACTCACCAACCACCCTGTCAAAACCCATGCCTTGGACATCTCCTTTTAACTTTGACCCTCTCGGTTTAAAGCTGTGGCGGCACGGTGGCACAGCGGTAGAGTTGCTGCCTCACAGCGCCAGAGACCCAGGTTCCATCCTGACTACAGGTGCTGTCTGTGTGCAATTTGTACGTTCTCCCCGTGACCTGCGTGGGTTTTCTCCAGGTCTCCGGTTTCCTCCCACACTCAGAAGACGTACAGGTTTGTAGGTTAATTAGTTTCGGTGAAGGGGCTGACGTTGTCAACCTCCCCGTGGTGAGCCCTGTCAACTGACCTCAGTCAGGCGAACGACAACAAACACAGACAGCAGAAGCAGCTTCATAACCTCTGCTGCCTCAAACGCAAGAAGAAGAAGTAGTTTCGGTGAATTGTAAAATTGTCCCTAGTGTGTGTAGGATAGTGTACAGGGTGATTACTTATCGATGTGAACTCAGTGGGCCGAATGGCCTGTTCCCACACTATATCTCTAAAATAAAGTCTATGCGCTCTAGTATATGATATTCCCCTTGTGGGACAAAGGTTATTATGACTTTAAAGATAGAATATATATCAATATATTGATTTCCATATCAAAGTCAGACATTATATATATATATATATATACACACACACATATATATAGACAGTATATATATATATATATGTGTGTGTGTGTGAATGAAGGAACTGCAGATTCTGGTTTAAACCAATGGTAGACACAAACATTTATATATATATATATATATATATATATATATATATATATAATGTCTGACTTTGTAAAAACATATATATATATATATAATATATGCATGTCCTGCTGAGTTACTCCAGCACTTCGATTTAAACCAGCATCTGCAGTTCTTTCCTGCACATATGTGCATGTTGTTGGGCTTATTAACAAAATAAGTACAGTAGTACGCTCTGCAATGGCAAGTTAACGCATCATTTAAATGGGCACATGTTCAACGTTAACTGCAATAGTGAACATTTTTTCAGAGTTGATTGTGAGGAACTCCTTAGGAAGCTGTTAAATGAACAGCTGTCAATAGTCAGTCTATAAATTATATCAAGACTACTTGTGCTTTTAACAAAGATCAGAGTTTACCTGCCGATATCCTCTTGAGAACTATGAATCAGGTGGACTCAGTAAGTTAAGTTAAGGTAGTTCAGTCGCCAGATACTTTCATGGTGAAGCCATACTTTTCACTTGGTTTAGTTTAGTTTAGAAATACAGCGCAGAAACAGGCCCTTCGGCCCACCGAGTCCGCACTGACCAGCGATCCCCGCACATTTACACTCTCCTACACACACTAGGGACAATTTACATTTATACCAAGCCAATTGACCTACGTCCTAGGAGTGTGGGAGGAAACTGCAGCAGCCGGAGAAAACCCATGCAGTCACGGGGAGAACGTACAAACTCCGTACAGACAGCACCCGTAGTCGGGATCGAACCCGGGTCTCTGGTGCTGTTGAGCAGCAACCCTACCGCTGCACCACTGTGCATACCGTGGGTTCAAACCTTTTAAAATCTCACTTTACACGAGTATCTGAGCTTGTCTCTCACTTTGCTTAACCACAGATCCTCTGCAATTTACCAAACCAATTCAACAACTAAAAAGGTTTATATGGGCAAGCCACAGACATTGTTCACATGGACTTCAGCAGGTAGACAAGTCTATGGACTTGATAAGGTTCCACGCGGTAGGCTGCTCTGCAAGATTAGATCGCATGGGACCCAAGGAGAGCTGGCCGACTGGATAGAGAATTGGCTTGATGGAGGGAAGCAGAGGGTGATGGTGGAAGGTTGCATTTCGGACTGGAGGCCTGTGACTAGTGGCGTGCTTCAGGGATGGTTGCTGGGCCCATTGCTGTTTGTGGTTTACATCAACGATTTGGATGAGAATGTAGAAGGCATGACATTGTTAAAGGGATAAAATGGATGCTCGATTATCACGGTTTCCATTTTCAAAAAGTTGACGTTAAACATGGGATAAAAACATGCCAAGCAGGAGCCAAGTCTTGAGACAGAAACTAGCAACAGGTGCACAGGTTTAGTGATGTGCAGACTAATTATTAGATCCATTAATGTCTGCTTTGGTCCTTAGGGTAGAGTTTTGCCAGGGGGACAACGAGGCTTAAAGTTCAGTCCATGTGAATGGTTCATTGATCTCTGTGGCCGCAATACTTTGGTGCTACACTTGGCATCGAGGTTCTTGGGCAAAGAAACAGAACAATGGCACGTTTTCGAGCCTTGATTACTGTCATTAGCCCAGTTAGAGAGTGTGTTTGTTTGGCATTGAATAAAGAGAGCATTGGACTGAGCAGCAGTGTTTCCCCATCATTGAACAGCTGGCCGCTACTTTAGCCACGCACCCGAACAATGACCTGGAGGGTTACTGCTACCCAGAGAGTCGTACGATTCACTTCCCACCTCAAACAAGCAAAGGCCCATGCCCTCAGCGACCTTTGCGACGTTCTCTATCCTTAGAGAAACAGGCCCTTCGGCCCGTCGAGTCCATTCTGAGTATTGATCACCTGTTCACACTAGTTACATAGAACATAGAACAGCACAACACAGGAACAGTTTAGTTTAGTTAGAAACATAGAAAATAGGTGCAGGAGGCCATTTGGCCCTTCGAGCCTGCACCACCATTCATGGTGATCATGGGTGATCATCCACAATCAGTAACCCGTGCCTGCCTTCTCCCCATATCCCTTGATTCCGCTAGCCCCTAGAACACTATCTAACTCTCTTTTAAGTTTAGAGAAACAGTGCAGAAACAGGCCCTTCAGCCCACCGAGTCCCAGCCGACCAGCGATCCCTGCACATTAACACTTTCCTACACACACTGGGGACAATTTACATTAATACCAAGCCAATTAACCGACAAACCTGTACGTCTTTCGAGTGTGGGAAGAAACCGAAGATCTCGGCGAAAAACTACGCAGGTTACGGGGAGAACGTACAAACACCGTACAGACAGCGCCCGTAGTCGGGTTCCAACCCAGGTCTCCAACGCTGTAAGACAGCAACTCTACCGCTGCTCCATCGTGAGATACAGCATAAAAGCAGGCTCTTCGGCCCACCTAGTCTGTGCCAGCCAGCAATCACCCATTCCATCCTACACACTGTCACTAGTTCTAACCTACAAACTAGGGACAATTTACAGAAGCCAATTAACCTACAAATTTGTACGTCCTTGGGATGTGGGAGGAAACCGGAGCACCCGGAGGAAACCCACGCGGTCACAGGGAGAACGTACAAACACTGAAAAGATAGCACCCGAAGTCAGGATTGAACCCTGATATCGGGCGCTGTGTGTGTGCCGAGCATGATGCCAAGATTCATGGTTATCTGCCTGCACATAATCTATATCCCTCCATTTCTCTCTATTCCTCCCATATCCATGTGCCTGTCCAAATGCCTCGTAAATGCCACCATCCTCTTCGCCTCCAGGCACCCACCACCCTCTGTGTAAAACGTTGCTCCTCACATCTCCTTTAACATGGATAAGTGATGTTTTGGGTCGGGACCCTTTTTTAGACTGAGTGTGGGGGGTGGGGCGGGAAGAAAGCTGGAAGAGAGGAGAGGAGATCAAGACAAACCCTGGCAGATAATGGGTGAATACAGGCGATCGGGGGGAGGGGGTGTGTTCATAGGCAGTTGGTTGGACAAAGGCCAGAGACTAAAACAGACGGTGTGAGACAAAAGGATTGCAGAGTAGCAAATTGTGAAGCCAGAGGAAGGAATGTGGGTGGAGGGGGAGGGGGAGGGGGAGGGGGAGAAACAGGTACGAGTCCAGGTGGGCAATCATCCTTTCACTTAAATTCCTGGGAATTGTTGTACCAAATTTGCTCTTTGGACTTTAGAGAAACAGTGTGGAAATAGGTCCTTTGGCCCACCGAGTCCACGCCGACCAGCGATCACCCCGCACACTAACACTATCCTACACACTAGGGACAAGTTTACAACTTACCTATGACAATCAACTTACAAACCTGTACGTCTTTGGAGTGTGGAAAGAAACCGGAGCACCCGGAGAAAACCCACACGGTCACAGAGAGGACGTACAAACTCCGCACAGACAACACCTGTAATGAGCATCGAGCCAGGGTCTCTGGCATTATAAGGCAGCAACTCTACCGCTGCGCCACCGTGCCACCCCTAATATGTAACCATCCTTCTTATATTAGAGATATCCCATTACAACATTCCTATCCAAGTGTCTTTTGAATGGTCTTATAGGACCAGCCTCATCTGCCTACTCTGGTGCAAAGTGCTGGTGTAACTCAACTGAGTTACTCCAGAACTTTGTGCCTATCTTCGGTATAAACCAGCATCTGCAGTTCCTTCCTACACATGTTACCTACTCTGACAGCTTGTTCCGTATACCCCCAACCCTTTGTGTGAAAACATTGCCCCTCAGATTCCTATTAAAACTTAACCCTTCCACCTTAAACCCATGTCATCTGGTTCTTGTTTCCCCTCCTCTGGGTAAAAGACTTGAAGAAAGCTGGCCAAGTTAGAAAGATCTCCTTGATGCTTTTGCCCAAAACATCCTCACTTACCCCCACTGGATTCAAGCACCACTCCAGAATTTTTTTTTAAACTAGGGACAAAATATTCACAATCCATATTTTATGAGTGTAATATTGCGTCAGAAGTGTTGTTTTTTGGAGTTCACTGTTTCCTGATCTAAAAAAATTAAAAGTTTAGTTTAGTTTAGTTTAAAGATACAGTGCGGAAACAGGCCCTTCGGCCCACCGAGTCCGTACTGACCAGCGATCACCCCATACACCAGCACCATCCAGCACACTCGGGACAATTTACAATCTTTACTAAAGCCAATTAACCTTCAAACCTGTATGACGTTGGAGTGTGGGGGGAAACCAGAGCACCCGGAGAAAATCCACACGGTCCCAGGGAGAACTTATAAACTCTGTGCGGACAGCACCCATAGTCAGGATCGAACCCGGGTCCCTGGCACTGCAAGGCAGCAACTCTACCGCTGCGCCATCTGAAGAGTTCCTTAAAACTTAAAGATTATTGGCAAATAACCATCCTACATTTTCTCAATTCGACAAGATGAATGCATTTTGAAGAAAGTTGAATCATTGTGGTCCACGCTGTACTTATATTAAAAAGCCTTGACCACGATCTTATCTCAGTAAGTGTGTCTGGTGATAGACAATAGGTGCAGGAGGAGGCCATTCAGCCCTTCGAGCCAGCACCGCCATTCAATGCGATCATGGCTGATCACTCTCAATCAGTACCCCGTTCCTGCCTTCTCCCCATACCCCCTCACTCTGCTATCCTTAAGAGCTCTATCCAGCTCTCTCTTGAAAGCATCCAACGAACTGGCCTCCACTGCCTTCTGAGGCAGAGAATTCCATACCTTCACCACTCTCTGACTGAAAAAGTTCTTCCTCATCTCCGTTCTAAATGGCCTACCCCTTATTCTTAAACTGTGGCCACTTGTTCTGGACTCCCCCAACATTGGGAACATGTTTCCTGCCTCTAATGTGTCCAATCCCCTAATTATCTTATATGTTTCAATAAGATCCCCCCTCGTCCTTCTAAATTCCAGTGTATACAAGCCTAATTGCTCCAGCCTTTCAACATACGACAGTCCCGCCATTCCGGGAATTAACCTAGTGAACCTACGCTGCACGCCCTCAATAGCAAGAATATCCTTCCTCAAATTTGGAGACCAAAACTGCACACAGTACTCCAGGTGCGGTCTCACCAGGGCCCGGTACAACTGTAGAAGGACCTCTTTGCTCCTATACTCAACTCCTCTTGTTATGAAGGCCAACATTCCATTGGCTTTCTTCACTGCCTGCTGTACCTGCATGCTTCCTTTCAGTGACTGATGCACTAGGACACCCAGATCTCGTTGAACATCCCCTCTTCCTAACTTGACACCATTCAGATAATAATCTGCCTTTCTATTCTTACTTCCAAAGTGAATAACCTCACACTTATCTACATTAAACTGCACCTGCCATGTATCCGCCCACTCACACAACCTGTCCAAGTCACCCTGCAGCCTTATTGCATCTTCCTCACAATTCACACTACCCCCCAGCTTAGTATCATCTGCAAATTTGCTAATGGTACTTTTAATCCCTTCATCTAAGTCATTAATGTATATCGTAAATAGCTGGGGTCCCAGCACCGAACCTTGCGGTACCCCACTGATCACTGCCTGCCATTCCGAAAGGGACCCATTTATCCCCACTCTTTGCTTTCTGTCTGTCAACCAATTTTCTATCCGTCAGTACCCTACCCCCAATACCATGTGCTCTAATTTTGCCCACTAATCTCCTATGTGGGACCTTGTCGAAGGCTTTCTGAAAGTCGAGGTACACCACATCCACTGACTCTCCCCTGTCAATTTTCCTAGTTACATCCTTAAAAAATTCCAGTAGATTTGTCAAGCATGATTTCCCCTTCGTAAATCCATGCTGACTTGGAATGATCCTGTTACTGCTATCCAAATGCTCAGCAATTTCGTCTTTTATAATTGACTCCAGCATCTTCCCCACCACTGATGTCAGACTAACTGGTCTATAATTACCCGTACCCCGTTCCTGCCTGATGTGCTAATGTGTAGACTTGAGAGACCAGTTGAAAGGAGGAATTGACACCAGTGACAATAATATACCGTAATCCCCCACTGTAACCGTCTGGGCCGGGCCCATGATCAATGTCAATGAGAACCATGAAACAACAAGATTTGGTCCACTATAACCAAAATCCGTTATAAAGAGATTGGTTA
This sequence comes from Rhinoraja longicauda, assembly GCF_053455715.1. Classification (NCBI taxonomy): domain Eukaryota; kingdom Metazoa; phylum Chordata; class Chondrichthyes; order Rajiformes; family Arhynchobatidae; genus Rhinoraja; species Rhinoraja longicauda. The sequence continues at coordinate 31,776,071 of NC_135978.1, read as the reverse complement.
AAGCTAGAGGTTTACTGTGTTGCGGAAAGGAAAATGGTAACCACAAAGCTGTGAGTGTAGCTATTTAATTTTTTGGTTGGTTGGTTCGATGTAAAATGTTCATTCTTTTTGCAAGACCCTTATATTACAAAAGGCACAAGTCACCCCAACACCAGCACCTAAAACATTATTCTCGATTCTTCAGTAAGATTACTGAGGCGCAGCGGGTGGAGCTGCTGCCTCGCAGCGTGTAGACCGGGATTTGTCCCTGACTTCGGGTGCTGTCGGTGCGGTGTTTGCGTGTGACCGTGTGGGTTTTCTCTGGGTGCTCCGTTTCCTCCCACATTCCAAGGATATGTGGGTTTGTAGGTTAATTGGCCTCTGTTAATGGCCCCCAAGAGTGGATGAAAAAGAGGGGGTAATATCGTTTAGTTTAGCGATACAGTGGGGAAACGGGACCTTCGGCCCACCGCGTCCGCGCCAACCAGCCATCGCCCCGTACACGAGCACAATCCTACACACTGGAGACATTTTACAATTTTTACCGAAGCCAATTAAGCTACAAACTTGTACATCTTTGGCGTGTGGGAGAAAACCGGAGCACCCGGAGAAAGCCCTTGCGGTCACAAGAAGAACGTACAAACTCCGTGCAGACAGCACCCGTAGTCTGGATCAAACCTGGGACTCTGGTGCTGTAAGGCAGCAACTCTACCGCTGCGCCACCGTGCCGCCCTAAATAGAACGAGAGTGAATGGGTGATCGATGGTCGGTGTGGACTTGGGCTTGTTTCCATGCTACGTATCTAACTAAAAACTAAAAGAAGGCACCAAGAACTCTCTTGGCCTGCTTACTCGTTCTCATTCAGCTAACAGATGGCATTAGAGGCTCAATACAGTTACAGTTCAGACAGCAATAAATAGCAGCTGGGAACTCCTACTTACTTTGCATTGGGTAATCCCCACACTTGGTTCTATTGTTAATATGTTACTATGTGATGTTACTTCTCCGTAACTTGCTTCATAATTTGTCTGCTATTACTCCGCCATTTATACACAGCTATTAATGTCCCAATGCAAAAGACACAGGACTTTTCCTTGCAGCACAGCAGGCTGTGTGGTGATCTTATAGAGGAGCGTAAAATCATGAGGGGAATTGATCAAGTGAATGTGCAGAGTCTTTAACCCAGAGTCTGAGAAGCAAGAACCAGGGGACATAGGTTGAAGGTGACAGGAGAACGAATTAATAGGAACCTGAGGAGCAACCTTTTCACATGGAACGAGCTGCCAGAGGAGGTAATTGAGGCAGGTATTATAACATTTAAAGGATGTTTGGACAGGTACATGAAAGGGAGAGGTCTAGATAAGGGCCAAGTGTGGGCAGGTGGGACGAGTGGAGATGGGGCATCTTGGTTGGTTTGGGCAAGTTGGGCCAAAGGGCCTGTTTCCATGCTGTGTGACTAGACTGTTTACTTGGACTGTCGAGTCCATTTGGCTGCTGTCTGCATCCCCTCCACTACATTGTATGTGCCTATCGAAGATGGACACAAAATGCTGGAGTAACTCAGCAGGTCAGGCAGCATCTCGGGAGAGAAGGAATGGGTGACGTTTCGGGTCGAGACCCTTCTTCAGACTGATGTCAGGGGAGGGTGCAGGACAAAGATAGGATGTAGTCGGAGACAGGAATGTGCCTATGTTCCCTTGGAGAGAGAACATGAAGAGGGAGCTTCCTTAATCATTGTGCACCCTAGAAAACAGAGTGGGGACACAAGGGCTGTAGATGCTGGAATCTTGAGTGCCGGTAGGACTCAGCGTGTCAGTCAGCATCTGCGGAGGGAAATGGACAGATGATATTTTAGGTTTAGTTTAATTTAGAGATCCTTTGCGGAAACAGGCCCTTCAGGCCACCGAGTCCTCGCCGACCTGTACACTCACACTATCCTACACACATTAGGGACGATTTTATATTTACATCTAGCCAATTAACCTACATCCCTGTATGTTTTTGGAGTGTGGGAGGAAACCGAAGATCACAGAGAAAACCCACACAGGTCATGGGGAGAACGTACAAACTCCGTGCAGACAAGCACCCATAGTCAGGATTGAACCCGGGACTCCACCGCTGCGCCACCGTGCCACCTTCAGAAAGGTTGGGAGCCTTCCTGAAGACTGGAGTACACAGGAGGTAGCTGGTGAGGGGAAAAGGGTGGGGCAAGAGCTGGCGAGTGAGAGGTGGATGCAGGTAAGGAGGGGGCGATTGGAAGATGGGCCAGCAGAGGAAAAGAAGGGGTGGGGTCATGGGTGTCCACAGCCAAGGTCAGCAGATGAAGGGTGAGGTGTAGAACTAGAGGGTGGATGGGAATGGGAGATGAGGGGAACAGGGGACCCATAAGTGGGCAGGGGCTGGTGATGAGAAGACAGAGGTGATGGATGAGGGGAAAGGGACTGGCTGATGGAGGGTGGGGAGGGGGGTGTAGAGGCAGTGGAGAGAAAGTTATACATGAGAGGACTAGGGTAGATGGGAAGTAGAATTTGGTTTGGTTTGGTTTAGTTTAGTTTAGTTTAGCTTAGTTTGACACAAAGTGCTGGAGTAACTCAATGGGTCAGGCAGCACCTTTGGAGAATAGGGATGGGTGACGATTCGGCTCAGGACCCTTCTTCAGACTCTGGTTTAGTTTAGTTTAGTTTACTTAAGTTTAGCTTAGTTTAGCTTCACGTGTACCGAGGAACAGTGAAAAGCTTTTTTGTTGCATGCTATCCAGTCATCAGAAAGACTGTACATGATTACAATCAAGCCGTCCACAGTGTACAGGTACAGGATGAAGGGAATGACGTTTAGTGCAAGATAAAGTCCAGTAAAGTCCGATTAGAGACATTCTGGGGTCTCTAATGAGATAGATGGGAGGTCAGGACCACTCTCTAGTTGTTGTCAGGAATAGAACTGAACCACTCAGTTGCCTGATAACAGCTGGGTAGAAACTGTCCCTGAATCTGGAGGTGTGCGTTTTCAAATTTCTGTACCTCTTGCCTGATGGGAGAGGGGAGAAGAGGGAGTGACCGGGGTAACTGGTCCTTGATTATGCTGGTGGTCTTGACGAGGCAGCATGAGGTGTAGATGGAGTCAATGGAAGGGAGGTTGGTTTGTGCGATGGTCTGGGCTGCGTCCACAATACTCTGTAATTTCTTGCGGTCTTGGATGGAGCTGTTCCCAAACCGTGCTGTGATACATCCCGATAAGATGCTTTCTGCGGCGTATCTGTAGAAGTTGGTGAGAGTTGTTGGGTACATGCCGAACCTCCTAAGCCTTCTATAGAAGTGGAGGCGTTGGTGTGCTTTTTTGGCCATTGGGAGCAGGAGCTGTGGAGAGAAGGTTATACCTGAGAGGACTTGAGTAGATCAGAAGGAGAGAGAAGCGTGTATGTGGGGGAGGAGCGAGGAACAAGAGCAGAATTACAGGGACTGGAAGAGGCATGGGTGAGGGATTCATTCGCAAATGTGGGGGGGTAACCCCATTTCCAGAAGAAAGTGGATAGTTTGGAAGTGTTAAAGATGTGTATAAAATCATGAGAGAAATAGATAGGATGAGTGCGTGGAGTCTATACCCAGAGTTGGGGAATCAAAAACCATAGGACATAGTTTTAAGGTGAGTGGAAAGATTTAATCTCAATTGCCTGAGGGGCAACTTTTTCACTGTATATGGAATGAGCTGCCAGAGGAGGTCGTTAAAGCAGGTACTATCCCATTTAAAAGAAATTTGGACAGAAACATGGAAATAAGAGGTTTAGAGGACTAGCTTTGATGGGGCATCTTGGTTAGCATGGATGTGTTGGGCCAGAGGGCATGTTTCTGTGCTCGATAACTTTATTTGATTACCAAGTGAAGTTTGCATAACCTGGAGATTATCTACATTTTTAAAGGATGGTGCTTTGTGTAAATGAGATTAGGTTAGATGGGGCATCTTGGACAGCATGGACCGAATGGCCCATTTCCGTGCTTTATGACTAAGTCCTACAATGGAGAACTTCATCTTGAGAGCAGATGAGGCAGCGATGGGGAAACACCAAGAAAATTGACTGGAAAGAGACCCTAGCAGGGAAGACAGTGGAACAACAATGGCAGATATTTCTGGGAATAATACAGAAGGTGCAGGATCAGTTCATTCCAAAGAGGAAGAAAAATTCTAATGGGAGTAAGAGGCGACCGTGTCAGACTAGGGAAGTCAAGGACAGTATAAAAATAAAAGAGAAAAGATGAGCAGGAAGCCAGAGGATTGGGACTCTTTTAAAGAGCAACAGAAGATAACTGAAAAGGCAATACGGGGAGAAAAGATGGGGTATGAAGGTAAGCTAGCCAAGAATATAAAGGAGGTTAGTAAAAGCTTCTTTAGGTATGTGAAGAGGAAAAAAATAGTTAAGACAAATGTGGGTCCCTTGAAGACAGAAGCAGGTGAATTTATTATGGGGAACAAGAAAATGGCAGATGAGTTGAACAGGTACTTTGGATCTGTCTTCATTAAGGAAGACACAAACAATCTCCCAGATGTACTAGTGGACAGAGGTCCTAGGGTGACGGAGGAACTGAAGGAAATTCACATTAGGCAGGAAATGGTGTTGGGTAGACTGATGAGACTGAAGGCTGATAAATCCCCAGGGCCTGATGGTCTGCATCCCAGGGTACTTAAAGTAGTGGCTCTAGAAATCATAGACGCAATGGTGATCATTTTCCAATGTTCTATGGATTCAGGATCAGTTCCTGTGGATTGGAGGGTAGCTAATGTTATCCCACTTTTTAAGAAAGGAGGGAGAGAGAAAATGGGAAATTATATTGGTCCAAAAACGCTCACCAAATCCACCCAAAACTTCATCCTCAACATTGATGGTCTCCGAGTATCCACCTCACCTCACATCCGGAATCTTGGAATCATCCTTGATCAAACCCTCTCCTTCGACAAACACATCAAACACATCACAAAGACAGCCTTCTTCCACCTCAAAAACATTGCCCGTCTCCGTCCATCCCTCTCCTCCACAGCTGCAGAAACCCTCATCCACGCCTTCATCACCTCCCGTCTGGACTACTGCAACAGCCTCCTCTATGGCGCACCCTCAAAAATCATCAATAAACTTCAATACATTCAAAACTCCGCTGCCCGTCGACTCACACACACCTCGATCCGTGACCATATCACCCCCGTCCTTTATAAACTCCTCTGGCTCCCCATCCCCCAGAGAATCCAGTACAAAATCCTCCTCATAACCTACAAAGCCCTCCATAACCTGGCCCCATCCTACCTGACCGACCTCCTCCACAGGCACACTCCCACCTGCACCCTCCGCTCTGCCGCTGCCAATCTCCTATCCCCCCACATCCGGACTAAACTCAGATCCTGGGGGGACAGGGCTTTCTCCATCGCTGCTCCCACCCTATGGAACTCACTACCCCAAACCGTTAGAGACTCCCCCACACTCACCACATTCAAAACATCGCTGAAGTCTCACCTGTTCAGTACTGCCTTCAACCACTGAAGGTCACCTCACCTTCTGTCTCCTTTCTCTGTTCATTTATTTATTTACTTATTTATCTATTTATTCATTTCCCTATGTTCTCAAAATCTCTGTAAAGCGTCTTTGAGTATATGAAAAGCGCTATATAAATAAAATGCATTATTATTATTATTATTATAGACCAGTTAGCCTGACATCAGTGGTGGGGAAGATGCTGGAGTCATTATAAAAGAAGAAATTGCGGAACATTTGGATAGCAGTAACAGGATCGCTCCGAGTCAGCATGGATTTACGAAGGGGAAATCATGCTTGACTAATCTTCTGGAATTTTTTGAGGATGTAACTAGGAAAATGGACAAGGGAGAGCCAGTGGATGTAGTGTACCTGGAGTTTCAGAAAGCCTTTGATAAGGTCCCACATAGGAGATTAGTGGGCAAAATTAGACCACATGGTATTGGGGGTAGGGTATTGACATGGATAGAAAATTGGTTGGCAGACAGTAAACAAAGAGTAGGGATTAACGGGTCCCTTTCAGAATGGCAGGCAGTGGCTAGTGGGGTACCGCAAGGCTCGGTGCTGGGACCACAGCTATTTACGATATACATTAATGACTTAGATGAAGGGATTAAAAGTAACATTAGCAAATTTGCAGATGACACAAAGCTGGGTGGCAATGTGAACTGTGAGGAAGATGCTATGAGATTGCAGGGTGACTTGGACAGGTTGTGTGGGTGGGCGGATGCATGGCAGATGCAGTTTAATGTGGATAAATGTGAGATTATCCACTTTGGTGGTAAGAATAGGAAGGCAGATTATTATTTGAATGGTGTCAAGTTAGGAAAAGGGGACGTACAACGAGCTCTGGGTGTCCTAGCGCATTAGTCACTGAAAGGAAGCATGCAGGTACAGCAGGCAGTGAAGAAAGCCAATGGAATGTTGGCCTTCATGCCTTCCAGCCTTATCTCTTCTTTAGACTTCACTTTAGATACAGTGAGGCCCTTCAGCCCACCGTGTCTGCGCTGACTAGCGAGCACCCTATACCAGCAATAGCGTACTGTGATGTCTTGTGAGGTCGGGAGCTTTTCTCTTGAAGGTTGGGAGGTGTGGGTGCCGGAAATGAAGACAGAAACGTTCTTGTTTTCAAACTTAAATTCCATATATTTAGTCTTTTCCAAAAACAGGTAAACTTAATTGTTTGCAGACAGGTACACAAAACCAAAACAGGTAGTGAAATCAAAACTGTAGCTTGCTGCCTTCATACAAAATATAACTCAAACACTGCTTCTCTCCCTCTCTGCTCCAGTCGTTGTCTCTCTCCTTAAATATACTGCTTCCCTTCCCTTTTAGCTCTCTCACTGAGGCAATCAGCTCATCTGGTTCAGCTGGGCAGCAATCAGTGTCAGCAGCAATCAGTGTCAGCAGCAATCAGTGTCAGCAGGGCAGGCAGCCCTGCTGACTATGGGTTTTGTAGTCTTTTGCTGGCAGCCATGATGGTTTGTAGTCCTTGTTGCATCCACCGGGAGGAAATGTATCTCCCCTCTATGAGTCTACCTCTCATGATATCACATTTCCCCCTCCCCTGACTTGAGGCCTCCGGACTGGGGAAGGAGGCCCACAGGACATCTCTTCGGGAAAGGGCATCTGCATTCCCATGTTTCCGACCTGCCCTGTGGACAACCGAGAAGTTAAAAGCCTGGAGGCTGAGAAACCATCTTGTTACTCGACTGTTCGTTTCCCTATTTCTTGACATCCACTGCAAAGGAGCATGGTCTGTGAGTAGAGTGAATTTGCGCCCAATAAGGTAATAGCGAAGGGTTTCAAGGGCCCACTTAATTGCCAGACATTCTTTCTCCGGTGTAGAGTATCTTTTCTCTTCGGCCAAAAGCTTTCTGCTACTGTAGAGGATTGGGTGCTCCTCACCCTTCTGTATCTGAGAGAGTACCGCCCCAAGACCCACCTCTGAGGCATCTACCTGCACAACAAACTCCTTGTTGAAGTCTGTGACGGCCAGAACTGGGTGGGAACACAAGGCCTTCTTCAGGCTGGTGAAAGTCTCCTCTGCTTCCTGTGACCATTTCACCATTCGGGACTGTCTTTTAGTTGTCAGATCTGTTAGGGGGACAATTAGATCAGAGAAGTTGGGAACAAAGCGTCTATAGTAGTTTGCAAGGCCTATAAAGGATCTTACTTGTCTCTTTGATACAGGTCGTGGCCAATCTTGGATGGCCCTTAGTTTAGCATCTTGAGGTTTAACAAGGCCACGCCCTATTGTGTAACCAAGGTACTCTGTTTCACTATAGGCTAGCCTGCACTTGCGGGGATTGGCTGTGAGAACTGCTACACGAAGAGCATCCAGTACCTTCTGTACTCGGGGCAAATGACTTTCCCAATCTGTGCTATGTATCACTATGTCATCTAAATAGGCTGCAGCATATTGTTTGTGGGGCCGCAGGACCCGGTCCATCAGCCACTGGAAGGTGGCAGGCACTCCGTGTAGACCAAATGGTAACTTGGTGTACTGGAAAAGCCCTTCACTTGTTGCAAAGGCTGTTTTCTCTCGGGATTCTAGGGAAATATGGGATATGTATGTAAATGTATGTAAATGTCTAAGTAAATGCCTGTATTGAATATGTAACCTCCGGAAATGTCGGATGGGTTTGTTTAAAAATGATGTTTTGTAAATGATATTTATAACTTGAATAAAGTATTTTTTGATATAAAAAAAAGTACCCCTTTGTGAGGTCAAGGGTTGTGATGAAGCGAGCCATTCCCAGATGGTCTATTAGTTCATCTACCAGGGGCATGGGGTAAGCGTCGAACTCGGGCACTTCATTTAGTTTTCTAAAGTCATTGCAGAATCGAGTCGACGTATCAGGTTTGGGGACCAGTACAATTGGGCTTACCCAGGCACTATGGGATTCTTCAATAACTCCTAGTTCAAGCATCTTTTTAACTTCCTCTCTAATTGTTTCCTTATGGGCTTCTGGAACTCTATAGGGCCGCTGATGGACTACCTTTCCAGGCTTAGTGCGAATTTCATGTACTGCGAGATGTGTAGTGCCCGGCTTGGCCGAGAACACATCTTGGTTACGGTCAACCAGCTCCATGCACTCTTGACGTTGCTGGGGTGACAGCTCTGGGCCCACCTTTATGTCATCTCTTGGTGATGCTCCTGACTCTTTTGGGGGTAAACAACTTAATAGAACCTCTGCCTGGTGCCATTTTTTCAACAGGTTCACGTGGTAAGTCTGTTCTGGTTTTCTCCTTCCCGGTTGCTTTACCTTGTAGTTTACCTCTCCCACCTATTCGATGATTTCATATGGCCCCTGCCAAGTGGCTAAAAATTTACACTCAACAGTGGGCACCAGAACCAGAACCCGGTCGCCTGGCTGGAACTCTCGGGGCTGTGCAGGGCGGTTGTAGGATGCTTGCTGTTCCCTTTGAGCTTTTTCCATATGTTCTCTGACAATAGGATAGATAGTAGTCTTTCATGGCCTCCACATGCTCAATAACAGTGCGGTGAGGACAAGGCTGTTTCTCCCATGATTCTTTAGCTAGGTCAAGAAGCCCCCTGGGTTTGTGACAGTATAGGAGCTCAAAGGGTGAGAAGCCTGTAGAAGCTTGGGGCACCTCCCTAACTGCGAACATCAGGTACGGAAGGAGCTGGTCAGTTTCAATTGACTTCCTTAGCATCGCTTTAAGGGTCTTGTTGAACCTCTCTACCAGACCGTCAGTTTGAGGGTGGTATACCGATGTTCGGAGGTGCTTGATCCTTAGGAGGGAGCACAGGCCCTTGGTGACACGAGACATGAAAGGGGTCCCCTGGTCTGTTAATATTTCTTTTGGAATCCCTACTCTACTGCACAGGAGGAACAGTTCCTTTGAGATATGCTGGGCTGTAGCTTTTCTGAGGGGTACAGCCTCGGGATAACGGGTAGCATAGTCTACCAGGACCAGAATATACTGATGTCCCCGAGCACTTTTGGGTAGGGGTACCACAATATCTAACCCAATCCTTTCAAAGGGGACTTCAATGATTGGTAGTGGGATAAGGGGATTCCTAAATGAGGGCCGGGGGGCAGTGAGCTGGCATTCTGGACAACTACGGCAATAATTTTCAACTTCTTTGTGGATGCCTGGCCAAAAGAACCTCTGCAGAATTCTGTCTTTTGTTTTTTCCACTCCTAGATGTGCCCCGAGCCCTGCTGACTATGGGTTTTGTAGTCTTTTGCTGGCAGCCACGATGGTTTGTAGTCCTTGTTGCATCCACCGGGAGGAAATGTATCTCCCCTCTATGACTCTACCTCTCATGATATCACAGTACACATGAGGGACAAATGATAATTGTACCTATGCCAATTAACCTCCAAACCTGTAGGTCTTTGGAGTGTGGGAGGAAACCAGAGATCCTAGAGAAAAACCACATAGGTGATGGGGAGGACATACAAGTTTCATACAAACATCACCTGTAGTCATTTTTTTTATCCAGAAAGTGGTGAGTGCCTGGAAAGCACTGCCGGGGATGGTGGTGAAGTCAGAAACTATGGTGGTATTTAAGAGACGTTTGGATAGGCATATGGATATGCAGGGAATGGAGGGATATGGATTATGTGCAGGTAGATAAAAAATGGCTTCATGTTCGGCACAGTCATTGTGGGACGAAGGGCCTGTTCTTATGCTGTACTGTTCTATGTTAGAATTGGAAAGTTCATTGGTCGGGGCATTGAGTACCAGAAGCACAAACTCATGATGCAATTGTATGGGACTTTGGTTCGGCTGCATTCGGAGTTTTGCGTGCAGTTCTGGTCACCCCATTACAGGAGTGATGTGGAGGCTTTGGAAAGGGTGCAGAGACGGTTTATCAGCACGATGCCTGGGTTATGGGATATTAGCAACAGGGAGAGGCTGGAGAGACTTGAATTATTTTCTCTGAAATGACTGAAGCTGCTGGAGACCTGATCGAAGTATATAAAATTAAGAGAGGTATAGATAGAGCAGACAATCAGAATATTTTCCCAGGATGAAATATCAAAGGCCACATATTTAAAATAAAAGGAGCAAAGTTTAAAGGTGGGAGGGGCAAGGTTTTACACAGATGTCGAGTGCCTGGAAAGCACTGCTTATGTAAACTCTTTATCTCCTAGTTATCAGTTGGGTGATAAAATTACTTTGATAACAGACTATCTTCTGCAAGTCTACTGGAATGGCAATGACTAAGGGGTAAGGAGTGTACCCGTGGTTATTTATTATCTGTGAATGAATAAGGATGGAGGAAAATGGTTAACTTTAACTTAGCCCAACTGGGCGAGAAGGAGTGAAAGGTATACTTGGTCATTGAAATCAGGGATGTATCGCATACATTTGCAATTGGGTCAACAGCTTCCCTATAGATTTTGCAGCATACAAAACATGCAAAAATGCAAATAAAGTGTCCTGTTGGTTATATTGACACCTACCCCTTTAACTATTAAACTTGAATTGGTTTGACACTGGTCCATGCAGATGACAAGATGGCACTTTATTCAACAAAACAAGCGCTGATCCGCACAGAATCTGTGCAATGATAACCAACACAGTGGCACAGTGGTAGAGCTGCTGCCTCACAGCGCCAGAGACGCGGGTTCAATCCTGACCTCGGGTGCTGACTGTATGGAGTTTCCATGTTCTCCCTGTGACCGCCTGGGTTTCCTCCAGGTGCTCTGGTTTCCTCACACATCCCAAAGACGTGCAGGTTTGTAGGTTAATCGGACTCTGTAAATTGCCCCTAGTGGATGGGAAAGTGGAATAACATGGAACTAGTGTGAATGGGTGGTCAGCATGGACTCGGTGGACTGAAGGGCCTGTTTCCATGTTGTATCTTTCAATCAAAAAAACATATGCAGCATGATCACCTGTTGCACTGACTGGAGATGTTGCAATAACCCACCAACACCAGTACTGTAGGTGCCACAACATTAGAGCCATACAGCATGGAAACAGACCATTTGCGGCAACTTGTCCAGACCGACCTAGGTGCCCCATCCAAGTTTGTCCTATTTGCCGGAGATAGACACAAAGTGCTGGAGCGGGTTAGGCAGCATCTCTGGAGAAAAATGGATGATGTTTTGGGTCGGCACCCTTCTTCACACTGAAAGCAGAGGGGAGGGAAATGGAGGAAGCCTTTTCTTACCTTCATTTCCCATCCCTATACTTTCAGTCTGAAGGTTTCCGACCTGAAATTTCACCCATCCTTTCTCTAGAGATGCTGCCTGACCTGCTCAATTACTCCACCACTTTATGTCTATCTTTAGTATAAACCAGCATCTGCAGTTCCTTTATACACTCCATTTGATCTATAACCATGTAAATCGTTCCAATCCACATACCTGTCCAAATATATTTTAAATGTCATTATTGTACCCACCTCATCTGGCAGATCGTTCCAAATACCCACGACTCTCTTTAGTGAAAACAAAATAACCCCTCAAGTTCCATTTAAATGTTTCCCTTCTCACCCTAAACCTCTGCCCTCCGAGTCTTGATTCCCCTACTCTGGGCAAAAGACTGTTCATTCACCCTATCTATTCCCCTCATGATTTTATACACATTGGGCGGCACGGACTTGGAGGGCCGAAAAGGCCTGTTTCCGGCTGTATATATATGATATGATAAGATCACTCAGCCTCCTGCGCTCCAAGAAACAAAGTCCTAGCCTGCTCAACCTCTCCCTGTAGCTCAGGCCCTCGAGTCCTGGCAACATCTCTCTGCACTCTTTCCAGTTTATTGCCATCGTTCCTATAGCAAACATTGTTCAGCCTTGCTTAGTGTGTCATAGGTCGTCCCTCGCTACTCTTCTCTCAAAATTGACACCTGCTCATCTTGGCAATCGCCAAAGATTCCTCACTACCTCTCCAAGAACCATCTCCTGACATGTTCCTTATTCTGCAAAGTCTATGATTTAGCAACCAGTCAAACTCACATTCACACTACTTTATTTTTAATTCCCGCTGCCTTTTTATAGAGGGATCGAGTACTTGTCATTCCACCTCAGCTTAGAACAATTTAGCGCAATGTCTCCTAAATTATTTACTCCTCTCTCTGGCTCATTTGCAGCCTCGTTCTATTTATAACGGTGAACAGAAAGGTTTAATGAAGCCAAAGACATTAGGATGTTGGCATCTCAAAGATGGAAGAATGGATTTGATCTGAAGAGGGTTGTTATCTAATATAAAAAATAGAAAATGTTGGAAACGTTCAATAGATCACATAGCAGTTGTGGAAAGGGCGGCACGGCAGTGCACTGTTAAGAGTTGCTGCCTTACAGCACCAGAGACCCGGGTTCCATCCTGACTACGGGTGCTGTCTGTACGGAGTTCGTACGTTCTCCCTGTGACCAGGTATATTTTCTCTGGGGAGTGCTCCGGTTTCCTCTCTCATCCCAAAAACCTGCTGATTTGTAGGTTAAATTGGTTTCTGTAAATTGTCCCTCGTGTGTAGGATAGAACTAGTGTACGGGGGATCGATGGTCTGCACAGATTTGGTGGGCTGAAGGGCCTGTTTTCATGGTGCATCTCGAAAACTACAAATATCCTGATTACCATCAAACAGGGCACATTGCAGAAGGAGGTAGATCCCTTGTGAAGGCAGCTTCTGGTTAGGACAGACATTCCTGATTATGTGTAATGAAAAGGGAAAAGATGTAGAAGTCATATTGGGGTTGTAAAGAGGGCGGCCCAGTGGTAGAGCCGCTGCCTTACAGCGCCAAAGATCCGGGTTCGATCCTTGTTACTTGAGCTGTCTGAACAGAGTCTGTACGAACTCCCTCTGACCACATGGGGTTTCTCCGGGCTCTCTGGTTTACTCCCACACTCCAAAGACGTGCAGGTTTGTAGGGTTATTTGGCTTCGGTAAAACAAAATTGAAAATTGTTCCGAGTGTGTAGGATAATGTTAGTGTACGGGATCATCGCTAGTTGGCATGGACTTGGCCTAATTCTGCTCCTATGACTTATGAACTTATGAGAGGTTAAGCAGACTAATTTATTCCTTAGAGTACAGAAGGTTGAGGAGTGATCTTACAGAGATGCCTTTCACCCAGAGTTGGGGAATTAATAACCAAAGGACATAGGTTTAAAGTAAGAAGGGAAACATTTAATAGGAAACTGAGAGACAACTCTTTCACACATAGGGAGGTGGGTATAGAGAACACGCAGCCAGAAGAGGTATTTTGAGGCAGGTACTACAACAAATTAAAGGACATTTGAACAGGATACATAATGTTGAGGATATAGGCCAAACACGGGCAGGTGGGACTTGCGTTCATGGGATATCTTGGTCGGCATGGACAAGTTGAGCTGAAGATCCTGTTTCCATGTTGCATGCCTCTGTGAATGCAGGTGCTCCACATAACAGTCACACAGTCTGCATGTGGTTTCTACAGTGTGGAGACCAAATCACAAACTGCAAATGCAATACTCATGGCTCGAAGAAGTGCAAGCAAATTACACTTTCACATGGAAGAGCTCTTTGACTGTTTGGATGGAAGGGTAGGGAAGGAGGTCAGGGAAAGCACCCTGGAAGCCAAGTCAATGGATATTTTTAAGGCAGAGATTGACAGATTCTTGATTAGTAAGAGTGTCAGGGGTTCTGGAAGAAGGCAGGAGAATGGGGTTGAGAGGGAAAGATAGATCAGCCAGGATTGAATGGCGGAGTAGACTTGATAGGCCGAATGGCCTAATTCTGCTCCAATTACTTAAAAAAAGCATATGAAAAGGGGACTGCTTGGTGGAGATGGAAGTGTGGATTAGAGAATAGTCCTTTTGCAATTCCAAATGAGGAGTGTGGAGGGAATTGCGCCTGGTGACGAAATCTCGATGAAGGGTGGAAATTGTGAAGAATGATTAGTGAATGTAACAGCCAGTGGGATGGAAAGTGAGGACGAGGGAAACATTATCCTTGCTATGTCCTGGAGCAGAGTGGGTGAGGGCAGGGGTGCCGGAAAGGAATGAGGTGAACTCAGGGGTTCTGTTAACTATGGTGGAGGGGAAGTCAGTCAAGGAAGAACAAAGACATCTTAGACGTAAGTGCGGAACGTCACGTCATCAACTGCCAACATCTATATTGACATTTTCAAGTTCCACATGACTTTAAGATGCATCACCAACACAGACATCAATGTGGCAGAGTTGAATGAGGGGGCCAGAAAACAGATTGTTAAATGTATCCAAAGAGATAAATAAAGCTTTAGACAAGGAACCTTATAGTAGGAGGATCCAGAAGATTAAAGCACATGGGATCTGCAGAAGCATGGAATAATTGGACTGCACAGAAACAGGCCCTTCAGCCCAACTTGACCAAGAATTGGCCTGCACAGAAACAGGCCCTTCAGCCCAACTTGACCAAGATGTCCCGCCCAGAGCAAATTCCCCCATGTGTGCAGGCAAGTGGTGTAATCTAAGAGACTAAAACAAAAGGGAACAATGTAACACTAGTGCAAATGACTGGCTTATGGTTGGCACTGACTTAGTGGATCAAGGGGCTTGGTTTTGTGCTGTAACCAAGGTCCAAAGATTTGTAAAAGCACCACATGAATACAAGTCTCTCTTTAACCACGTGGTGTTTAGGTTTAGACACAAAGTGCTGAAGTAACTCAGCAGGTCAGGCAGCATTGAGGGAGAACATGGATAGGAGACTTTTTGGGTCAGGACACTTCTTCAAACTGTTGTGATAGGGGGTGGGGTTAAGAAAGCTGGAAGAGAAGTGGAAGCAGGACAAACCCTGGCAAGTGATACTCGCATACAGTTGGGGTTGATAGGCAGTTGGTTGGACAAAGGCCAGAGGTGCAAAGATAAGCATAAAAGAGTTGTGAAGCCAGAAGAAGGAATGCAAGTGGTAGATTTGGTTAGTTAATCTAAAATTGAATTTGACACTGTTCACACTGTTGCGTTGCAAGCAACACAAGTGGAGTATGCCGTGCTGTTACTCCAACATCAACATTGAATTCTCCAGTGGTTAGGTTTATTATTGCCACGTGTACCAAAGTACTGGGAAAAATCTTGTTTTGCATGCTATCCAATCAGAACAGATAATACTATAGAAAAATACAATCAAGTCAAACGCAAGTACAATAGGTAGAGCAATGGGGAAGGTACAAAGTGCAGAGTATATTTCAGTTCAGTCGCACATCAGTTCCATAGACAAAGCCCGATGGCCGCAAAGGGGTAGAGGTGAATCGGACAGTACCCTAGCTTATGGAAGGACCATTCAGAAGCCTGGCAGTGCCCGCTTTCAAGCTTTTGTATCTATTGCCAGACTGAAGCTGGAAGAAGCAATGAGCAAGGGAGGATGTCTATGATTACGTTGGCTGATTTGCTAAGGTAGAATGAAATGCAGATGGGAGTCAATGGTGGGGAGTCCGGTCTGCATAATGGGCTGGGCTACATCCACAGCTCTCTACTATATTTTGCAGTCTTGAGCCAAGCCATTCCCAAATAGTCTGAGGAAGTGTCCCAACCCGAAACGTCACCAGTAGTTTCCCTCCAGAGATGCTGACTGACCCGCTGGGTTACTCTAGCACTTTGTTAAAAAACAACTCATCAGACCACAGGGCCCATCTGTCAGCAGGACCAGGCTCGTCAGATGGCATAACCGGAGGAACAATCACCGATAGGAGGGTGAATCGAGGTAATGCCTCTTGTGCCTTCAAAGTCAGCTGTAGGAGGAGCCCATGGGACACAAAGATTGCTGGACAAGTAGAGGGACGTCAATTCACGAGAACTGCTCCAATACATCGAGCGTAGGCTGACCGGACTTTGGAAATGGCGCCAAAACAAGGCAGCGCCTACTTGTGCAATATATGCAAAAGAATTTCACTGTGCAGATGCATATAGTCATACAGCATTGAAGCAGGCCCATCGGCCCAACTTGCCCACACCGTCCTACATGCACCATCTGCACCAGCTTCATGTACACCTCTATAAGATCATGTACACCTCTATACGATCATGTGTTACACCTCTATAAGATCATGTGCACATCCATAAGATCATGTACACCTCTATAAGATCATGTACAACTCTGTAAGATCATGTGTTACACCTCTATAAGATCAAGTACACGTCCATAAGATCATGTACATCTCTATAAGATCATGTACACCTCTAATAAGATCATGCGTTACACCTCTATAAGTTCATGTACACGTCCATAAGATCATGTACACCACTATAAGATCATGTACACGTCCATAAGATCACGTACACCTCTATATGATCATGCACACGTCCATAAGATCACGTACACCTCTATAAGACCATGTACACCTCTATAAGATCATGTGCTACACCTCTATAAGACCCATGTGACAAATAAAGCAGCGTTGATGCAACCCAACAGCATGCTTTCCGTGGAGCTTCTTGTGGAAGTTTAAGAGTCACTGAAGACAATGCTGGATTGGGCCAACTGTGCGGTTGCGACGGCGTGTTTCTCGCATCCATCTCGCAGCAGCCAGCCGCTAGCTATATTGTTGCAGTCTCTGGCGTCTGGCCGTTGTAAGTGGTGTGAAGGGGGGGTGTGTGCGGGCGACATGGAGCCGCCGGCCGGGCATCGGGGGAGGAGGAGGCGACGACCAAGCGCGCCAAGCTCCGTGACGTCAGCGCCGCCTCCTCACCCGGGGGGGGGGGTTCCGCAGCATCCTTGCGCAGGCGTCCCCCCCACCCGACCCAAAACATAACGCACCGTTCCTGCCGGGTGAGAGACGTCCAACGGCTTGAAAAATCGGGAAACGTCAAATACATCGGTCTGCAGTTGCCACAGGACACCTAGGAACATGAGGCCGAGCTGGAAGAGCCGCACTCTTTGTTGGTGTGGTGGCGCTCCGCTGGGGCCGGGACTACTTGCGGCCGCCGCACTCCCCGGGCCGGAGCTGAGGGGAGCGGCCGCCATTTTGTTGCGATCGCGGGAAGCGGCGGACGGCGGTTGGAACCCGCGACTTGCGCCCAAACCTTCATGGCCCGTTTGCTTTCGTTTTGAACGTTTAACCAAACTAGTTCTATAGACTGCAGAGCGTTGTGGCCGCCGGCAGAGTCGCGCAAACACTCTCGGCGTTTCTCTCTCCCTCGGCTGTCCCATCGGTTTTTTTTTTTTAGTTTTTACTTGGAGCCACACCAACCGCCGCGCTGGAGGGGAACGGGATGCAAAACCACAGCGGCGTGATCCGCGGGCCGGCGGGCAACAACGACTGTCGGATCTACGTGGGCAACCTGCCGCCGGACATCCGCACCAAGGACATCGAGGACGTCTTCTACAAGTACGGCAGCATCAGGGACATCGACCTGAAGAACCGCCGCGGCGGCCCGCCCTTCGCCTTCGTCGAGTTCGAGGACCCGAGGTAGAGCGGAGCCGGGACCGGGCAGGACGGAGGGGGTCAGATGTGCGCCCCCACTCCGGCCAGTCGGGCACGTCCCTGTCTCGGGAGCCCTGACCCCCCCCCCCCCCCCCAGCGCGTCCCCATGACCCCCCCCCGGTCCCAATGACCCCCCAGCGCGCCCCCGGTCCCCATGACCCCCAAGCGTGACCCCCCCCCAGACACCCTACTCTACTCTATCACCGCCATACCCCACTCCCGCCCCCCTCACCTTACTTACCCCCCAACTTTTAAGAGAGAGTTAGGTTTACCTTAGCGCGCTGACGGAGTCAGGGGGTGTGAGGAGACGGCAGGGACGGAATACTGATTGTGGATGATCAACCATGATCACAGTGAATGGCGGTGCTGGCTCGACTGGCCCACCCCTGCACCTATTTTCTACGTCGATGTACTCTCTCCCCTTGCCTACACCCCATATCCTCACTCGCCAACCCCTGCCCTCATCCCCCCACCATCTCCCCCTCCCGTCCCCCCACCATCTCTCCACTTGCTCTGCCCCCACCATCCGTCTTCCTCCCGAGCGGGACCCCCGTTATTCCCCCCCCCCCCGGCTGGCAGCTCCCCGCTATATTTGCGCCGCTGCCCAGCCTCGGGGGAGGACAGGCTTACTGGCAGCCGCCGCGCTCCTGGAGGGAGGGGGGCGGCGGCGGGAAGGTTATTATTGCATCTGGGCCGGTGGGGGGGGAAACATACATAGTAGTACATGCAACTCCCTACTCCTGGAGATCCACTCGATGCGTTTGTTTCTCCGCGGAATACTGGCAATGATGGGGAGGTTGCATCCCTCCTCTGTAGCTCGGGGCTGGGAGACGGCTCGGCGTCAGTGTGTTTTCTCCTTACAGCCGGTTAAGCTTGGCTTTGCTGCACGTTGTGTGGCGGGGACCGGCGGCTGGTGTTGGCTGGAGTATTCGGTGCAACCTCGTGGTGTACACATCTCGGGGGGGGGGGGTAATGCATTTGGACGGAGTTACATTTATCTACTAGTTTTAACTTGGTGCAGCTTTGTTTTAAAGCTTGTTACCAGAATGCCTCGTTTCTGTTGTGTAAAATATTTGGGGTTCCCGAGGACAAGGGGATGTTTAAACCGCGATACATGCCACGCTGAAAGATTTTTGTGCCATACGGAGCACAATTTTGGTTGTGTTTATCTGAAATGTAACCGGCTGGTTGTATCTATTACAGTCTGATCGCCATTTTGCTGCAGAGGGAAAGCGCGCCACGCAAGCCCTTTGTTTAGCTGCAGCTCTAAGTGAGAATAAGACCGCATGCTTTGCAGACAAACGTGAGATCCGATTTAACTCAAACAGCACATAGGTTTGATGGCGTGTTACATTATGATAGTGAAGTACTTGTGACTGATTCTTGTTTTCCCGCGCACGCTGTGGACCACGCGGTAACCCCAAATACAAGAAGATTTCATATTCTTGAGAACATGGAATGATAAAGTTTTGGCCGTACTGCCTTATTTTAAAACTTGGAGCCTGCTCCAATTACCGTTTTGTCAATTTCTACGTGAAATTTGACGTTTCTCTGTATTTACAGAGACGCGGAAGATGCTGTGTATGGACGCGATGGTTATGATTACGATGGATACCGTCTGCGTGTTGAATTTCCACGGAGTGGGAGAGGGACTGGAAGAGGGGGTGGTGGTGGAGGTGGAGGCGGAGGCGGAGGTGGAGGAGGTGGTGGTGGTGGTGGCGGTGGTCAAACACCAAGGGGAAGATATGGGCCCCCCTCCAGGCGCTCAGAATACAGAGTGGTGGTTTCAGGTGAGTCTGAGATCACAATTCTTTCACTTATTTTTGAACAACATATCATGGTTTTTTAAATAACAAACTTGACTTTCCCAGGGCTTCCTCCCAGTGGTAGTTGGCAAGATTTGAAAGATCACATGCGGGAAGCAGGTGATGTATGTTACGCTGATGTTTTTCGTGATGGGACTGGTGTCGTGGAGTTTGTTCGCAAGGAAGATATGAGCTATGCTGTACGAAAGCTGGATAACACAAAATTTCGATCACATGAGGTATGTAACCTAATTCTGAAAGGCTTAAGAGATGATCACTAAGAGCCGTAACTTAACTATTCATTTGGAGCTGCAGGTAAGGCAAAATAACCACAAGGAATTGCCTGAGCATATGTGTTTCTGTTTATGGCTAATACAACAATCTTTGAATCCTTGTGGAAATTGGCCATTTAATGTTTATGTAGGCAAATATATTGTGCTGAGTTTTACAATTTAACCTTTTTTTGCCTTAACGAAAAGTTTGTGATTGCAGCACTATCTTTAACATGCCTTAAGTTGCAAGGAAAACTATTCTGGTTGAAAGTCGCCACTGAGTGGCACAAGGACGTAATACTTTTCACAAAAAAAAAACTAACATAGTATTAGCCTTATTCAGTGGCTTTCCTGGATTACATTTGAAAGTAGTGAACATTTCTCTTCACGTATTCAATAGGGAGAAACAGCATATATCCGTGTGAAAGTTGACGGTCCACGAAGTCCAAGCTATGGAAGATCTCGTTCACGTAGCCGCAGTCGAACCAGAAGCCGTAGCCGAAGCCGCAGCAGAAGCCGTAGTTACTCTCCCAGACGAAGCAGAGGATCTCCCCGCTACTCACCCCGTCATAGCAGATCACGCTCGCGTAGCTAGATTGTAAATCCATTGCTGGAATTTCTGGTAGAACGTCACCACTCTTTTCCTTAAATAGAATGGATTCTTTATTTTTAAATCCACGTTAACTTGTTTTATTCAAGTTTAGTACACAATTTAAAATCGATACCGCAAAGAGGGTTGGGTCTCTTTTGTTAACATTCCCTCGTCATTGCTGAGGTCTGATAATTGTATAGATAGAATAGATTTGGAGTTTGGGAAGTTTCAAAATGGTGTCAACGTGACATGAATTAACAGTAAACTGTTGCAGTAATTTGTTAATGTTTATACTTCATTTGAATTGAATAAATCTTAATGTAAGAATTGTAGGAGGCTATGTAGATAGGGCTGTTGTGAAACATGTCTGTGAAAACCTTGTTGTACCTTATCTTACCTTTTCATGTATCTTCCTATAGACATATCTCAACTGAGGATGGATTAAGCATTCTTTGGATTAAAGGATTGTGGAGCTCATTTCAGTCATATTAGGAATATCAAATCGTGTCTAATTGGAGGAGGAGGAGGAATCTGATCATTTATGGAGGCAATGGTATGACTCCAAGTGCTATTGTCACAATTAAACTTGGCAGTATTGAAGTTGTGCTTCTTTTGTACAAATGGTTGTATAATCCATGAACTATGGTGTTACTGTGCCGCGTTACGAAGTTCTGTGCAGCATCAATACTGCTGAGCTTGCATGTTCTGTGTGACTAGTCTGGCATTGGTTTTCACCATTTTGAGCAGAAGTCCCATTGGTAAACTTTACAAACTTCTAAAAGAATTAAAAGTAAAATGGCTGTATTTCAGCAGTTTGGTTACCTGGATCAAAAATTCATCAATTTAGTTTGTAATACAGTTAAGTGGTGAATTACATGTATAGTACAACTCAATTACTAGATTTCACATGGTAACTAGAAATGAAGGCGTCGATGAAAGTAAATACTGCACCATTAAATTTTGTTGTAACTGAAGTGCGTGTAGTACATGCTATCAGGGCTTGAATTTCTATCCACTAGTCCAACATCATGTCCCTTATTTACTTTCCAAATAAACTGAGCAGTATCTATGGACATAATTTAATGTAGCTAAGTAAGTGTAAGGCTTATATCATGTGCCCATTCATGGGTCACGATGATGTTGGGTTAGTGAATACTTAACTACAATAGTAATTTGTCATTTTTAATGGTATTGTGAAATAAAGTTACTTGTTAAAATATGTAACAATGTTGATATTGTCTAGGGGTGTGCTGCAGTTTGTGCTGTTCATCTGTCAAAGCATCTGTATATATTGACCAGATGACGGCTATGACTGTCCCATCCCATATAAACCTTGTTGTTTGTTGTATCTAACGTTTGCCTCCTTTTTTGGTTTTGCTGGTTATTAAAGGTTTGGATTGGAGAGGGCTCATTGGATCCCAATCCTTGGAGCTGGATCTTTGGATTCAATTCATTATGAGGATAGGATAGGGAGGATCATAACATGGATTCATGGAGCGGGATCATATTACCAGGAGCTGTAGGAGTGGATTGCTGCCCCAATCAAACCGTGTATTTGTGGATTTTTTTGTTTTGTTTGTTATTTTCTGTTTTTGTTTTTTCCCCTCAACCCCACAATTGGCTATTCGAAAAGCCCTTCCCTGTTGTTTTTTTATCAGTTGGAGTTCAATGGATGCCCCGTGGGATTGGCTGTTTTTTTGTTCCTTTTGCCTTTTTTCGTAAACGGAGTGAACCCAGGACCAGGAGAGGTACCGCAGGAGCAATCTCCTTGGATGGATTCGGCATTCAGGATTTGGTAACAATTTAACAAGGCTGATATCTAACTTTTTGTATTTTATTATGGGGTGTTTGTTAAAGATATGAATTGGCTGTGAGTTCCAAATTTAAGGGATTGATAAAATCGATTGATTTTTGGCCCAAAAGTATTACATCTTTAATGTTTAACATCCATTTTGACAATAAATTACTTTTTAATTGTATGTTTGGGTTGATAATTTTGTGAACAGATGTCTGGCTTCCATTTTGTGTAATTTTGTCAGGAGCCTTGAGTAATCCCCAAACTGTTCACAACAAATGCTGTAAATAATATGCATTTTATATATTCCCATTCATTTACAAGTTGTATTACCACATTTATGATGCAAATTAGTATTCTAAATTTTGGTTAATTGACAAGGGTGTAATATATTGGTCTTACATTTGTTGTACTAGAATCTGCTGGTAGTTTTAAGTTTAGTTCCTTAGTTGGGTTCAGTATTGTAATGGAACAACGAACAGAAAAATCAAGATAATCTACAATAGTGTTGTGTAATTCCACCACTAAATTGTTCATCTTTTTCGGAGTAATCAAACACTCTTCAGCTCAAGTATATTAGAACATGATAAAGCATTTTCCTACTTTGTCTATCAAAAAAAATCTATTGCCAGATGGATGGTGATTTCTAAAACTAAAGATGGGTGGGGGTGGTCATTTTAGGATTAATTTGGGTTGATTTTCTTTTTTTTTTTGCTCCAGAAAATTGTTACTTTTGTTAACAAAGGGATGGAAAAGTAGAAAGTGATGTGTTGCCATTGGTTGTCCCAAAAGCACTTAATTGAAGTGCAGTAGAGACATCTTGTGGTTAGCATCATTTGTGTGTATTGTATGCACTCTCCTTGAGACATTAGATAGCTTGTACAAGATGAGTGTAATGACTAAACACAGTGAGACAAAGAATGTTGTGAATTTTAATAAAGGATCAACAAAGCCGTTGCTGGATTTTTATTTTGCATTTCATTGCAGCAGAGTATTTTCTATCTTCTGACTGGAATCTACACACTTTCTATGTTAACTATGAAAATGGCACCTTTTCTCCATAGAAACAACATTTTAATCTTTTACGCTCTTGTTCTTAAGTAATACTCATTGCTTTTGAAATAGGCAAGTACTGCTCACAAATATTTTCTATACGCGGCATAGAGTTGAGCTATACAAAATACATGCTCAGAGTTTATATCCTCTGATTCAGATGTATGCATTAAAGCTTGCTTGTGCTGCCCTAATATTGTCATTGGTGCCACAGATATCAGCCATGTCTGTGTTACACCTATTCTGATGTCAAATTTCCATTGAGAATATTTTATTGTAGGATAGTGAAGCAAATCTGTCTTTGGTTTTGAATCAACTTGTTCCCAGTGGTTAAGCTCATTACAATGGATCATTGGTCATCCATATTTTTATCAATACAAGTTTTGGTGTAAGGTGTATCAGAAAATTAAACTATGTTGCCTTGTGCATAAAATAAAGAATTCAGGTCGGAAGTGGAAGATGTCATTATAATATCTTATCACGATGAGTTAATAGAATGAATCCGGTTTGGTTTCTTAAGTCAGTTATAAGGTCATAAGTGGTAGGGAGTAGAATTAGGCCATTTGGCCCATCGAGTCTTTTCAATCAATGGCTGATCTATCTCTTCCTCCTAACCCCATTCTCCTGCCTTCTCCCCATAACCTCTGACACCTCTACTAATCAAAAATGTATCTATGCCTTAAAAATATCCACTGTCTTGACCTCCACAGCCTTCTGTGGCAAAGAATTCCACAGATTCACCACCCTCTGACTAAAGAAATTTCTCCTCATCTTCCTAAAAGCACGTCCTTTGATCTGAGGCTATGAGCTGTAATCCTAGACTTCCACTAGTGAAAACATCCACTCTATCCAAGCCTTTCACTATTCTGTTTGTTTCAATGAGGTCCCCCCCTCATTCTTCTAAACTCCAGTGAGTACAGGCCCAGTGCTGCCAAATGCTCATCATAGGTTAACCTCATTCCTGGGATCATTCTTGTAAACCACTTCTCCAGGGCCAGCACATCCTTCCTCGGATATTGTGCCCAAAAGTGTGATCTGAGCAAACTTCGTAAACATGTTGCCTATAACAGGCGACCCCAACAAAATCTAATGATCAAAGACATACTATTTGTGCTCATAAAGGAGTAGCGGAATTGCTTGAAGGTGGAATTGCTTGCTGCGATTGAAATGTAGGTTTTGACTACACTGTTGACACTGGAAGTTGGGATGTATTTACTTCCCCATACTCTGCACGTTCTTGCATTTTATCAAAGGAACCCTGCTTGATTTCTGACATTAGGAAGAATGTCCTGCTTTTGGGGGTGGGGAGGGGGATGTAATTTGAGATTTGTAGGGTCCATTTTCGTCGTCGATTCCTTATTTAGGATCCGCTCTTAAGGATAGCGGTAGTCAGGGTATGGGGAGAAAGCAGGAACGGGGCACTGACTGTGAATGATCAGCCATGATCACAATGAATTGTGGTGCTGGCTTGAACGTCCGAATGGCCTACTCCTGCACCTATTGTCTATTCTGAGTTAAATATGTCTATTGAGCTCCAAGGTCCGTAGCATGATTGTTTCCATTCTGAATCCCCTTAATTGGAATTGATTTATCAGATGAACTGCATAAATTCTGCCAAATCCCTTATTTCAGCTCTGTGTCCATTGATAAACGTCCTTACTAGTTAACATGAAAAACGGCATTTTGCCCAAAATTACTTGACATAGATAGTATTGCTGGTAGTCATTTTAGACCTCCAGTCAACTGAAACTTGCTCTTTTCAATTTGAAAATGTCCAAATCAAAACAACTCTATGCGTGGTCCACAGTTGGGTGCTTAAATAAAAGCAAATAGACTTGAAGGGTTTGATTGGACTGGAAAAGATGAAAGAAAATATGTTTTGGGTCTCCGGTGCAAGAGCAATTAGTTTTAACTTCTGTCCAACGATGTAATGCATTTTCCGTGTGAGGATGCACTGGTATATGTTGTAATTTCTGGACTAGTAAGGAATTGTTGACTTGGGGATTGCCGTTAATAGCTGTTTCACCTCTAGAACCAACTGTATCCTATTATTTTTTTTAGATAGGTGAACAGTTCCCTTTAAATTTGAAGCAAATCTTGCCCTTAAAGGGAGGTGAAAGCTTTATTTTGTTCTTTTATGGAGCATAATTAAAGTACGGGCAGTCTTGGTGGTGGGGTGGCAGATTGGATTAGATATTAACAGTTGGCAGTGATTATATGGCAATAGTCTCAGGGAAACTAGATTACGTAAGGTTGTTGCCTTTGAATTATTACAGTTCAGTTATTTTAGTACAAATGTATAACGTAGTTTTACTCTTGGGACTTTTTTTTGCAGGTGTCATGGATGGGGATGACCATGTGCTCCATGTAGTTGATGCGTGGTGACGTTAACACTGATGGATTAACAATTGTGACGCAATTACTGGGAGTTTTGTTAATTGGTTGCCAGGAAAAGAACCACATCTAGAAGGATAACTGGTAGTGAGGTAGATGGATAATCTCTCGGGTCAAGCAACATGAACAGTTGAAAGGGTTGCCTGGACTCTGAGATTAGTGAAGAATTAAATTTCCATTGCTTTCTTAAAATTTATGCTTTTAAATTGGAAACTGGATCCTTTGACATTTGATTTTGCTTGCGTTAGGGAGTATTGCACTACAGTATTGACAATTTTTTGGGGAACATTAAGTCTGTCCAGGCATAATGCAGCAGTCTTGGCACTTTTTCTCCAGTTTTCCAATTCATTGCACCTTATATCAAAAACTTCTAAGAGGGAATTACCTTTAATTTAATCCCCAGCGGTTTGAAGTTCTTTTGGGCATTGTGCAGTGCCTTGTGTACAGAAACATTGTACAGTGACCACAATTAAGGGGACACCTAATCCTGAAGACTTGGGGAAAAATTCCCCAAAAAGTGTAATAAAAGTTGATTTCAGGGGCTTATCAGTTTTTATTTCTAATATACAAATTCGGTGAAAGATGATTTACAGCTGGTGAAGATTAACCAGCATTATGAGCAAAAAAGTATGGACAGTTTCATCACGAAGATAACTGACTGCAATAATTGGACAGGTGAAGGTGCTCCAGCAATTTTGGTGCCCTGATATGAAATGTTCTATTCTGGCATTGTTATAACAACATTCACAAGTGGCTATAATCAAATCGCAGGCACATTACTGCAACAGGGGGTTATACTTCAATGTCAATCCTGTGAAGGTTTAAAAAAAAAAATTGTTCCTTGACCATACTCTATTGGAGTTCTGAGACAAACACCGTGCTAGGATTCTGTGCGCTGGGATCCATTATTTTTACTTGTGAATTTATAGAGTGGGAAAGTTGATTTGTCTAGAAACCATGCAATGTTTTGGAAACCATATTAACATCCCCTACTGTGGTTACAAAATGTAAAGGTAAGTGTTTCCAAGTTACAAGTCCTCTGAGTATGTACTTTTATTAATTAAATTGATATTGGGGTAATGCTTGTCACAGCTAAATCATATATGTATGCTGTAAACATTTGAAAATTCTGACTAATATTTTGCTCTTCCACTACCTAGACTCCTATTCCATCCATTGTAATATAAAAGGGACTCCACAAGAGATAGAATCTACACAGTTCTCCTGTAGGTTGATACTAATTGTACTGGATCTGCCTGTTTTTGAGCAGTAATGCTGGAAGAGTGCATTTTTTTCATGAGGGCATTGAAGATTTTTTTTTTTTTTTAAACAAACGGCTGAGATTATCAGCGGAATGCACAATTGTAAAACAGCCAGTTAATAAAGTGCCAACATGTTTATTTGCAAATTTACCATGATTGAATTTGAACACGTGGGGGTGCTTTAGTATCTGAATCATCCAAAATTTAAACCGTTACATTAACAACAGATATATGGAAGCGTGGATTTACACTGACTTTTAATTCCAATGCAAGGTTTTGACATCCAAGCAACAGGTTGTGGACGTTTTGGGTCGAGACCCTTCTTCAGACAGACTCTGGGGAAAGGGAAACGAGATATAGACAGGCATGTGAAGTTTCCGCGGATTTCCGCGTTTTAAAAATCCATTTTCCGCGCTTTTTGCATGATTTCCGCATTTTTCACTTTGCCAAAATCGCGTTTACCAACGGAGAAATCGGATTGGGGGTAAAAAAAAAGAAAAGCAACCATAGACTCGTAATGAATGCTAGGGTTCAGCGAGAAGTCCCCACGCGCGCCCTGGAATTCTCCCCGAAAATGTGGCACCTAGGCTGGGCAAGGCAGCCAATGTTGACCTCATCGGGACTTCCATGGTCGATCGGTGGGTTAAATATGCAACCTGCGGCTGGGGCTCTGGAACTCAGCTGGAGCCAGCAAATCTATCCCCATAGCCGGCTTCCTTGGCCAGCTCGATAAACCAGCAAAGCTCTGGAACCAGGAGTGCCAGAAAATCAGCGATGGAACTGTAATATTAAATTACATAGTAAATATTAAACTAAGATTATACAACTAAATTAATTAAGATGGGGTTAAAATATAAAACGGCAGAAAAGCCAATTACCACCTTTTTGGGCTGATCATCAATGTGAAGTTACTTAAATGTTATTGGTATACAGTGACATATTCACATTATTTTGTAATGTCCGTTTTTAATTTAAAGTGCACTAAAAGAGGCTTGAAACTAGTAATTTTGTATAAATTTTCCAAATTTTTGACCCCCGCTGTACACCTCACGCAAGCGCTCGGGTCTTTTCCTCTTTTTGTTTTTACCTCGTTCACATGCCTGTATAGAGCAAATGAATGAAAGATATGCAAAAAAGTGACAATTAAAAAGGGAACAGGCCATTGTTTGCTGAGGGCTGTGAAAACGAATTACAGACAATGAGACTCAACAAGATGCCTTTGAAGCTGGTATGATTTCAGTGGAAGAGGGATGGAGAGGGGGGATGCAAGTGTTAGAGAAATCTATACACATACTGCTGGGCTGTAAGCTGCCCAAACGAAATATGAAGTGCCGTTCCTCCAACTTGCATTTGGCCTCACTGACAGTGGAGGAAGCCGAATTCAGAAAGGTCAGTATGGGAAGGGGAATTGAGTAGCAAACGAGATCGGGTAGGTCCAGGCGGACTGAGTAGGTGTTCAGCTACACGAGTGCCCGGTCTACATTTGGTTTTGCCGATATGTGGGAGACCACACCTTGAACCCTGTCTATCGTTTCCCCTGATTCACTGAAGAAGGGTCTCGACCCGAAACATCTATTTTCTCCAGAGATGTGTGACCGGCTGCGGTTACTCCAGCTTTTTGTGTCTACAGTTTAAACTAGCATCTGTAGTTCCTACACAACAGGTTGTGGATACAGTTTATGAATTGTAATGTGCTGAAATGCAATTGCAGAGAATTCTTGAAGGTTAGTGTTCTTAATAAGACGTATGATTTGCTGGTTTCAGTTATTAGTGTGGCTGTTGTATCAACTGGTTGACCTTGCCTGATTTGGTTTATTTTTCATCCCACCAATCCATCCAGTGAAAGGATCTGATCAGGGTTAAAGATCCTTGATGTTGGTGTCAGCTGCTTGGTTTGTTGACTGGTTGAGGGGTAATCATTTTACATGGGTTTGTCTGTAGAAGTCATAAAGGCAATTCATGGAGTACATTTAAAAAAGGATGTAAAACTAGTGGACAAATATTTGTTTAAAATAACAATTGATCAAGAACTGACTTGCATTTGCTAAGGGAATGTGACTGGGTGGGGGTGAAATTTAGCAAAGTTTCGACGAGGACTATTGTTTTGGGATACTGCAGGTCAGAGCATTGGACCCTTCATGTGACATTTATTGTAGTAAATAGGGGGCCCATAATATGAGAAAACCCTAGGCTGCCGAGATAATATCAATATGCTGATTAGGTGGGCACAAAACTTTAATTGGAAATATAAAGTAATGCAATTTGAAAGCAGCCCCATGTATAGAGGAACAGGGAACTTGAAAGTTGTAAGACGACTGAAGAGAGGGAGAGGGATGGTGGCAAGTGCAATTCTTGCCTGTTAAGAGTTACAGGTCAACAAACTAAACTGTTGGTTGTATTGGAGCTGAATGATGTGTTTGATCACCACACCCGGGAAGGCTAGCACAAAAAAGAAAGCAGAGATTTATGAGCACCTAACCAGAGGTTCTCCAAGTGTAGAAAATGTGCTGACTGCCCAGGGGGTTTCTTTGGAGCAAAGAAAGCCAGAGGGAAATTGAATACACTTGTTTGCAAAGAGCCTGATAAATGGAGAAAAAGGCCCATCACACTTTTCAGAATTACCCAGATTTATCCTTGCTGAACAGGATAAATCCTGTTACTGTAAGTGCTGTAGACCAGTATCATTGGATCCTCTTCTGAGGAAGCGTTATCCTGGCTCTGAAAGACAGGTTGGAGTTGTCTGGAAGGTAAATTAGGGGTTGTAATCTGATCACCCAATCTTCAAAGATTAATTTGCGGCTTGATCAGAAATTGTGTCCCTTAGACTTGGCCTGCTCTGACTACTTTTCTAAATTAATGTTAATATTTAATTTCTATTATGTAGTTGCAGTCAGCAAATCTTGCCTGGTGTTTAATAGGGAATTATATTCTACGGTCTGCTATTTTAAAGGGTGGGATTTGTATCCGTGGGTCAGTGCCAGTCTTTATGCCTTATAGGCACTCTGTCCAACCTCTTTATCCAACTGCATTAGTGTTTACAATTCTTCCTCCCTTGTGTTAATCTAGTTTCACCTTTTGCTTCAACTACCTCATAAATGTTTTAATAATTGTGTCAGTAAATTTGCATCAGGGATAAGTAACTATTTTAAGATAAAATCAAAGATGATTACCTAAGGACCTATCAACCATACAAATGAACAACAAATTATGTTGAATTTTAGATGAGCTTTAATTTACAAACTGGTTGGCTATGCCAGGGGTCATTTTTGCATTGGTTACACTCGGAAAATTTGCCTCATTTATCTTTTAAATTTTGAGTGATACTCGTTGCTGTTCACGATCATTTCCATACTTTGGGGTCCAAATATCAATTGGTTCAATAGTTGTCACGGAAAACGTCCAGATACCTGCCATTTTAGTTCCTGATTCTGTACTCGGTGCTTGAGTGAATCCTGGGCCTCATCTTCAGTTTTCAGCCACTTCTGCATTAACAAACATGCCTCTTTTGCCAGCTTCTTGTTTTTGAGCTTCCTGGGTGAAGGATTTTTTTAAAATTCATTGGCCTAAATTATTATCTCTGCACACATATTTACTGTATCAGAATATTTAGAGCATTTTGCTATTCCTGTGCATACTGTGGCTTCTAACGCCATGCTACCGGGAAGCTTAGATAAATGCATGAATGCTACTGAAGTTTTGCATTCAGTTTTGGGGAAATTTTAATGAAAATCCGATCAAGATTCTAAGGGCCATGATACTATTTCATACGGGATCTTTATACCTTCATTACTGCGCTGTCATTCTCGGTAGAAAGATTCAAATATTTTAAAACAATCAATGGTAGTCTTTCAGATCTGTTCTCTATAATTTATCAAATATCCAAATATGGATTTGTTAATTGACTTGCATATTAATGCTTATGACATGTATTAATCTTTTCCTAATATTCAGATGTGAAGACGTGGAATATTTTGAGTACAAAAGCTGTGAAAACCAAATGTTAACTCAATTACTTATAGCAATAATTATCTTATATTTGTATCCTCTGAAATAAAGCAACTTATTGACTTGCATTTCCAAGATTTTACTATCACCTTAAAAGGCTAAATTACATAGTGGCACAACAGTAGAATTGCTGCCTTACAGTGCCAGAGACCTGGGTTCAATCTGACTACTGGTGCTGTGTGGAGATTGTACATTCTCCCTGTGACAGTGAGTTTCCTCCCACATTCCAAAGATCTGCTGGTCTGTAAGTTATTTGGTTTCTGTAAATTGACCCTAGTATAGAAAGTGATATTTCGCAAACCTAGTTCAACGATAGAAAACTGACTTCACATAATTTCAAAATGCTTCCATCCATCTAGTATTGAGAATGTTGCACACATTGAAGACAGTTTGCAGAAGTGATTGGAATGTGAAAAAACTACATCAATAACAAAATGGCCATGTCATTTGAATTAGCAAACACCATCCAACATGTCCTAGCCACACTAGTTCCACCTGCCTGCGCTAGGTCCATAACCCTCCAAACCTGTCCTATCCATGTACCTGACTAATTGGTTCTTAAACAATGGGATAGTCAGCCTCAACTACATCCTCTGGCAGCTTGTTCCATACACCCACCACCCTTTGTGTGAAAATGTTACCTCTTGGATTCCTATTAAATCTTTTCACCTTGAACCTACGTCCTCTGATCCTCAATTCCCCTACTCTGGGCAAGAGAGACTGCATGTACCCGATCTATTCCTCTCATGATTTTGTACACCTCTATAAGATCACCCCTCCTCCTGCACTCCAAGGAATAGACCCAGCCTACTCAACCAGTCTGTTTTAACTGAAGGTAGACACAGAATGCAGGAGTAACTCAGCGGGACAGGCAGCATAGGAAGGAACTGCAGATGCTGGTTTACACTGATGTTAAGAAGATGCTGGAGTAACTCAGTGGGCCTGCAGTTCCTTCCTACACAGTCAGTGTTTTCAGTTGCAGCCGAGGACGAGGAGGAAGATTGGGGTGCATAAATGAAAGGTCTAAGGCTTGGGTATCTGGAGAAAATGGGTGGTTATTGTTGACAGAATGGATAAGGATTGATAATGGCAGCTAATCTGTTGGGAGGCGATGTAAATTAAGGGAGAAAGAGCAGGGGAGACTTGGAACTGCAATTTAGAATGGCAGAAAGGGTCAGAGCAGACTTTATCTGCTAAGGAGACGGGTCCTTTGGAGTGCAGGTGGTTGCATCGGCCATTTTCTATGGAGTGGTCTGCTGGAGCAGCAGCATCTCAGCGGCGGAAGGGAAGACTCGACAACCTGGTCAGGGAGGCCAGCTCTGTCCTGGGTTGCCTCCTCGACTCAGTGCAGGTGGTGGGAGAGAGGAGGATGATGGCAAAGTTAACATCACTGCTGGACAACGACTCCCACCCCATGCAGGACACTGTCACTGCACTGAGTAGCTCCTTCACCCCAAGTGCGTGAAGGAGAGATATAGGAGGTCCTTCCTTCCTGCTGCTGTGAGACTGCACAACCAGCACTGCTCCCAGCAGATGAGTCAACAATAACAGCTAAGAACACACGGAAAACTGATGACAATTTATGTATCTTCTATTTATAATGAATGATCTCTTGCTATCCACTTTGCTGCTGTAACACAAAATTTCCCCGGTGAGACGAATAAAGGAATATATTAATTAGTGAAAGAGGAAAATAATGGTGAGAAGGAAATAGATTTTTTGGGGGGGGGGGGGGGGGGGGCTTAAGTTATATCAAAACAAATGGAGCATTGAAAAACAATTCAGATAGTGTAACCTGAAACATCTATTTCTCCGCGATGATATCTGCCCTAATTGTTAAGGTTTTTAGTTTTTATTTCAGATCTAAACCAAGTGGACCCGTTGGGCCCAAACCACTCCTGCATTGCTTCTCCCCCTCCACTCTCCCCTCTCCACCCTCCCCCCCCCCCCCCCCCCCCACTCCACTCTCCTTCCCTCCCCAAGAGATAGATTTAAACTTTAAAATGTGAATAACTTTAAATATATAACACCGATTTCAATGAAACGTCTTCCATTAGACAGTGAGTAAGGTGGGCCTAAAATTGTCGCGCTATTGTGTACTGTTTTGGCTGTAGTTCAGTAACAGGCAAACAAACAAACAAGAGTTTTAGTATATAGGTTACAGCATCTAAGGTGACAAGTGACAGTGAGATTCTTTGCTTACATACCCAAGGCATGCATTAGTCACCACATAAAATGCTTTGACAAAGCTAGTAGTATCCCACGCCAAGTCCACCCATCAAAAATGATTACCTAAGGACCTACCACAACCATACAAATGAACAACAAATTATTTTGAATTTTAGATTACAACCCTGTTGTACTGATTTCGCTTTTCTCCTTGTTTATTTGAAGTCCAAGATGCACTTTTAGATAATTAATGCACTAATTTCCATGCTTTGCATTTGTAACCTAGCTGTCACATTTCTATCTGTATTTTCTCATTTAGTATCAACAGCTGCTCCCAGAAGTGTAGAGTATCTGATTCTCTGCTGACGTTCCAGGTAAATAATCCTAAAAACCCGGGGTTTTATTTGTTTGGTGTGTATTGGAAAATATTTTGTCTCACCAGGGATGAATAAGATGCAGAAAAGCGCAGAACCGACAAGTAACTTTGCTAAAGTCACCATCAATGTCATAAGAATTTCAGCCCTATCTGCATAACTTCTCGATCATGTTACTGGTTTATACTCAGCTATTTTTCCCTATTCTGCATTGGATGATCAGTTTTCTGAATTTCCCACCGGAATTTTGAACATCTTTTGAGATTTCCAGTATTAGATTCTTCTCAAACAGAAGCATGTTATTCTTTCAGCCCCATGGGCCATCTCAATGTCTTCATCAGAATAAAGTGTATAGTCAGTTTGGATTTTTCCTTTGGCAATAATCTGAACACCTTCGCTCAGTCCGCCTTGGCCAATCCGATCTCCCGGTTGCCAAACACTTTAACTCCCATTCCCAGACTGATCTTTCTGCCCTGGGCCTCCTCCATTGTCAGATTGAGGCCAAACACAAATTGGAGGAACAGCGCCTTTTTTTGTCACTTGGGCAGCTTAAAACCCAGCGATATGAATATTGATTTCTCTAACTTCCAAGTATTCCTTACATCCGTTCCACCCCCACACAGGTACTGGTTTCACTGTCTGTATCAATCATTCTTACCTTCCCCACAGCCAATGTTAGACTATTTTGGGCTCCACCTTTCTTTGCTTATCATTGCTTTTTGCATATTTCATTTGTTCCATGCACTTGATATATCTCTCGTTTTCCCCCCTATCCTGACTCAGTCTGAAGATGGGTCTCACCCCAAAACATAGCCTATTCCCTTTCTCCAGAGATGCTGTCTGACCTTCTAAGTTATTCCACCTTTTTGTGTTTTATCTCCGATTTGAACCAACATCTGCAGTTCCTTCCTACACATCTTAGTTTTGGTATCCATGCAAAGTTCCTTTATCTTGTGGAATTCTCTACCTCAGAAGGCAGTGGAGGCCAATTCTCTGAATGCATTCAAGAGAGAGCTAGATAGAGCTCTTAAGGATAGCGGAGTCAGGGGGTATGGGGAGAAGGCAGGAACGGGGTACTGATTGAGATTGATCAGCCATGATCACATTGATTGGCAGTGCTGGCTCGAATGGCCTCCTCCTGCACCTAATGTCTATTGTCTATCTTATATGGAAGATACTAAGATACAGTGTAGTACATATACGTGATACTTGTCAAATCATGCTTCTTTACATAAATTTCCCCATCTCAATTCTCTTACTGCAAATTTTTCATTTGTGAACTTAGTGTAATAATGCTATAGGATCAATGTGGATTATTTAAATAAAATATTCCATGGTATACAATGCAAATGTGAATTGTAAAGTTTATACATTTTACATAGGAGCTCTGGAGCTCCAAAAATTGATTTTTCTTGATTCAGTTTGCGTATGGACTCACTCTGGGAATGGTGGAGACCAGGACAGAAAGGTCAGTATAGTACTGTGTAGGAAGGAACTGCAGATGCTGGTTTACAGTGAAAGCTGGAGTAACTCAGCGGGTCAGGCAGTATCTCTGGAGAAAAGGAATAGGTGACGTTTTGGGTCGAGACCCTTCTTCAGACTCATTCCGGTCTCGGCCCAATACATCACCTATTCCTTTTCTCCAATACAGTACACAGACTGGGCGTTTGTGTGTGAGATCTAAACCCAGACATTTGAATCCATAGGCATAATACTTTTAAACTGCTCCAAGCTTTTCAAAAAAGTGCAGCGAACTTTGGTTTTTGTTGGTCCATGGTATAGCTTATACACCGATCAGCCAAAACATTCCGACCACCTGCCCAATATGCTGTTGGTCCTCCGTGTGCAGCCCCATACGCAGCAGGGTGCGATGCACTGTGTATTGTGACACATTCCTCCCGTTACCACCATTAAACTTTTCTGTGACTTGTGCTACAGTGGACCTTCTGTCTGTTCGGACCAGACGGGATAACCTTCGTTGCCCTCGCGCATCGATGAGCCTTGGGCGGTTTGTGGTTTGTCCCTCCTCGGACCACTGTCGGTAGGTACCACTGCTGACCGGGAGCACCCCACAAGCCTTGCCGTTTCAGAGATGCTCTGACCCAGTCGTCAGGTCTTTACTCCTGCCCATTTCTCCTGCATCCAACACATCAACTTCAAGAACTGACTGTTCACTTGCTGCCTAATATATCCTACCCCTTGGCAGGTACCATTGTAACAAGACAATCAATGTTATTCACTTTGCCTGTCAGTGGTCATAATGTTTTGGCTGATTGATGTACGTTACAAGGCTGATTTATGTAGCTGATTTTTTTTAACTCGCACTGCAAAACAGATTGAGCTAGGTAAAATGTAAGTGTATTTGTTCCTGCTAGATCTTTATACTCCGACCTGGCCATTCACAGCTGTGGACTTGTTCTGTTTATTCTGTCCCTGATTAGTGATATATTGCATAGTCCTAATTTCCCCAAACTTGAGAACAGTTCCTAAACCGTTCCAGAGGCAAGTCCACATCAGCCATCTTGCTGTAAATGGAGGTCACGTACAGGGCATAGCCAATAAAGAGAGCCGATCTCCTTTCCTAAACAAGAGAATTGTTGTAACAGATGGGTCACTGCAATCATCCAGATGTTTCAAGAACAATATTCCTATTATTTATTGTCCAAGTTTACATCTTGAATTTAAATTCCAGAGCTATAATGCTAGGGTTCAAACTAATGTCGCTATATCTGTATGTGTAGGAAGCAACTGCAGATGCCCGTACTGACCTTTCTCTCCTGGGACTCCTCCACTGTTAGAGTGAGGACACGCGCAAATTGAAGGAACAGTTCCTCGTATTTTGCTTGTGCATTTTACAACCAGCGGTATGAATATTGATTTCTCCAATTTCAAGTAAACCCTGCGTTCCTCCTCCACCCCTCTCCCCCACCCTAGTTCTCCTACCAGTTCCACTGTTCACATCCTTGTGGCCCTGTCATTAGCACATATTTCCCAGAAAACAATGGGCCAATTATGAACTCCCCCCTTCCTGAGGTCATCTGTTGCCCATCTTTCGGTCTGAAGAAGGGTTCTGAAACTCCACCTATTCCCTTTCTCCCGAGATGTTGCCTGACCTGCACATTTACTCCAGCATTTTGTCTATCTGTGCTACCT
This sequence comes from Rhinoraja longicauda, assembly GCF_053455715.1. Lineage (NCBI taxonomy): Eukaryota > Metazoa > Chordata > Chondrichthyes > Rajiformes > Arhynchobatidae > Rhinoraja > Rhinoraja longicauda. Next base: position 31,739,337 of record NC_135978.1, on the reverse strand, counting down.
ACATCTGCAGTCTGGTTCTCAGGAACCCAGTCCAACAAATTACCCACAATGTCACGATACGAGAACGGTGTTGAAAGTGAATCATTGTATAGTGTTTGGCACAGGTATATTTTGGAAGATGTGGACTCACTATGCCCCCCCCCCCCCACCCCCCCCAGGGAACAAGGGCTGAAGGGGCCTTGCAAGGAGAGGGAGGACAGTTCACGGGGTGGCTGCAACATGCGTTTGCGGCCAACTGCAGCCGGGACTGTAAAATGGCACCTCTTGCATATGTTGTACTAACTGGGGGATTGTGCTTGCGTATGGTGATAGTCTTACTGTGCAGTATGCAAAAAAGCATCTCACTGTGCCTTAGTACAGGTGATAATAAAATAACCATGGAGTATAGTTAGCGTAAGTCCACAAGTGTGTGTATAGTTTAGTTTAGAGATACAGTGTGGAAACGGGGCCTTTTGACCCACCAGATCCACGCCGACCAGCGATCCCCGCACATTAACCTACAAACCTGCACGTCTTTGGAGTGTGGGAGGAAACGGAAGATCTTGGAGAAAATCCACGCAGGTCACGGGGAGAACGTACAAACTCCATACAGACAGCGCCCGTAGTCGGGATCGAATCCGGGTCTCCGGCGCTGTTAGCGCTGTAAGGCAGCAACTCTACCGCTGCGCCACCGTGCCGCCCCTGTGTTTGCGCATAGTTTGTGTAAACCTGTTGGCACAGCATGACCACTCGACGTTGACCGATGTGCATTTCTGCAAATGGCCACAAAGTGATGGTTGGAGACAGTAAAATGTAAACACAGGACTAGCCGATGCTGGAATCCTGCGTAGAACACAAAGTGCTGGAGTAACTCAGCGGGTCGGGCTGCATCTCTGGAGGACATGGACAGGTGAAGTTTCAGATCTGGACCGTCCTTTAGACTCGGACTAAACGCAAACCCTGGACTTTATGAGAAGATTTGCCATGGGAAGAGCCCGAGGTGAAGCAGGAGACTTGTTCCACAAAGGTAATTGCTGTCATAGAGTGATACAACGTGGAAACAGGCTCTTCGGCCCAACTTGCCCACACCAACTAACAAGTCCCACTGACCTGTATTTGGCCCGTATCTCTTTAAACTTACCATATCCGTGTACCTCTCTCAATGTTTCTTAAATGTTGCGATAGTACCTGCCCCAACTAACTCCTCTGGCAGTTCGTTCCATACACCCACCACCCTTTCTGTAACAAAAAAAAGTTGCCCCTCAGGTTCCCATTTTAGCTGTGTGTCCCCACCCTCACCTTATTTCCTCTGGTTCTCGGTTTCCCTACTCTGGGCAAAAGACTCTGTGTGTTTACCCGATCTATTCCTCTCATGATTTTGTACACTTCTATAAGATCACCTCTCATCTTCCTGTACTCCAAGGAATAGAGTTTTAGACTGCTCAACCCCTTCCTATGGCTCAGGCCCTGGAGTTCTGTAATCCCAGTGCAAGGAACGTGACTCGAGTCTCGTACTTGTTCCATTCACATGGTTTTGCGGGAAGATCCAAAGACTTGCAGCCAGGTATGGATTGAGCCTGGGTTGTTGCAGCAGAGAGGCAGCAGCTTTTGCTGCACCACCATGTTCTATTCTACACACTAGGGACAATTTGCAGAAGCCAATTAACCTACAACACCGCACGTCTCATGCGATCACAGGGAGAACGTACAAACTCCACACAGACGGCACCCGCAGTCAGGATCGAACCTGGGTCTCTGCAACTCTACCACTGTGCGGCCCTGTGGACCAGAATACTGGAATAAATGGAGATGGGACTAAGGTTTAGAGCGGACTGTATGCATTTACAGTAGATTATTTGAATAGCATGGGCAGGTCCAGAAAATGCAGGAGCCGGTATGGCACTGGCATCTGCGTTATGTGGCTCTGTGCTCCCATTGATTTGAATTGTGTCACTGACCCCCAACCATTAGAGAAGGTCCAGAAAAGATTGAGCATGGTTCCTGTAGTTCTGAGAATTGATTAAAAATGCTGCGACTGTTTTCGTTCAGAGAAGGTCGAGGGGGGGATGAGATAGAGAAGGATAGAGGGGACTGGACAGAATGAATTGTGGGAGGCTTTGGTGGAGAGATCAAGGGTTAGTCATAGATTTACACAGCATGGAAACTGGCCCTTCAGCCCAATTTGTTCACGCTGACCAGATTCCCCCATTTCAGCTATTCTCGTGTGCCTGTGTTTGGCCCACATCCCTCGAAACCTTTCTTGTCCATGTACTTGCCCAAGAGTCTCTTAGTTTTTAGTTTAATTTATTTTATTTTAGAGATACATAGGATACCCATTGGCCCACCGGGCCCGCGCCGACCAGCGATCCCCGCACATTAACACTATCCTACACCCACTAGGGACAATTTTTACATTTACCAAGCCAATTAACCTACAAACCTGCACGTCTTTGGAGTGTGGGAGGAAACCGAAGATCTCGGAGAAAACCCATGTAGGTCACGGGGAGAACATACAAACTCCGTACAGACAGCACCGGTAGTCGGGATGGAACCCGGGTCTCCGGCGCTGCATTCGCTGTAAGGCAGCAATTCTACCGCTGCGCCACCGTGACCGCCCAACGCCACCATGCTCACATGGACTAAGATAAAGTAAAAAGCTTTTTTGTTGCATGCTACCCGTCAGCGGAAAGACTGTACATGATTACAATCTAGCCGTTCACAGTGTACAGATGCAGGATAAGGAGAATAACTTTGAGTGCAAGATATTCAGTAAAGTCCAATTAAAGACAGTCTGAGGGTCTCCATTGAGGTAGATAGACGTTTTCACATTTCTGATGGGAGATGGGAGAAGAGGGAGTGACCAAGGTGAGACTGGTCCTTGATCGTGCTGCTGGCCTTGCCGAGGCAGCGTGAAATGTAGATGGGGTTAATGGAAGGGAGGTTGGTTTGTGTGATGGTCTGGGCTGCGTGCACAACTCTGCAATTTCTTGCGGCCTTGGATGGAGCCGTTCCCAAACCATGCTGCGATGCATCCCGATAAAATGCTTTCTGCAGCGCAACTGTAGAAGTTAAATAGCACATAGAACAGTACAGCTCAGGAACAGGCCCTTCGACCCGCAATGTCTGCGTTGATCATGATGCCGAGGGCATGTGCGGCACTGAGGCTTTGCTGGAGAGGGATGGGCAGATTAATACACTGTCTGTATTTTTTCCTCGGGTTTAGGTGGTGTTGAGATGGCAGGTAAGTTAGTGGAATGCTCCTCCTGCAAGGTGTAGGAAGACGGGGATTTCCAGTGCCCCGGAGGACCACCCCTGCAGTGAGTGCGTTCTGCGGCTGCTCCTTAAGGGGCGTGTTAAGGAACTGGAGATTCAGCTGCACAGTGCAGCACAGTGGCGCAACGGTAGAGCTGCTGCCTTGCAACGCCAGAGACCCGCGTTCGATCGTGACTATGGGTGCTGTCTGTACAGAGATTGTATGTTCTTACTGTGACCTGCGTGAGTTTCCCCTGGGTGCTCCGGTTTCATTCCGCACTTCAAAGATGTGCGGGTTTGTAGGTTAACTTGCTTCTGCAAATTGGCCCTAGTGTGTAGGATGGAACTAGTGTACGGGTTTTGTTGGTCAATGTGGACTTCGTGGGCCGAATGGCCTGTTTCCATGATGTATCTCTAAACTAGACTAAAGCTGGATGATCTACAGTGCATTCAGAAAGTATTCAGACCCCTTCACCTTTTCCACATTTTGCTACGTTACAGCCTTATTTTAAAATGGATTAAATTTTTTCTTTTTAATTACTTTGCAAAAATTTGTAAACATCTGTTTTCGCTTTTTTATTACGGTGTATTGTGTGTAGATTGATGATTTAAAAAAAAAAGAATTTAATCCATTTTAAAATAAGGCTGTAACGTAGCAAAATGTGGAAACGGTGAAGGGGTCTGAATACTTTCTGAATGCACTAAGTGTTATCTTTAATTGAATCGGGTTTGTACTTGGCTGCACAGTCGTGGGTGTATGGAGAGTAAAGAAGGGGGCTGAACACATCCATGCGGAGCACCAGTGTTCGGGATTATGGCAAAGGATGATTAGTTCTGTGTCCTCCATGATTGTGGTCGGTTGGTCAAGACATTGAGGCTACTGAAGAGCATTAAGGTGGATAAATCCCCAGGACCTGATGGGATCTATCCCAGGTTATAGAGAGAGGCAAGAGAGCAAAATGTGGGAGCCTGAACAATGATCTTTGTGTCTTCTCTTGCCACGGGTGACGTTCAGGAGGACTGGAGAGTAGCTAATCTAATGTAAGTAGAGACAATCCAGGAAATTTTCGGCCAATGAACCTCTCATCAGTAGTAGGGAAGCTATTGGAGAGGATTCTTCAGGATAGGATTTACTCTAATTTGGAAGAGAATGGGTTAAATAGGGACAGTCAGCATAGCTTTGTACATCGAAGGTAGACACACAATTCTGGAGTAACTCAGCAGCATCTTGGGAGAGAAGGAATGGGTGACGTTTCGGGTCGAGACCCTTCTGCAACGCTGAGTTACTCCAGCATTGTGTGTCTTCCTTTGATTTTAACCGGCATCTGCAGTTTTTTTCCCTATACATAGCTTTGTACTCGGCAGGTCTTGTCTTACTAAATCGATCGAGGTTTTTGAGGAGGTGACAAAGGTGATTGTCGGTATGGCAATGGATGTTGTCTACATGGATTTTAGAAATGCTCTCACACTTTGCAGCTTAACAACATCCGTCCCCTAGCAGGTTGACCAAGTCTCATCACAATACTCCAAATGCAGCCTCACCAATATCTCTTACAACTGTAAAAAAAACATTCTAATTTCTATATTCAATAACCTAACTGATAAAGGCCAATGTGCTGAATGCCTTCTTGACCAGCGTATCTATTTGTGATGCCACTTTCATGTTCCTGCTCTCCTAGACACCTCTGCTCTCCAACCATTCCTCAGGGCCCGGCCTTTTACTGTAAAGGTCCTGCCCTAATTTGACTTCCCAAAAATGCAACACCTCACATTTATCTGCATTGAACTCCATTAACTATTCCTCAGCCCGCTCGCCCCAACTGATCAAGATCCTGGTGTAATTTTTGACAAATACCTACCCTATCCACAATACCTACACTTTAGTATCAACTTCAAACTTAATAACGATGCTTTCTGCATTCTCATCCAAATCGGTGATATAAACCACAAACAGCAACGGGCCCAGAACCCTGAGGCACACCACTCATCACATGCCTTCAATCGAAAAACAACTTTCCACTATCACCCTCTGCTTCCATCCATGAAGCCAATTCTCTATCCAGTTGACCAGATCTCCCTGGATCCCATGCAATCTCACCTTCCAGAGCAGCCTACCGTGCAGAACCTCAAATGTCTGGCTGAGGTCCACATAGACAATGGATATAGCTTTGCCCTCGTTAACCTTCATAGTTACTTCAAAACACAATCAGATTTGTCTACACTATCTCTCACATGCAAAACCATGCTGATTATCCCTAATCAGCCCATCAATCCACATGCATACACCTTAACCATCAGAATCCTCTCCATTAAATTGCTTACCACAGACATTAGACTCACTGGTCTAGAAATCCCAGGCTTTTCCTTGCAACCCTTCTTAAGTAGAGAACCACATTGGTCCCATCTTCTGCAACCCCACCCACATCTAATGATGATTCATATATCTCAGCCAGGGTGCCCAAAACTTCTTCTCTAGCTTCCCACAGCATCCTCAGATATATCTGATATGGGCCAGGAGATTTTTTTACCTTCATACGCCTTAGGAAGTACAGTCCAGATGCAGTCTTTTACCCCAGTCTTCATTTTCTCAACAGTAAAAACAGAGGAGAAACACTTGTTGAGGACCTTGCTCACCTCCTGCAGCTCCACGCTCTTTTCTTCTAATGTTCCTCAGTTCCCAAAACTCCTCCAGGGATACACTTGATCCCAAGCTGCCAAGACCTGTACCAAGCCTCCATTTTCCTGACCAGAGCTTCAATTTCTCTTGTCATCCAATCTTCCTCACTCCCACCTGCCTTGCCCTTCGCAGGTAAATCTCTTCTGCACTCTTTCCAAAATCTCCACATCCTTCCTGTAATGGTGTCGACCAGAACTGCACGCGATACTCCAGATGCGGCCTAATCAAAGTCCGATAAGGCTGCATCATGACTTCCTGACTTCTTCTCAATGTCCCTACCTATGAAAGCAAGCACACCATATGCCTTCTTTACCACTCTATGTGCCGGGCCCTGGGTGCTCCGGTTTCCTTCTGCACTTCAAAGACGTGCGGGTTTGTAGGCCCTCAAACTACGGAGCATCCTGGACAATACAGCTCACCCCCTCCATGATGCACTGGTCAACCTGAGGAACAACTTCAGCAACAGACTGGTTCCACCAAGATGCAGCACAGAACGCCACAGGAGATCCTTTTCGCCTGTGGCTATCCCCCTTCTATCGCAGGGTAGACTGGCTCCCCTTCCCCAATCTTTGCACATCCCCAATCCTGGACTTTGCACTCGTCACTTTAATTTCATGTTTCATGTATCTTGTGTTTTATGACTGTTGGCAGACCAATTTCCCCCATGGGATAAATAAACTTCTATGGTATCAGACAGCAAAAAGCTTTTGTGGTGTGCTAACCAGCCAGTGGAAAGACAATACATGATTAGGAAAGAGAAGTGCAAGGGTGACTTGAAGTTAAGAGAAATCAATATTCATACCACTGGGTTGTAAGAATGAAAGTTTCATGAGTCAATTGACTTTTATTTGAAAGTCTGAAGTAGGGTCTCGATCCAAAACGTCACCCATTCCCTCTCTCCTGAGATGCTGCCTGACCCGCTGCTGAGTTACTCCAGCACTTTGTGTGTCTACCTTCAATCTGAACCAGCATCTGCAGTTTATATTTTCCTGCACATTTATTTGAAAGTGGGGGTTGGGAATATTTGAGCTGCTGCCTTTGCACGCGGCACTTTGCATTGGATGGCATGCATGGTTTATTATTGCACTGCTGTGGAGCAGTAGTTGCATAGGATGGCATGCATAATTTATTATTGCACTGCTGTGGGGCAGTAGTTGCATTGGATGGCGTGCATGGTTTATTATTGCACTGCTGTGGGGCAGTAGTTGCATTGGATGGCATGCATGGTTTATTATTGCACTGCTGTGGAGCAGTAGTTGCATTGGATGGCATGCATGGTTTATTATTGCACTGCTGTGGAGCAGTAGTTGCATTGGATGGCATGCATGGTTTATTATTGCACTGCTGTGGAGCAGTAGTTGCATTGGATGGCGTGCATGGTTTATTATTGCACTGCTGTGGAGGGAGTATTGGTGTGGATGCGGTGGGTGAAGTGGGGCTGCACGGCTGTGTGACTGACGGCCTGACTGACTGACTGGCGGGCGGGCGGGCGGCCGCGCGCGCGGGCGGGGTGAAGGGTGACAGGAAGCGGCGGCGGCCATGTTGGCCCCAACGCCGCGCTCCGAGCAGCTTTGTTGTGGCTCCTTCTCCCTCTCCCTCTCCTCCCCCTCCACCACCTCCTCCTCCGCCGCCGCCGTGTCCCGCGGGTGAAATGGAGGCGACCTGGGGCGCCTTTATCTTTCAGGTGAGGCCGGGGTGGGCGGCGCGGGGGGAGGGAGGGAGGTTTGTCGTGGCTTTACCCGGCCGGGGTGGCGGTGGCGGTGGTGGCGGCGGCGGCGCCGGCGGCCTGGACAGGCGGGCTCCAGCTCCAGCTCCAGCCCCGGCCCCACAACACAACACTCACTCACACACACACACACACAGGCTTCCACTCCCAGCACGCAAACAACAAAACACGCGGGAATATAATGCATCCATCTCCAGTTCCTACTCAACAATTACAGTGGGTTTGTTTACCCCAAACTGCAGTCCAACACTTGCAATGCATTTATTTACTTTAAATGATTGCAAAAGACCAAGGATTTGTTTACCCCAAACGGTCGCAATACATTTGGTTCCCCCAACACTTACAATGCGTTTATTTCACCTAAACTGCAGTCTAACACTTGTGCATTTATTTACGCCACGCGATCGCAATGCATTTGTTTACCTCAAGCTCCAGTTCAACACCTGCAATACAATTATTTAGCCTGATCTGCCTTTCACTGTCCAACACTTGCACTGTACTCATTTACTCCAAACTGCAGCCAAAAGATTGCAATGCATTTCTTTATCCTAAACTGAAGTACACCAATTGCAACGTATTTGTATACCCCAAACTTCAGTTCAACACTTGCAATGTATTTATTTAACCTAAACTTTTCTCCAACTGTTAACAATACACTTGTTTACCCCAAACTGCAGTCTGACAATTGCAATGCGTTGGGTTATTCTAAAGTGCTGTCAAGGTAATTAATTTTGCATTCAATTGCAATTTGTAAAAGCAAGTGTCTGTGAAGCAATAACTGTTTTATTTCATTATGGAGTTGTTTTCCTTCTTTCTCATCTCATAAGTTGCAGATCCCTTTTGGTCAAGTGGGATACTAGTCTGTACCCATTCTCTGACAACCATCTTTTTTCCTCATGTATATTTGAAACTTTTGATTCCAGACACCAAAAATTACATTTGCAAGTGCAACTAAACTGCAATTTTATTCAGTTTGCTTTAAGTGCTATGCAAATCATTAGGTATTTTCATATTCTAGTTTGCTGCTTTTCTAAGTGTTAAAATAACGGTAACACAGTTCTAATGCATTTTAAACCTGTTGATGGCAAGCAATGTTTTGAATTGTTTCCACCTACCACTCACTTAGACGAAGGTGCAAAACCAAACAGAACAGATTAATCCAGGCATTTTTGCAAAAGTCATCTTTGCAGTGAATATACTTGCTGAAAAGATTGCTCGTTTGTAAAATGTATGGCCTTTTCTGCTTTTCAAAAATAAAATGTTGAGATAGTCTTGACAGTAGAAAAATGTTTTATTGATGTTGGCCTGCTTGTCCTCTGAGGTTTATATTTCCAACTTTTCAGTTTGTAATTTGATGCAGATATTTTTCATTGTGTACAAATATGATTTTAAAAACTAAGACACCCAGTATCATATGGTTTGGTATTCAGTTTTACTTTGTGACAAAGCTGGCTGTAAGTGAGAGTGCATCATTTGTGTAAGTCCACAAGTGTGTGTGCAGAGTTTGTATAAATCTGTTGCCATAACAATCCCAACACATTTTTGTGTTTGCACTCTTTGTGACATTGGCTGATGTACATTATTGCAATTTGGCATAAAGTGACGGAGACAATAAAGTGATGGGGACAGTAACATTTAGACAAGGAAATGTAGATGCTAGAATCTTGCATAGAATACAGTGCTGGAGTAACTCAGTGGTTCTGGCAGCATCTCTGGAGAACATGGGTAGGTGACTTTTCGGGTCGGGATACTTCGGACTGCAGTAGGAATTACAGGGGGAGCAGTGAGAGTGGCTCTCACAAAACTCCTGTCAGAGAGAGGGGGGAACTTCTTCAAAGTAGGCTTACCTTGAGGAGAGTTCACAGTGGAGCAGAAAAATGTAGACACAAGGAACTGCCGATGCTGGAACACAAAGTGCCCGAGTAACTCAGTGGCTCAGGCAGCATCTCCAAAGTCACTCAGGAGATTCAGATGCAGCTTAATTCTTTTTTAGGTCTGCACTTGAATTAGCTGGAGAAGGAATTGCAATGACTAGGCCACTGTTCAGGGCGAGAAAAGTTGTCATAGTAAAACAGTGCACAACTGGGCCCATTGGCCCAACTCGCTGATGTTGCCAGGACTAGACGGTGTGAGCTATAGGGAGAGGTTGAGCAGGCTCGGCCTTTATTCCATGTAGCGCTTGAGGATGAGGGGTGATCTTATAGAAGTGTACAAAATCATGAGAGGAATAGATTGGGTAGATGCACAGTCTCTTGCCCACAGTAGGGGAAATTAAGAATCAGAGGACATAGGTTCAATGTGAAGGGGACAAGATTTAATAGGAATCCGAGGGGTAACTTTTTCACACAAAGGGTTGTGGGTGTATGGAACAAGCTGCCAGAGGAGGTAGTTGAGGCTGGGACTATCCCATCCTTTAAGAAACAGTTGGACAGGTTCATGGATAGGAAAGGTTTGGAGGGATATGGACCAAGCGCAGGCAAATGGGACGAGTGTAGCTGGGACATTGTTTGCCGTTGTGGGCAAGTTGGGCTGAAGGGCCTGTTTCCACACTATCATTCTATGACTCTAATAGAGCCATTCACAGTTTACATATACATGAAATAAAGCTCTGTTATACTGTTATAAAGGATATAACATGAATAATGTTTAGTGCAAGGTAAAGTCCGATCAGAGCTAGTCCGAGGGTCTTTCATGAGGTAGATAGTAGCTCAGAGCTGCTCTCTAGTTGTTGGTAGGATGGTACAGTTGCCTGATAACAGCTGGGAAGAAACTATTTCTGAATCTGGAGGTGTGTGTTTTCGCACTTCTGTATTGCAGCAAGGTCACGGTTCAACCATGGCGTCATTAAATGATGAGACTGGTTGAAGGGGCGTAATGCATTCCAGCTCTTCGTGTATTTTGAATTGTGACCACAACTTGTATGTGTGTGATGCATTAAGTTCAGGTGCAGGTCCACCACCGTTCTTCTGGCAACTGATGGTCCGACACCACCTCTAATCTGGACAAAATAAGAGTGCACTTGAACTCCCCCCCCCCCCCCCGGATGTCCTCCAAAAATGTGGCCCCTAAGCCGGGTGAGGTGGCCGATCTCTACCTCATCGGGACTTCTACGGCCCATCCGTTGGGTCGAATTTGCCTCCTGTGGCCGGGGCTCTGGAACTCCGGAGCCGGCAGGTCTGCTTCCGCGGCCGACTTTGCGAGCCAGTATCTCGGCCCCACAGGCCCATGGCGTGTACGTCTGCCCCCCCCCCCCCCCCCGCATTTTCAGCAGTTTCTGCAAATTTCGGGTCGGCGGGGGATGGCCTGGTAGTCCTGACGGGAAAGCAGCACCTCTTGGTATTTGCAAGGGCAACTCGTCAACTGGCACCCAGGCTGCCTGTGGAAGAAATGCAAATTTTATTGTAAATTTAGTTTATATTTAATATATGTTACATTTATGTCTCTAGCAGTCCATCGTGCTTTAAAGACACGGGAGGGGGAGAATTGGTACATCGGAGGCAAGCTAGTTGTTAAAGGACAAAAATCATGAAGGGATTAGATAGGGTGAATGCACAAAGTCTTTTACCCAAAGTAGTGGAATCAAAAACCAGAGGAGATAGTTTAAGGTGAGAAGGGCAAGATTTAATATGAACCTGAGGGGCAACATTTTCTCTCAGAGGGTAGTGGGTATATGGGAGGAGCTACCAGAGGAGGTAGTTGAGGCAGGTACTATAATGACATTTAAAAGACACTTGGACTGGTACATGGATAGGAACAATTTAGAGGGACATAAGTCAAATGCAGACAAATGGAATAAGTGTAGATGGGGCTTCTTGGATGGTATGGACAGGTTGGGTTGAAGGGCCTGTTTCCATGCTGATTGACTATGGCAAGCTGAGTTTGTGGTGGTGGATGAATGCCAGAAGAGATGGAGGAGAGACTGGGCAAGAGTTGGTTGTCTGGGGGGAAAAGCCGGTGGGAAATTTGTCTGACCATGCTCCAGGAAGGCTGGAATACCAGGGTAAGGAACAGGGGAAAGGAATACACCGCAGCCCGGAACTGGTGAATGTGTAGAATGGTTGAAAGTTTGGAGCATGTAGGATTTGTTGTTATTGAGTATCAGGACATTGGGTGAATGAGACCAAATGTGTTGAATGAAGCATGGGGCCTGATTCCATTTCTCCATAAATGTTTAGTTGAAGAGGTTAACAGGCATGTTCGAGAAGTTGATCAATGCCTTAAGGTAACATGTTTTTATGTAGGGGGGGATGTCATTGAAACTTACCGGTGAAAGGCCTGGATAGAGTGAATGTGAAAATGATGTTTCCACTAGTGGGAAAGTCTATGACCAGAAGCTATAAACTCAGAATAAAAGGACGTACCTTTAGGAAGGTGATGAGGAAATTCTTTAGTCAGAGGAGGTGAATCTGTGGAATTCATTGCCACAGACAGCTGTGGAGGCCAAGTCAATGGATATTTTTAAGTTGGAGATTGACAGATTGTTGATTAGTGTGGGTGTTGGGTTATGGGTAGACGGCAGGAGAATGGGGTTGAGAGGGAAAGATAGACCAGCTATGTTTGAATGGCGGAGCACGTCCTTTTATTCTGAGGCTATGGCCTCTGGTCCTAGACTCTCCCACTAGATGACACATCCTCTCTGCATCCATTTATTGTTTTTGTTTCTCTGCTTCGTAATTTTTAATTCAGGGAAAAATGAAGATAATGTTTCCTCATCAATTTTACCATTGGCAATTACTTGCCAATCGAAAGATATGGTTTAAGGTAAGAGGAGCAAGATTTAACACAAACCTGAGGGGCAACATTTTCATTCAGAGGGTGGTGGGTTGATAGAACGAGTTGCCTGAGGAGGTAGTTGAGGCAGGTATTATAACAGCATTTAAAAGAAACTTGGACAATTTCATGGATAGGAAAGGTTATGGGGCAAATGCAGACAAATGGTTCTAGCATAGATGGGGCATCGTGCTCTGTATGGATGGGTTGGGCCGTAGGGTCTTATGCCGTGCTGTATGACTCTTACAATGTGGACCCCGACTACGTCCTCGCCTATAACATTTTATGTTAAATACTGCAGAGCCTGGAAATGTGAGATAAAAGCAGACGATACTGAAAGTATTCAGTAGGCAGGCAGGCAGGATCCGTAGAAAGAGAAACAGTTAAAATTGTGGGTTGGTAAAGGCCAATTTTCAGTAGTTTTGCTCTTTATTCTTGTACTTCCATGTGTAATATTGAGGCAGAAATCCTGGTTAAGATTTCTTTCTCTTGATTCTCCCCGAGTTCTATGTTCTGTCACTTTCTCTTCCACCCCCTCCCTGCACACTGGGGGCAGTTTTGCAAACTCGCACGTCTTTGGAATGTGGGCGGAATCCTGAGCTCCCGGAGGAGACCCACGTGGTCTCATGGAGAATGTACAATCTCCACACACAGCGATACCCATATATCCACCACTCCAAGTGAATTCTGGTGTGCCTCTCTCTACGCAGTTATCTATGAGTCTTGTCTAACAGCCAGGTTTTCAGACTTTCTGCACTGCCTTAGTAGGCAAGGATTGTTGACGTGCAGGTGTGGGGATTTACCAGGTAGTGATTTGGTGCCAAGTTGGTTGGCTGGTGTAATTTGTTAGTAATTTTGTCGCCGTTTCGGACTTTATCTTTGGAGGCAGGGTTTAGTTTGAATGTTGTGAAAATGCTGGAATTTTGTGGATGCAATGAAAGTTTTTATTTGCTTGTAAACAAAATGGTCTCGACCCAAAACGACACCTAATCCTTTTTTCCAGGGATGCTGCCTAATCTGCTGACGTTACTCCAGTCTTTTGTCTATCTTCAGTTTAAACCAGCATCTGTAGTTTCTTCCTGCATAGGTGTAGGGCAGCGCACGGTGGCGCAGCGGTAGAGTTACTGTCGTGCAGTGCTTACAGCACCAGAGACCCGGGTTCAATCCTGACTACGGGTGCTGTCTGTACGGAGTTTGTACGTTCTTTCCATGACCATGGGGTTTCTCTGTGATCTTCGGTTTCTTCCCACGCTCCAAAGACGTACAGGTTCGGAGATTAATTGGCTTGGTATAACTGTAAATTGTCGCTAGTGTGTGTAGAATAGTGTTAATGTGTGGGGATCGCTGGTCAGTGTGGACTCGGTGGGCCGAAGGGTCTGTTTCCGCACTGTATCTCTAAAAGCTTTTTTTAAAGTGCCTATGTTTGGCAGTGACTTTCTCCTGCTAAGTTAGGAATCCATTGAGGCAAGTGTATCTTGGAGCACCCCATTACATCAAATTGGGGAAGGTACCAAATGATGCGGAAATTCAACGTCTGTGGACTCCTTTTGGCTAATGGCCATGCATTCTTTCTCCTGTTATGCATTTAGTGGTTTAGTGCCCTGTAGGGTTTGCTCTTTGGAGAAAGTCGGGAAGGGGCGTAGTACTGCAGTGCTTTACTGGATACTAGACTGGAGTGGACCCACTGGGTGCAAATCTCTGCTGCGGACGGTCCTGTTGGCGCGGCAACCCCCGTTGGGTAGAACCCTCCACTGAGTGCCTGGCAACCCTCCACCATCTGACAATCCGTGGACGCGTTGCCGGCCGGGGAGTGTTCCCTGGGGCTGTGGGTGGGCGAGGGGGGACAGGGAAGGTTAGAGGGAGCCACTCACCTCGGCCCCGTACCGCCAGCGTTGCAGCCAGAGCGAGCCGTGGACCCAAAGCCTCCCCTGCAGCTTGGCAGCGATGGCCATCTTGGGACCCTCTGCCGCCCTGAACCACGGGAGGAAGGTCAGGTGCGGGGCATGCTGGGACGGGCGCCAGTCCTCCGGGAGGGGTAGGAGCGCATTTATTTAAGTTAGCGGCAGCTCGTCGGCACATCAACACACCCCCCCATTGGCCGCAGGCTCGACGGCTCAGGCTCAGCAGCAGTGGCAGCTCGAATGAGACAGCCGTTTATTTGAGAGGGAAGAGCGGCAGCGGCGCTCCCCCTACGTGGGACCCGGACCAATCGATCGTCAAGCGGGATGGAAAGACATTTATTTTTAAAGAATGCAATAAATCTCTCTTTAAAATAAAGCGTCTTGTCTTTAAAATCAAAATGAAAATGTTTTTTTTTAATGAAGTAAACACTTATCTTTAAAATAAAGTTCAACGAGGTTCAACGAGATCTGGGTGTCCTAGTGCATCAGTCACTGAAAGGAAGCATGCAGGTACAACAGGCAGTGAAGAAAGCCAATGGAATGTTGGCCTTCATAACAAGAGGAGTTGAGTATAGGAGCAAAGAGGTCCTTCTACAGTTGTACCGGGCCCTGGTGAGACCGCACCTGGAGTACTGTGTGCAGTTTTGGTCTCCAAATTTGAGGAAGGATATTCTTGCTATTGAGGGCGTGCAGCGAAGGTTCACTAGGTTAATTCCCGGAATGGCGGGACTGTCGTATGTTGAAAGGCTGGAGCAATTAGTCTTGTATACACTGGAATTTAGAAGGATGAGGGGGGATCTTATTGAAACATATAAGATAATTAGGGGATTGGACACATTAGAGGCAGGAAACATGTTCCCAATGTTGGGGGAGTCCAGAACAAGGGGCCACAGTTTAAGAATAAGGGGTAGGCCATTTAGAACGGAGATGAGGAAGAACTTTTTCAGCCAGAGAGTGGTGAAGGTGTGGAATTCTCTGCCTCAGAAGGCAGTGGAGGCCAGTTCGTTGGATGCTTTCAAGAGAGAGCTGGATAGAGCTCTTAAGGATAGCGGAGTGAGGGGGTATGGGGAGAAGGCAGGAACGGGGTACTGATTGAGAGTGATCAGCCATGATCGCATTGAATGGCGGTGCTGGCTCGAAGGGCTGAATGGCCTACTCCTGCACCTATTGTCTAAAGCGTTTTGTGTTTAAATTAAAAGTTTTCTTTAATGAAATAAATCTAAATGAAAATGGCGGTTCTTTTTAAAGAAAGGTCCTCCCGGCGCGAGGGCTCAGCAGCTCCCCCCCACCCCCTCATTGGCCGTCACTCTGGCGGGTCCAGCCCCCAGCGGTCATCGTGGGCCTCCCCCTCCCTCATTGGCCGTCACTTGGGCATGTCCCATTATGACGTCGAACTCTGAACACGGCCAGCGTCAATTTAAAAGGCAATTTTTTAACTTTAAAATGTCTACAACTTTAAAAATATAAGACCAATTTGAATGAAACTTGTATTAAGGTAACCCCAGGACAAATGTGAGAAAGGTGGTCCTAAAATTGTCGCGCTGTTGTGTGACGGGGGCACAAAAATAAGGCATCATCAAACAGGCATGATCAAACAAACAAACAGAGTTTTAGTAATATACTAGACCAAGTGGACCCGTTGGGCCCATTCCTTGTAGAGGGGGAACAGGGAAGGGGAGAGGGTGTTACTGAGTGAGCCCTGGACCCAACTGTATTGGTGTAGCACCCTCAATCCCCCCCCACTCAATCCCCCTTATCCCCCCCATCTCCCCCCACCGACCCAGTTCATCCCCCATACCCCAGCCCCACTTGTCCATCCGCTGCCCTCACCCCCACTCCCCCAGCCCTGCCTCCACCCCCATTCCCCCTCCCTACCCCTATTCCCCACCTCCCCTGATTCCCTCCTCCCCCATCTCTACTCTCCCCTCCTCCCCACCCCCACTCTCCCCTCCTCCCCATGTCCCCCACCCCCACTCTTATCCTCACCCCCACCACTCCCCCCTCCCCCCCATATCGCCCCTCCCACCACCACCACTCTCCCGACCCCCTTCCCCCACCCCACTCTCCCCCACCCCACTCTCTCTTCCCAACTACCCCCACCCTCCCCTCCACCCACTCGTCTGCCACGCCCACTCCCCTCCGTGGAGCCGTTGGTTGCGAAAGGCACTTACCAGTGCCCGTGCGTTCAATGCTGACTGCCGACATGCGAGTCTCCGCCGGGGCCGGGCGAGAGGTGCGAGGGAATTACTGAGCGCGGGTGGGCAGCGGTGCTGCTGGCGACCATCTTGTTTTGGCGAGTGAGAAGCAAATGAAGTGGAACGTGGCCCATTGTGACGTCATACGCTGAGGACTTTCAGGAAATGGGTTAGAAAGTGATTTTTTAAACTTTAAAATGTCTAGCTTTAAAAATGTAGCTTCAATTTGAATTAGATTTGTTAGACATTATGGCCAGGATAATGGTGAGTAACGTGGTGCAAAAAATTGTGGTGCTGTAGTGTACCGTTTTGGCTGTGCAAACTACTCACATACACACCGACAGAATTTTAGTAATATGTATAGAATATAGATATAGATAGATTCTAACCTAATGCGTGCACGTGGGTGGTTTGAATGTGTTGCAGTATCTACCAGCATGTAGACGGTCATGGAGTCATATAGCTCGGAAATAGGCCCTTCGACCCAACTCATCAATGCCAACCAAGATGCCCCTTCTAAGCTAGTCCCATGTGCTTGCATTTGGCCGGCTTCCCTTTAAACCTTTCCTATCCATGTCCCTCACCCTGGTGTCTTTTAAATAATCTTGTAGTACCTGCCCCAACTACCTCCTCTGGCAACATGTTCCATATACCTTCCACCCTCTGAGTCAAAATGTTGCCCCTCGGGTTCCTATGTATTATATCTTTCCCCTCTCACCTTAAACCTACGTCCTCTGGTTATTCTCTGCACTCTTTCCAGCTTCAAAGGTAGCGATACACAAACATTTCAGTAACCATTAAACATTCTTCCATGTCCATCAGATATGATTAAATAAATTCACTATAACATAAACTTTTATTTATCAGCAACTGATCATCCCATAATGTGGCGGTGGTGGAATGTTGGTACCTAAATATTAAAATGAGTCGTGCCCTTAAACTGTATTTTTAGTAGGACTCAACGTGTCAAAAATATATTAAGTTACTTTGAAGTGTAGCTTTATGTTGGCATACTTGACGTGGAGACCACTTTAGCAGCAATGAGCTGAATCACCACGGTCTTCTGTGGTGTCTCTACTCCTACAGGTGGTGTTTTGGATTCGCGCAGGTCTTGCTTCTATGGAAAGATGTGCCAGTCCCCAGAGAAGCAATGTAGCAAAATATGCTGGAAAAATAGCAGCAAACATAACGGATTGGGCAGATTGCAGTTACCTCTACGCAGTAGAAAATTACTAAAGTTGAAAATACACAAGCCAGTTCTAGAATAACCCCTTCCATATCTCTAGAATGCCTCTCCTCTGACTCAGCCTGAAGATGGGTCTCGACCTAAAACGTCACCCTTTCCTTCTCTACAGAGATGCTGCCTGTCCCGCTGAGTTACATCAGCATTTTGTGTCTTATCTATCTGATTGGTTAGTATGTGTAGGAAGGAACTGCAGATGCTGGTTTACACCATCGATAGACTCAAAATGTTGGTGTAACTCAGTGGGTCAGGCAGCATCTCTGGAGAAACTCAGTCTGAAGAGGGGTTTTGACCCAAAACATCACCTATTCCTTTTCTCCAGAGATGCTGCCTTACTCCTGCTGAGTTACTCCAGAATTTTGTGTCTACATGAAGGTTCATTGGGTCACGATGTGTTTATTGTGATACAGGTACTCTCCAGGTTACGATGGTTTGACTTGTGATAGTTCGACTTTGCGATGGTGCAAATGGCAGTGGCCCGTATGGAGCTGCCGCTCGCTTCTGGACACTTGATCGCACATTTCAATGCATTCTCGACTTACAATATTTTTGGTTTCCGATGGGTTTCTCGGAATGGAATCCCATCGGAAGGTGAGGAGTACCTGTAGTAAGATTTTAGACTTTAGAGATACAGTGTGGAAACAGGGTCTTCAGCCCACCAAGTCCCCGCCAACCAGCAATCACCCCATACACTAGCACTCTCCTATGCACTAGGGCAGTTTACAATTTTTTAACTGAAACCAATTAACCACAGTCTGAAGAAGGGTCTCGACCCGAAACGTCACCCATTCCTTCTCTCCCGAGATGCTGCCTGACCTGCTGAGTTACTCCAGCATTTTGTGAATAAATCGATTTGTACCAGCATCTACAGTTATTTTCTTATATATATTATTTAACCAACATGTACCTCTTTGGAGTGTGGGCGGAAAACGGAGCACCCTGAGAAAACCCACGCGGTGAATGTACAATCTCCATACAGACAGCGCCTGTAGTCAGGATGCAACCCGGGTCTCTGGCGCTGTTGGGCAGCAGCTCTGCCGATGCGCCCAACGATCTGCCGACTGGAAAGATCTTGGGTGCATCCAGTGAGCTCAGTTTACAAGATATATCAATGTAGTTTAGTTTATTACAATACAATACAATATATCTTTATTTTCATTGTACAGGGGTACAACAAGATTGTTAATGCGACTTCCATACGATGCAATAAATTAATTAGCTAATCAACAGAAATTTAGACAACCCAGAGAAACAAAATTAGAAACAGTTAAAACAGAATAAAGTGCAAATAGGTCTGTGCCGGGTTGATGTGTGACGTGACGATCTGGCTCAGCAGGACCGGTTCAGAGCAGCTATGGCCCTGGGGATGAAGCTGTTCCTGAGTCTGGATGTGCGGGTGTAGAAGGCCTTGTAGCGTCTGCCAGATGGTAGAAGTTCGAACAGACTATTGCAGGGATGCGAGGAGTATTTATGAATGCTGGTGGCTTTCCTGAGGCGTCGTGCATTGTAGATGCCCTCCAAGGCTGGTAGCTGTGTCCCAATAATTATCATGTATACCAAGGTACAGTGAAAAGCTTTTTGTTGCCTGCTATCCAGTCAAGGAACAGACTTTACATGATTACATTCAAGCCGCCCACAGAGCTCGGGTAAAGGGTACAACGTTTAATGCAAGGTAAGTTATGATTGAAGATAGTTCAAAGGTGTCCATTGAGGTTGAGGGGAGAAACAAAGAACTGCAGGTGCTGTTTTATACCAAAGATAGACACAAAGTGCTGGAGTAACTCAGCGGGTCAGGCAACATCTCTGTAGAAAAAGCATGGGTGACGTTTCAGGTTGGAACCCTTTCTCAAACTGCGCATGTTGATGGGAAGTCGAGACCATACAAGAGCTGGTGAGAGAATGGTTCAGTTGCCTGATGACATCTGGGGTATTGTATGTCTAATAAGAGGAAAAATAACCAACGATTTGTGAAAAGTGCATCTTAGTAACAGTTAAGTTGTTATCTTTAAGCATCAGTCCCATTGTTTAAATCTATGCTGTATTATAACCTCCACAAATATTGCATGATCCATGCCTTTGTTACAGAACTGCAATGAATAAAATGAAAAAAATAACATTGCTGGTTGTTTTCCTTTGGCTACAGCTCACTCTGAGATGTTGAGCATCTGTTTTAAAAAAATCAATTCCAGTCATAAAATATTTCCTCGATCATCATCATTTGCAATTTTCTTTATTTTTACTGCATTCCTTGAAAGTGGCGTCACAGGTAGTGGTGGTCATAAGGCACAAAGTGCCAAAGTGGCGTCACAGGTAGTGGTGGACTGTGGGTAACGGAATTTCGTCCAAAAGACTTGTTTTTTTGGATGATAATAAAGGTTATTCTGATTCTGGTCAAAAAAGCTTTCGACACTTTGGCCTTAATCGGTCAGAGTATTGAGTATAGTCATTGGGAGGTCATGTTGCAGTTATGTAAGACGTTGGCGAGGCCACTTTTAAAGTATTATATTCCGTTTATAGGAAAGATGTGGACAAGCTGGAAAGGGTGCAATAAGATTTACGAGGATGTTGCCAGGACTCAAGGGCCTTAGCTATAGGGAGCGGTTGAGCAGACTTGGAATTTATTCCTTGGAGCGCAGGAGGATGATCTTATAGAAGTGTTCAAAATCATGAGAGGAATAGATCGGGTAAAAGCTCAAAATCTCTTGCCCAGAGTAGGGGAACCAACAACCAGAGGACATAGGTTAACGGTGAGGGGGGGGGGGGGGGAGCTTTAATATGAACCGGAGGGGTAATCTTTTTACACAAAGGGACATAGGGTGGTGGGTATATAAAATTAACTGCCAGAGTATTATTGTAACGTTTATGAAACATTTAGAACATGGATAGGACAGGTTTGGAGGGATATGGGCCAAATACAGTCAGGTGGGACTAGTGTAGATGGGGCATGTTGATCAGTGTGGGCAGGTTAGGCCAATGGGTTTGTTTCCATGCTGTACGACTCCATGACTTTATAGTTGTGCTGAAATGGAGCCGTTGAAATTTATGTATGCTATTTCACACAATATCAGGGACTGAGTTCACTCGCAAATGTTGTGGTTTTCTCTGCTTTTAACATGCTAGCTTACACCTGAGGCACAATCAGATATAAATGGACACTGAGGTGAAGAAAATATTAAGGAGGGGTGGCCAAAATTATGGTAAAAGTGAATGATTTTAAGGGGTAGAGGAGGCCAAGGATGAAGCAGGGAACAGCAATGAATGAGATCTGCACAAACATCTCTTCATGGAGGAGAAAGTCACAGGCAAACATGTTCCCAATGTTGGGGGAGTCCAGAACCAGGGGCCACAGTCTAAGAATAAAGGGGAGGCCATTTAAAACTGAGGTGAGAAGAACTTTTTCACCCAGAGAGTTGTGAATTTGTGGAATTCTCTGTCACAGAGGGCAGTGGAGGCCAATTTATTGGATGAATTTAAAAGAGAGTTAGATAGAGCTCTAGGGACTAGTGGAATCAAGGGATACGGTGAGAAGGCAGGCACGGGTTACTGATTGTGGATGATCAGCCATGATCACAATGAATGGCAGTGCTGGCTCGAAGGGCCGAATGGCCTCCTCCTGCACCTATTTTCTATGAACAGGCAGGTAGGACATGGAATGGGAGAAATTGAGAGACTGGAAACAAATTTTAGTTTAGTTTATTGTCATGCATGCAGTGAAAATCTTTTGTTGCGTGCTAACCAGTCAGCAGAAAAACTATACATCATAATCATACTTTATTAGCCAAGTATATTTTGCAACATACGAGGAATTAGATTTGCCATACAGTCAAACCAATAAAAAACAACAAAACACACAAAATACATTTTAACGTAAACATCCACCACAGTGACTCCTCCGCTTTCCTCACTGTGATGGAAGACGAGAAAAAGTTCATAACCGTATAAAGTTCATGTTTACAATCGAGCCGTCCACAGTGTACAGGTAGATGATGAAGGGAGTAACGTTTAGTGCAAGATAAAGTTATGTTCTTATAACGTCCAAACTTGCGTTACTTGAAGCAGATTGCTGGCAGTGAAGTTTGTATTTCAAAGCATGGCCTTTTGAGGGAGGTAGCAGTGAAGCTGGAGAGTTCTCAGTGCTGTTTGCTCCCTTATATTTACTTTATTTGCTCAGCTTTTCAGCAGAGCCCAAGGTTACTTTGAAGGAGGGTCAATCGTAGTTACCACTGTAATGAGTACAGAAAGAATCCAAAAGAAAAAGGCTTTCTTTTCTCCCCAATTTGTTGAAACTTGTGTTCACCCTTCTTCACATTTCCTGTAGTAGTAGATGGTTCAGTCGTAGCCAGTCTCCAACCTTCCGTGCTGCTCCAAAATCCGCAGCTCAACTTGTGAAAGCAACGGCAGGAATGTTCATTTTGAATATTTTCAACCGTACCTACAGTGTAACTTTCATTATAACATCCAGGGGGGAGGGGTTATTGCCGATTTACCTGGTTTGAGGGGGGGGGGGAGGGAGGAGGAGGAGGAGGAGGAGGAGGAGGAGGAGAGTGGGAGTGTCAACCAGGGGGAATTCACAGGCCGAGACCCCGGCCCCCACATGCGTTGCGTTAGGGACAGGCCTCACAGCGCCGGAGACCTGGGTTCGATCCTGACTACGGGTGCTGTCTGTACAGACGTTATACGTTTTGCATTCATGGGGAGATGTAAGTGAGGTTTTTGTTTCCTCTGGCCAGATGAGCAGTCTGCAATACAATCAAATGTCGGTCTCATTCTGCAAACGCAGATCTGCATTGCAGAAAGATTTTCAAGCCAATAGGGGGTCAGAATTTCAGTTCACTTGATGGTATTAAGAGCGTGCTGATCCAACTTGCTGTGTTACATGCTGCTTTAACGCAAGGATGCCCATGGATGAAACTGGCACAATATCCCTATCTCTCCCTGCATTCAAACAGCCCCAGCATACAAGGTCTGCATACGTACATGGTGAGTGCCTGGAGCGTGGTGGAGGTAGATACGATGGTGGCATCTCAGACTTTTCAATAGGCACGTGTAGGTGCACGGAATGGAGGGTTGTGAATTAGTTACGTGGTAACAGGCCCTTCGTCCCACCGAGACTGCGCTAACCAGTGATCCCTGCACACTAACACCATCCTACACACACTCGGGACAATTTACAATTTTACTAAGCCAATTAGCTTACAAACCTGTACGTCTTGTATTGGTCTTGATGTCAAGTTTGGCACAGATCGTGTGGGCTTAAGGGTTCATCCTGTTCGGTACTGTTCTATGTCACAGAGTCATACAGCATGGAAACCCATACTAACCAAGATGACCCATCGACACCAGTCTCTCCTGCCCATGTTTGCCTCATATCCCTCTAAACCTTTCTGTATAAATCCAATTATAGTAGTCAAGGTGTTTTGTTTGTCATATGTCCCAGACAGAAACAATGAAATTCTTACTTGCAACAGCGCAACAGAAAATGTAAACATGGTGTGTGGAAAGAAACAGCAGATGCTGGCTCACACCAAAGATAGACACAAAATTCTGGAGTAACTCAGCGGGACAGGCAGCATCTCTGGGGAGAAGGAATGGGTGACGTTTCGGGTCGAGAGCCGAACATACATAGTAATAGTAGTCTGTAAACAATATAATAAATGAGAAAAAAAGGTAATAGAAAATATAATAAACAAGAAAGAAAGTACCTGCCTCAAGTACTTACCCCCTCCGGCAGCTTATTCTGTATACCCACGACTCTCTGAGTGTAAGATGTTTCCCCTCAGGTTCCTATTCAATCATTCCCCTCTCCTTAAACCTATTCTATGAATACTGGGTCATTGTTCTCAGAGCTCATCTATTACTTGATTACATAAGTGGTGCATAGAGGTTGCTTTCCAGGTGCAGGGCATTGATCTTCCAGCTCGAGTGTTCTGGCACCAGCGAGTGACACTTGTGTACTCTTGGGGATAGAAAGCTTGCACCTGCACAAACATACTTGTGTTTTTTCTTTAAATATCATTGCGGCCTGTGTTCTGATCATGTTGTAATTCTTAAGAAGAGCCTGTTTTAAAATGATCGTCTGAGCGACCCGAAACGTCACCTATTCATAAGTGATAGTAACAGAACTAGACCATTCGGCCCATTAAGTCTACTCAGCCATTCGAGCATGGCTAATCTATCTCTCCCTCCTTACCCCATTCTCCTGCCTTCGCCCCATAACGCCCGACACCTGTACTAATCAAGAATCTATCTATCTCTGCCTTAAAAATATCCATTGACGGCTTCCACAGCCTTCTATGCAATGAATTCCACAGATTCACCACCCTCTGACTAAAGAAATTCCTCCTCATCTCCTTCCTAAAGGAACGTGCTTTAATTCTGAGGCTGTGACCTCTGGTCCTGGACTCTCCCACTAGTGGAACATCCTCCCCACATCCATTCCTATCTTCACTCTATATTCCTTTTCTCTAGAGATGCTGCCTGACCGGCTGAGTTACTCCATTTTTTTGTGCCCGTCTTCGGTTTAAGGCAGCATATGCAGTTACTCCCTACACATTAAAGCTCCAGTTGTTTGTGTGGTTCAGATGACACTTGGCACAATCGAGTGTGGTGATGTAGTCAGTAATCTTACTGATCTTTTCTGCCTGCAGTTCGTGTTGCCCTCTCGTCTCAACATAGTAACTGTTGCGGGGGATACCAGCCAATTGCATTTCATAGAAATAATTTCTCTCCCGTATATCCTGTGTATCAGCCCAGGTGGTGAATTTCTGCCAGGTTAA
Organism: Rhinoraja longicauda; assembly: GCF_053455715.1. Lineage (NCBI taxonomy): Eukaryota > Metazoa > Chordata > Chondrichthyes > Rajiformes > Arhynchobatidae > Rhinoraja > Rhinoraja longicauda. Next base: position 31,714,818 of record NC_135978.1, on the reverse strand, counting down.
ACCACTCTAGATGGATTATATATACATTGTCCTAGCAGAAGGTAGTAAGATAAAAAAATAGAAGATAGACACAAAATGCTGGAGTAACTCAGGGGGACAGGCAGCATCTCTGGAGAGAAGGAGTGGGTGGCGTTTCGGGTCGAGACCCTTCTTCAGACTGAGAGTCAGGGGGAGGGAAACTAGAGATATGGAAGTGTACAAAGAGCATGTAAGGTCTGAAAAGGACAGATCAAAGCAGACGATGATGAAGGAAATGTTCAAACCGGTTCATTGTTGGCTGAGAGGAAGGTGACAACGAGGCATACAAACAGTAACATTAATCAGGAGGACAGTGAAACTCGTCGGAGAACTAGGGTGGGGAGGGACGGAGAGAGAGGGAAAGCAAGGTGCCTGAACTGCTGAGTTACTCCAGCTTTTTGTGTTTATCCTCTGTGTATATCAGCATCTGCAGTTCCTTCCTACACAGTAAGATTAAAAAGCCTGGCTACTGTTACTGTCTCCTCATCTTGCTTGTGCACTGAAGGGAATTGTAGCACCACGACCAAGCAATTTTTTTAATGTTTAAAATAAATTCATGTATTGTCTATAGAACGGTGTTTGTAAATTTTCCAGATTGGTTGCATCTCCAGAAAATGAATATCCATATAAATTCACTTAAGACCCCCTTTTAATTATTGAAGAAAATGTTAACTGGTTGGGACTGGTATAGATGGGGCATCTTGGTCAGTATGTGCAGGTTGGGGCAAAAGGCCTGTTTCCATTCTGTATGACGTAGAACAATTTGGCACAGGAAGAATTCTGCCCACATTATCTATGGAAAACCTAATGTCAAGTTAATGCTCACAGCCCAAGTTCATTTTTGTTTTGAGCACAGCTAATCCACAAATTCTCACAAAGTTCGAAGAAAGATTAAAATTGAAGGTTATTGTACCAACTCAAACGATGACTGTTGAATTAGACATTGTGGGTAAGGCAAGTCAGTACATGACATCATGCTTCTTCACTACCAACCGTGAGGTCTTTTGTCCTGCATTTTGTCCATGTTTCGGGTGGGGATCTTCTTCAGACCCAGAAGACCCAGCCTGGTCCCAATCCGAAAAGTCACCTATCCATGTCCTCCAGATATGCAGTCTGGCTCGCTGAGTGACTCAAGCACTTTGTGTTCTACGCAAGATTCCAGCATTTGCAGTCCCTTGAGTCTGTGTGTCTTTTCTCCTCCTTCATTAGCTCATCTTATGTTAGTCATACAGCATGGAAATAGGCCCTTCGGCCCAACTTACCCACACCAACCAACATGTCCTTTTCACACTAGTTTCACCTGCCTGCGTTTTGGTCCATATCTCTCTAAACCTGTCCTATACATGTACCTGTCTAATTGTTTCTTAAATATTGCGATTGTACCTGCCTCAACTACGTCCTCCGGCAGGCCGTTCCATACACCCACCACCCTTTGTGTGAAAAAGTTCCCCCTCTGATTCCTATAAAATCTTTCCCCCCCTCACCGTAAACCTAAGTCTTCCGGTTCATGATTGTTGAGCAGAGTGTTTATCAGGCTGCAATGCCATCAACTCTCAGTGTTTGCATCGAAGGCTGCAAGCCAGGGTGGACACAGCAATTTATCACCATTTACTGCAGGAAAATCCCCATGCAGTGATGCCACAAAGTGGGAGTGATCCAGGCAACCTCAGCATTGTTACGTGATCCTTTGGGTTTGGGTTTATTGTTCCTACATGAACAGTGAAAAGCTTTGGGCGCTGAAGGGCTAGTTTCCACGCTGTATAGCAAAAATTAAAACTGCATAAATACAATGATCAAACTTGAGTACAATAATTAGAACAAAGGGGAAGGTACAGAGTGCAGAGTATATTTTAGTTCAGTTTATGACACGTGTCAAGGCACAGTGAAAAACGTTTGCGTGCTAACCAGTCAGCGGAAAGACAATAAGTGATTACAATTGAGCCATTCACAGTGTACAGATTTATGATAAGGGAATAACATTTAGAGGAGAAATGTTGCTGTGGAGTGGAGATTTAAAAGTGGCGGGATTGTAGTGTGTGATTGCAGATCTGCTTCTGTCACTAGCACACAAATAGTCTCTCGGCATTATAGCACACCAGCCCATAGAGAAGGTCCAATGTCCGCAATGGGGTGGAAGTGAAAATTTGTGGTAAACAAACTCGAGGAAACTCTTGTGTAGGAAGGAACTGCAGATGCTGCTTTAAACCAAAGATAGACACAAAATGCTGGAGTAACTCAGAGGGACAGGCAGCATCTCTGGAGAGAAGGAATGGGTTTATTCACAAAATGCTGGAGTAACTCAGCAGGTCAGGCAGCATCTCGGGAGAGAAGGAATGGGTGACGTTTCGGGTCGAGACCCTTCTTCAGACCCCAGTCTCCTCAGTCTCGACCCGAAATGTCAAGTCAAGTCAATTTATTTGTATAGCACATTTAAAAACAACCCACGTTGACCAAAGTGCTGCACATCTGACCAGGAAAAAAAAAAAGAAACATACAGTGGCGGGCAGCCAAACACAACGGCGCGGCCATCTTGAACAAAAAATCACCCATTCCTTCTCCCCAGAGATGCTGCCTGACCCGCTGAGTTACTCCAGCATGTTGTGTCTAACTTCGAGGAAACACTTCCCTTCTCGCACTCTGATTCTCTCCAGTCCCTCAATTCTTAAGTGACAAATCATTTTCCTCCTTGTTGGAGGACAAGTAACATACCTTTACTTGCTGGATACCAAGGGAAGCAAAAGTACCCTTTCTAGGGGACTCAGGACCTGGTAGTACCATCGTTAAGAGTATCCTGAAGGAGCCAGCTGCCACAGTCTGCTGTCTGATGAAGGATCCAACACTTGTTTTCTTCCCACCTGTTAAATATCCATCTGTTGGTGTCAGTATTGGCAAGTACAACTATTGCACAGTCCTTGTGCTGACCAAATCTCCAGAGAGCAGTGGAATATCGTGGCATCTATTGTCGTGGGATTGTAGTGGAATATTGTGGCATCTACTCCCATGGCAGAGGTTGCCATAGTACCTGGTATTCTAAAACAGTGTCCAACGTCTGGGGCATCAGTAATAACCAGAAGATGTAGAATTCACTATCTCCCACCCTCACCAAATAAAAAAAATCCGTGATCATCAGGCCAGAGGATCAACTTTGAATTGGGGTGAAGGCATGATCAGAAGATATTGCAGTAGTGACATCATGCTGATCATAATGTCTTATTTAGATTAGTTAATTGTCACGTGAACCAACTTACAGTGAAAAGCTTTTGGTGCGTGTTAACCAGTCAGCTGAACGACAATACATGATTACAATCGAGCCATCCGCAGTGTAAAGATACATGATAAAGGGAATAACACGAATAACGTTTAGTGCAAGATAAAGTCCAGTAAAGTCTGATTAAAGATAATCGAGGGTCTCCAATTAGGTAGATGGTAGATAGACACAAAATGCTGGAGTAACTCAGCGGGACAGGTAGCATCTCTGGAGAGGAATTGGTGATTTTTTGGGTTGAGACCCTTCTTCAGACCTCCTGTAGTTGGTGAATAGACAGTTAATTTGCATGATAACAGCTGGGAAGAAACTGTCCCTGATTCTGGAGGTGTGTGTTTTCACATTTCTATAGTGTAGCATGGTCACGGTTCATACTAAAGACCTGTACTGGAGATGCCTTACTGCTTGATACTCAATATCAGTTTAATTTCTTCCTGTTCAGGAGAGTTTCCCCAGAACTGACGAAGCACAAGCTAAATTAGATTTACAGTGCCCTCCATAATGTTTGGGACAAAGACCCATCATTTATTTATTTGCCTCTGTACTCCACAATTTGAGATTTGTAATAGAAACAAATCACGTGGTTAAAGTGCACGTTGTCAGATTTTAATAAAGGCCATTTTTATACATTTTGGTTTCACCATGTAGAAATTACAGCTGTGTTTATACATAGTCCCCCATTTCAGGGCACCATAATGTTTGGGACACATGGCTTCACAGTTGTTTGTAATTGCTCAGGTGTATTTAATTGCCTCCTTAATGCAGGTATAAGAGAGCTCTCAGTATCAAATCTTTCCTCCAGTCTTTCCATCACCTTTGGAAACTTTTATTGCTGTTTATCAACATGAGGACCAAAGTTGTGCCAATGAAAGTCAAAGAAGCCATTATGAGACTGGGAAACAAGAATAAAACTGTTAGAGACATCAGCCAAACCTCAGGCGAGCTTACAAATCGCAAAGGGACTGGCAGGCCAAGGAAGACCTCCACAGCTGATGACAGAAGAATTGTCTCTATAATAAAGAAAAATCCCCAAACACCTGAATGACAGATCAGAAACACTCTTCAGGAGTCAGGTGTGGATTTGTCAATGACCACAGAAGACTTCATGAACAGAAATACAGAGGCTACACTGCAAGATGCAAACCACTGGTTAGCCGCAAAAATAGGATGGCCAGGTTACAGTTTGCCAAGAAGTACTTAAAAGAGCAACCACAGTTCTGGAAAAAGGTCTTGTGGACAGATGAGACGAAAATTAACTTATTTCAGAGTGATGGCAAGAGCAAAGTATGGAGGAGAGAAGGAACTGCCCAAGATCCAAAGCATACCACCTCATCTGTGAAACATGAAGGTGGGGGTGTTATGGCCTGGGCATGTATGGCTGCTGAAGGTACTGACTCACTTATCTTCATTGTTGATACAACTGCTGATGGTAGTAGCATAATGAATTCTGAAGTGTATTGACACATCCTATCTGCTCAAGTTCAAACAAATGCCTCAAAACTCATTGGCTGGTGGTTCATTCTACAGCAAGACAATGATCCCAAACATACTGCTAAAGCAACAAAGGAGTTTTTCAAAGCTAAAAAATGGGCAATTCTGGAGTGGCCAAGTCAATCACTCGATCTGAACCCAATTGAGCATGTCTTTTATATGCTGAAGAGAAAACTGAAGGGGACTAGCCCCCAAAACAAGCATAAGCTAAAGATGGCTGCAATACAGGGTGCTCTGAAATAGGGGGACTATGTATAAACACTGCTGTAATTTCTACATGGTGAAACCAAAATGTATAAAAATGGCCTTTATTAAAATCTGACAATGTGCACTTTAACCACATGTGATTATTTTCTATTACAAATCTCAAATTGTGGAGTACAGAGGCAAATAAATAAATGATGGGTCTTTGTCCCAAACATTATGGAGGGCACTGTAAGTAGTGCTTTTTATTTATACGGACAGGAAGGTGCCTGTACGCACGATTAATAAACAGGCGTGTCATGTGGACCGGAAAAAGTGATAATGACGTTTAACTTTTTAGATGTATGCTGTACCGTCACTAAAAGAGCACTGGATTTAAAAATGATTCAGATTTAGTAATCAGCCTAGCAGTTGATGAACATTTATATAGCAGTAATGACTAACACAGCATGTTCAATGCAGCCTCTGAAATAACAAGATATCTATCTGACAGGGACTCAGCAAGATTAACGTTAACAAAGTTAGAAGTTGGGAGGTCATGTTGCAGTTGTATAAGATGTCGGTGAGGCCGCATTTAGAGTACTGTGTTCAGTTCTGAGCACCATGTTATAGGAAGGATGTTGTCAAGCTGGAAAGGGTACAGAGAAGATTTACCAGGATGATGCCAGGGCCAGAAGGTCTGAGCTATAGGGAGAGGTTGAGTGGGCTGGGACTCTACTGCTTGGAGCGCAGGAGGATGAGGGGGTGATCTTATTGAGGTGTATAAAATCATGAGGAATAGACCGGGTAGATACACAGAGTTTCTTGTTCAGAGTAGGTGAATCGTGGACCAAAGGACATAGGCTTAAGGTGAAGGAGAAAAGATTTAATAGGAATCTTTTTCACACAAAGGGTGGTGGGTGTATGGAACAAGCTGCCAGAGGAGGTAGTTGAGGCAGGGACTATTCCAACATTTAAGAAACAGCCAGGTACATGGATAGAACAGGTTTGAGGGATGTAGACCAAACGCGGGCAGCTGAGACTAGTGTAGCTGGGACATGTTGACTGGTGTGGGCAAGTTGTGCGGAAAGGCCTGATTCTACACTGTATCACTCTATGACTCTAAAATTGAGATGTGAACATGAAAACAGTGTCAGAAATGTGTGCCATCTTCAGCACCAAATCATTCCAAGATTTTAGTGAGGCATGAATATTAAAGATGCTCCAATAATTTTCCAAAGTTGACCCAGTTGTGGAAACCAATCCATGAGATTGATAAATAGTGCATTTAGAGAAATTGATTAAAGGTCAGCTAGAATTTATGCTGAAGAAGGAAACAAAATGTTGGAGTGACTCAGCGGGTCAGCCGCATCTCTGCGATTACTAAGTGGGAGGTATTTATTCACAAAATGCTGGAGTAACTCAGCAGGTCAGGCAGCATCTCGGGAGAGAAGGAATGGGTGACATTTCGGGTCGAGACCCTTCTTCAGACTGATGTCAGGGGGGCGGGACTTACTAAGTGGGAGACTGATTTATCTATAAGATGCCGTTGTAGTGGCCTGGCGGAGGCCAGAGAAAAGGCAAGACGCCAGGCAGTGTTTTGTTAGATTGCTTTATTAGGCTGTGAGCTGGTGCCCACAGCGTAGTTCTCCAAGGGAATATCCACGCCTTCCCTTGGTCTGGCTTTTAACTCCTTTCACCTGTCCGTCACGTAACGAGGGGGCTGACCCGAGGAGTGGCCTGATCCGCCACAGGACCCCCCCCAAGAACCGGAGGTACAAAACACGAGTTGCCCTCTCGGCGTCGCTGAGGCCGAACCTCCTGATAAGGAGTTCTTTCAGGCCCTTATATTTGTCATCCGCGGGGGGTTCATTAAGGTAGGGCTTTACTCGCCTTGCTGTCGCCTGGTCCAGGGCGCCGACGACGTAATAGTACTTCGTCAAGTCGACGGTTACCCCTCGCACAGCAAACTGTGCCTCTGCCTGCTGAAACCAGACCTCAGGCTCTTCGGTCCACAGGGTCGGGAGTTTGAGGGAGACGGCCTCGAGGTCGGCAGGGCCGAGGGCGGCAGGACCGGGTTGCGCGAGGGCGGCAGGACCGGGTTGTCCATTGTTCGACATCACTACTTGTGATGTCCGTCGAGGTCACCAATGTAGTGGCCTGGCGGAGGCCAGAGAAAAGGCAAGACGCCAGGCAGTGTTTTGTTAGATTGCTTTATTAGGCTGTGAGCTGGTGCCCACAGCGTAGTTCTCCAAGGGAATATCCACGCCTTCCCTTGGTCTGGCTTTTAACTCCTTTCACCTGTCCGTCACGTAACGAGGGGGCTGACCCGAGGAGTGGCCTGATCCGCCACACCGTCAATTTATCTATAATATTTATGGTGGGGAAACTGCTTCAGCATGTAACCACCTGATCACGTTAAATGTTTAGTCTATCAGAAAGGAGCAGGAGATGCTGAATACAGGTCCACCGCTGGTTTTCCGGCAACTGGCGATGCTGCACCTACTTTAATCGGACAAAATTACGAGAGTGCAGTTGAAATCACCTCCAGAAATTCCCCCGAAAATGTGGCGCCAAGTCCAGGCGAGGTGGCTGATCGCGACCTCATCAGGACTTCCACGACCGATCAGCGGGTTGAATCTGCCCCCTGTGGCCGGGGCTCCAGAACTCCGGCCCGGCCGGAGCCGTCAGATCCGTTCCCATAGCCGACTTCCAGGGCTGACTGTGCGGGCCGGTGTCTCGGCTCCTGTGCTGTCTAGGTGGACCGTTCCGTTCCAATTGGACTCCTCTCGGAGGCTGTGACCTCCAGTGGTCCGGCAAAACGGATAATCCAGAAAGGCTCTGGAACCAAGAAGCCGTACAATTGGTGGTGGATCTCTCCGTACTTTTATTTTAAAGAAGTAATATTGGTGCACTGATGGAAAGGCCATGGATCTATTTGGCAGCGTCGCATGCAGGAGGACACTCGCTAAAGTTAAACGCATGATATTAAAGCCATATTGTTGACCTGCTTAGGAAATTGGCTGAGCAGCAGGGAAACTAGGATTAATGGGCCGTTGCTCAAACTGGCAGGATGTGGACAGTGGTTGCCTGCCAGGATCAGTGTTGAAGCTGCAACTCATTACCGTCTTTATACTGGATCCTCTAACAGAAAGCCACATATCCAGCTCTTTCAGTGCCATACCGATATGCCACATTGAAAGCAGTGTGGCTGGAAATATTACATTATTGAAAAATTAATATATAACTGAGCAATGCTAACAGATGGGTTTCAGTTCAAATTAATATGGGGTCTTTTACATCGTACCTAAAATAGACTTTAAATGGTGAAAAATGTAAAATGGGAGTTTTAGAATACAGCCTTTTGGCCCACCGAGTCCACACCGACTAGCGATCACCTGTACACAATATACAGAAGCCAATTAACCTACAAACCTGTACGTCTTTGGAGTGTGGGAGGAAATTGGAACACCCGGAGAAAGCCCACGATTGAACTTGCGTGTTTGACGCCGTGAGGCAGCAGCTCTACCGCTGCGCCACTGTGTCGCCTTCAAGTTAGAGGTGGTGGAGACCTACGCACATGGACTTGTACAGCTATGTTGAAGGATTACTGTTGGCAGGGTGTGGGGGAAGCACAGTTGTACGGATTATAGCATAGATTTATGTGTTATTTGGACACAGTAGTGTGACCTGAAATTAAGAAGATTAAGAGGTGATTTTAAGTTTTAAGAACTACCAATTCTCCAGACAGAAGCAGTTACCACAGGTTTAGGAGCAAGGACCCCATTAAAAAATCCAAACAAGGTATTTCAGACATGAAACGAGGCATAGCTGTACAAAGTTTTGGAGAAAAAGGGTGGCACACAGTGGCACAGCTGACATGGCTGTTGCCTTACAGCGCCAGAGACTTGGGTTCGATCCTGACCTTGGGTGCTGTCTGTGTGGAGTTAGCACGTTCTCCCTGTGACCACGTGGGTTTACTCCTGGTGCTGCGATTTCCTCCCAAACCCAAAGACGTGCGGGTCTGTTGGTTAATTAGCCCTCTGTATATTGGCATTAGTGTGCAGGGAGTGGATGTGAAAGTTGGATAACAGAAATAGTGTGAATGGGTGATCGAAGGTTACGTGGGCCAAAGGGCCAGTTTCCATGCTGTATCTTTCAATCAAAAATAATTTAGAATTGTCTTCGACAAACTACAATTATTTTCTGCGTTGGTTGATAATTTTCAACATGAGCTTGTTCATGTGGAGTATGTTAGGTTATGGAGCAAAGTCGGGCTAAAATGCGAGGTCATTGATGATAACGGATAACAACAGGCTTAAGGGACAAAATGCAGACAGTGGAAATTTCGGAGAGGGATTTTTAAAGGACAAAATATTCCCCTACCTATGTTTCTCTAAGCTGTTCAGTATAGCAATTACAGAGAGCCACTCTTCAATAATGAAGATAATCCTGATCTCATCTATCCACAGCAATTACGATAAACATTACTTGGTCAGTTGACAACGTAGAGGTGGTGGATGTCATTGACAACTTGATCAAGCCGCATCTACGTGTTAATAGTGTCACCAATGTTCAATTCTGCTTCTTTAGCGTCATTTAGTGTTTAGTTTGGAGATACAGCGCGCAAAACAGACCCTTCGCCCGACCAAGTCTGCGCCGTGTACACTAGTACACTAGTGCACTAGATCCCTGTACACTAGTACTATCCTACACACAAGGGACAATTTTACCAAGCCAATTAGCCTACAAGCCTGTACGTCTTTGGAGCATGGGAGGAAACCGGAGATCCTAGAGAAAATTGTCCAGACAGTACACGTAGTCAGGATCAAACCCTGGTCTCTGCGCTGTAAGGCAGCAACTGTACCACCATGCTGCCATATTTGGTAGTGTTCACAGAAATATCTTTGTACCCGGCACCCTTGCCACTTGTGGCCCCCTGGGGTGATATCCCTTCCCTCCTTTGAGGGGCGTCTCCACCGCACCCTGCCCCTCAATGTCCAGCAGCGGCAGGACCCTAGACTGTAGTCCTCCCCCACAAAGACTTGGCGTTGGCTGCACTGAGCATCAGTGCGTCCCTCAACATGTACTCCTACTGCAAAAAAACAGGGTGCTCCAAACTGTCTCTCGGTTGCAACAAGTTATTCAGCAGAAATTATGCGATATCTAAATGTCAGTGAAGAAATGAGAATAATTGCCTTCGATGTGAAGGTAATGATCAGTTTTGTGTTGCACCAAGGAGTCATGTTTTGAAGTGAGTGAGGGTCAAAGGAAACCTCTTTGACTGAAGTCATACTTGGCACACATGAAGCTAACAAGGTTCTCTGGAGCAGGTGATGAGTGTTGGTAGACACAAAATGCTGGAGTAACTTAGCGGGACAAGCCGCATCTCTGGAGAGAAGGAATGGGTGACGTTTTGGGTCGAGACCCTTCTTCAGACTGATGTCAGGCTATGATGAGTGGTGGTAGCAGTCCAGCCAGTGAACGACTTTGAGCAAATGGAAGGCCATTAAATGCCCATGCATCATAGCTTGGTTTGGGAACAGCTCTGTGCAATAAATTGCAGAAAGTTGTGGAGTAGCCTCAGTCCATCACACAGACCAGACTTCCAACCATTGACTGCATCTCCACTTCATGCTGCCCTGGAAAAGCAGTCCAACATAATCAAAGACATGAGGTAGACACAAACTGCTGGAGTAACTCAACAGGACAGGCAGCATCTCCGGAGAGAAGGAATGGGTGATGTTTCGGGTCGAGACCCTTCTTCAGTCTGCCTGTCCAGATGCGTTACTCCAGCAGTTTGTGTCGACCATCGATTTAAACCAGCATCTGCAGTTCTTTCCTACACATAATCAAAGACATGTCCTACCCCACTCATTCCTCCTCCTAGTATAAGAAAATAACTGCAGATGCTGGTACAAATCGATTTATTCACAAAATGCATTCCTCCTCCTTCCTGGTCCAATCTGGCAGACGGTACAGCAGCTTGAAAGCACGCACCACCAGCCACAGGAACAGCTTCTTCCCCTCTGTTATCTGACTTCTGAATGGACCTTCCGTAAGCTAGAGCACTGTCCGATTCACCTCTACCCCATTGTGGACATTGGACTTTGTCTCTGGAACTAATGTGCTACAATGTTGAGAACTATATTCTGCACTTTGTTCTATCTATTCCACTTAAGTTTGACTTGATTGTATTTATGTGTAGCATTACCTGATCTGTTTGGACTGCATGCAAAACAAAGCTTTTCACTGAACCTCTCTAAACATAACAAGGGGCAGCGCAGTGGTCCAGCGGTAGAGTTCCTGTCGGTCAACGCCAGAGACCCGAGGTCGATCTTGACTACAGATCTTGAGTTTGTACGTTTTCTCCCCGTGACCGCGTGGGTTTTCCCTGCGTGCTTCAGTTACCTCCCACATTTCAAAGGCAAACAGGTTGGTAGGTTAATTGGCTTCGTTAAAAATTGAAAATTATCCCTAGTGGGCAGGGTAGTGCTAGTGTATGGGGTGATCGCTGGTTGGCACAGATTCGGTGTGCCAAAGGGCCTGTTTCCACGCTGTATCACTAAACTAAGCTAAATAATAAACTTAAACCTAAATGTTGATCACAAGGTTGTCTTAAGCTAGTGACCAAAGTCCCTTCACTCAACTATATGCTCTTGAAGAGCCTATAAATGGCAGTTTGATGATGGAAAATTCATCAATATCCTGCATTGGTTAAAATTTAGCCTATTTTGAAGTGGTGGACACCATTCAATACAATTGATTGGTACTCTGTGCCCATGTTCTCCGTCACCACCATTCAATGGGATTGTATCTGCGATCTGCAGTATGTGTTATGGGTCGCTCAAATAACTTCAACAAACATCAACCCCCTTCTCTATTACTCAGAAGGGGAGCAGCAAGGGACAGCGCAGTGGCGCAGCAGTAGAGTAGCTGCCTTACAGCTACAGTGACCCGTGTTCGATCCTGACCTCTGGTGCTGTCAGAATAGAGTTTGTACGTTTTCCCTGTGACCGCGCTGGTTTTCTCTGGGTGCTCCGGTTTCCTTCCACATCCCAAAAACATTGTAGCGGGTGAGCGAAAAAGGCCTGGAATGAAGGCGAGGTACCAGGTAAATTCTGTGAAAGCTTTTTATTGCTCACGAACACACTACTCTCTGCTTCAGTGAGAGACTGAAGACTGCCTCTCGCGCCAAAACCCCTGCTACTTAACTCCGTAGCTGGGGGCCGTCCTATCCATCACCGTGCCGAGGGGTTCGATGTAGGAGTGGCCTGACCCTTGGGAGCCGCTACAACATACAGGTTTGTAGTTTAGAAATTGCCCCGAGGATAGTGCGAGTATTAGTTGGGGTGAATGTTGGTTGGCACGGACTCAGTGGGCCGAAGGGCCTGTTTCCGCACTGCATCTGACTGAAACTCTAAAAAGTCTGAAGCAAGTATCAAAGGAATGTCATCGCTCCCAAATTGCACGCAGTTCTACCCTTGATGCATTTTGCTGCCCTTTTTTGTTCTGTTGTGTCAGTGTGTGGAGTGCACTTGTGTTGAAAGCCACAGCTAATCTTCTCCAACCTCACAGCTAATTATGGCTCACCTGCCCTTGCAAGCAGTGTCCACGCCGTGCAAATCCATTGTTACAAAGATGCTATTGGCTGTTATTGCTTGTAGATGTTGTATCATGTCTAGACTCTGTAAATATTATCAAAATTTGGTCTGAAATAATGTCAGTATTATAACTGAAAAATGTTGCAATCTTGCGTCAACTGAAACAGATTGGACTGGATTGAAATTTAACTTGTCTTTGGCAATTTCAGAGAGGCAGTGCATGGTAGATATGCTCATTTGTACTTTAAATGTATCTGTAACCAAAGTGGCTAATGTCATATTGCCTCCTAATAATAATTATAAGTTCATGTTGCATGAAACGGCTCCATTTATTCAAGTTTCAAGTTGGCCGGCACAGCTGGTAGAGCGAGAGACCCAGTTCAATCCTAACCTCAGGTGCTGTCTCTGTGGAGTTTGCATGGTCTCCCATGTGTCCCTGTAAGTTTCTTCCGGTTGCTCTGGTTTCCTCCAACATCTCGAAGACATGCGGGTTTGGTGATTGATTGGCCTCTATAATTTGCCCTGAATGTGCAGGGAGTGGGATAACACAGAACCATAGGGCAGCACAGTGGCATGGAGAGCAGCTGCATATCATCGGCATTACCTTGCCACAGGTTCGATCCTGACTAGGGGTGCTGTCTGTATGGAGTTTGTATGTCAACCTGTAACCGCATTGGTTTAATCCAAGTGCTCCAGTTTCCTCCAACTCTCCAAAGATATACAGGTTTGTAGGTTAATTGGTTGTGGTAAAAATTGTCAATTGTCCCTGGTGTGTAGGATGGTGCTAGCGTTCGGAGTGATCGCTGCTCAGCATGTACTCTGGGCCGAAGGGTCTGTTTCAGATCGCCAGAGACCATGGTATGGTCCTGACATGGGGATGTCGTCACTGTTCTCCCTGTGACCGCGTGGAATTCCTTCGACATCTCAAAGTTGTTCAGTTTCCCTCTAGTGTGTAGGGAGTGGGTGAACATAGAACTAGTGCAAACAGATGATCAGCGTGGACTCAGTGGGCCGAATGTTTCCCTGCTGTGCCTTTCAATCAAAATTTCAGCTGACCTTCCGAAAAGTTGCCAAACAGGTAAAGGTGCGTGCAAACTATGGAGCCAGTGTGAAAGGCTTTGAACATAAGTGTTAAGTTACCAAGGTGCAGGAGGGGTGAGTTTGCCCGCAGAGGCAGGCATGCAGTGTGGTACCTTCTGCTGACTCTTGCTTCTGTTTTGTAGGCAGCCGATGTCTCACAGCAGCAGCACCAGCAACATGTGCAGAACAGCCTGCTGCCGATACTGCACTCGGCCAACGAGCCACGTGAGCAAGTCCCCGTGACCGTGCTGCCCACGGCCGCAAAGACCCCCGACCCCAAAGAGGCCCCCAAGCCGGTGATGACGGTAGAGAAGAAGGAGAAGACCAGGACGCCGGTGATCTGCAGCTACTGCAGCAAGGCGTTCAGGGACAGTTACCACCTGCGGCGGCACGAGTCTTGCCACACCGGCATCAAGCTGGTGTCGCGGCCCAGGAAGGTGCCCACCATGGTCTCGCTCATGTCGTCGGCGCCCAGTGTGGGGGCCACGGCCTCGCTGGTGTCCACTGTGGCAGGTATGCTGGCCACCACGGCAGCCTCCACCTCCACCGTCACCAGCAGCAGCACGCCCCCGGCGGCCACCACCAAGAACGCCGGCAGGCGGGTGAAGAAGAACCACGGCTGCGAACTGTGCGGCAAGGCGTTCCGCGACGTGTACCACCTCAACCGGCACAAACTCTCGCACTCGGACGAGAAGCCCTTTGAGTGCCCTGTGTGCCAGCAGCGCTTCAAGAGAAAGGATCGCATGAGCTACCACGTACGATCACACGAGGGGGGCATCAACAAACCCTACATCTGCAGCTTGTGCGGAAAGGGATTCTCCAGGTAAACCACCCAGCCCAGCGGCGCGGGATATCAAAGCAAGGAACAGAGGGCAGGGCCAACTGGGGACTGACCTGCAAGCATTACATTAACAATGAACAAGAGAACACCGGAAATACTCAGCATGTCAGGCAGCATCTGTGGAAAAGTGTCCAGTCGAAAACCCTTCAGAGAACATCTATGAGTTTGGAGGATCAGAGAGTTGCACAGCATGGATAACGGCCCTTCGGCCCAACTTGCCCAGGCCGCCCAACATGCCCTATCTGCACTAGTCCTACCTGCCTGCATTTGGCCCACATCCCTCTAAACCTATCCTATTCATGTACCTGTCCAAATGTTTTAAAACGTTGTTATCATACCTGCCTCAACCACCTCCTCTGTGTAAAAAAATGTTGCCCCTCAGGTTCCTATTAAATATTTCTCACCTCACCTTAAACCTATGTCCTCTGGTTTTTAATTCCCCTAATCTGGGGAAGAGACTCTGTACATTTACCATATCTAATCCCCTCATGATCTTATACACCTCTATAAGTTCACCCCTCATCCTCCTCCACTCCAAGAAATAAAGTCCTAGCCTACTCAACCACGCTGTATAGCTCAAGCCCTCGAGTCCTGGCAACCTCCTCTCGTAAAGCTTCTCTGCACTCTTTCCAACTGAACAACATCTTTTCTATAACAGGGTGATCAAAACTAGACACAATACTCCAATGTGGCCCCACCAATGTATTGTACAACTGCAATATAACCTTCCAACTTCTATATTAACTGAAGAATACCAAAGTGCAAAAAGATTTGCGAGGATGTTGCCAGGATTAGAGAGGTTGAGTAGGCTGGGTCTCTGTTCGCAGGAGGATGAGGGGTGATCTTATAGAGGTGTACAAAATCATGAGAGGAATTGATCTGGTAAACTCATAGAGTTTTTGCACCGAGTAGAGGAATCGAGAACTAGAGGACATAGGTTTAAGGTGAGAGGGAAAAGATTGAATAGGAATCTGAGGGGTAACTTTTTCACATAAAGATGGTGGATGTATGGAACAAGCTGCCAGAGGAGGTAATTGAGGCAGGGACTATCCCAACGTTTAAGGAACAGTTAGACAGGTACATGGATAGGACAGGTTTGGAGGGATATGGACCAAACACAGGCAGGTGGGACTAGTGTAGCTGGGACATGTTGACCGGTGTGGGCGAGTTGGGCCGAAGGTTCTGTTTCCACACTGTATCACTCTATGAGTCTATTTCGTGACCACCAAATCTCCCTGTGACGCCACTTTCAGCGAACTATGTACCTGCACTAATAGATCCCTCTGCTCTACAGAGTCTTACCATTCATTGTGAAGGTCCCGCTCTGGTTTGACTTCCTAAAATGCAACATCCCAAGATCCCGTTGCAATTTATGGGATAAAAATATGGGAAAACTATTTTCCAAATATTTTGGGAATATTGGTAAACCCATTTAAAATAAAAGCTGGTTTTAAGTTGCATAGTTGATGCGTAGGGTGAGACCAAGTCAAATGGGTTAATGGCACAATCATAGGGTGATTTTACTTCTTTTGTCTTGCCAGCAGCCAGACTGCACGACTCCCTGTCAATTCATAATTCTTTGAAGGGACTTGCTCACTGATAACATTCCTACTTGCGTATATAATAGACAAATGGATTTGGTGTCATTGTGCATTCTTTTTGTTTTTATCAGGGAGTTAAGTCCATAAGTTTTTGCAGCAGAATTAGGCCGTTCGGCCCATCAAGTCTACTCCGCCATTCAATCATGGCTGATCTATCTTTCTCAACCCCATTTTCCTGCCTTCTCCCCATAACCCCTGACACCCGTACTAATCAAGAATCTGTCAACCTCCACTTTAAAAATGTCCATTGACTTGGCCTCCACAGCCATTTGTGGTCACGAATTCTACAGATTCGCCACCCTTTGACTAAAGAAATTCCTCCTCAACTCTCCTTTCTAAAGGTCTGATCTTTTATTTTGAGGCTGTGGTCTCTGGTCCTAGACTCCCATTGGTGGAAACATCCTCTCTAGATCCACTCTATCCAAGCCTTTCACTTTTCAGTAAGTTTCAATGAAGCCCTCCCTGATTCCTGTAAACTTCAGTGAGCACAGACTCAATGCCATCAAACTCTCATCATATGTTAACCCAATCACCCCCCCCCCCCCCCCCCCCCCCCCGATCATTCTGGTAACCCTCCTCTGGACCCTCTCCAACACATCCTTCCTCAGATATGGGGCTCACTATACTCCAAATGCGGTCTGACCAGTGCCTTATAAAGCCTCAGTATTACATCCCTGTTTTTATATTCTAGTCCTCTTGAAATAAATCCTGAGTTAAGTTGTCTTTTTCAATTATTTTATTCAAAAGAAACTGGTAATTGCAAACAAAATGTAAAATATTTCAGCTAAAGTTCAGTTTAGAGATCCAGAGCGCGAAGGGTTTGAAAGTTTAAGCAAAGACCACCAGTAATTTGTCCCTGTCGGCATCTATTTTATGAACTTATCCGATTGAAAGCTGTGTTTGTTTTTGTTGGCTGCTATTTAATTAAAAATTAGTATCATAGAGTTGAAAATGTAAAAGGAAAGTTATGTACTTTGAACATGGTTGTCAAGGCCCGATGGTTGTGGATGCCGTTAGTTTTGTTTAACCGTATCTTTTTTAACTCTGATTGAAGTTGCTGTTGTTTGAATTAATTGGTGACAGTCAGAGTCACTGAGGGGAATAACAGCAACTACCTTTCCAGTCAAAGTCAGCGACAAGCAGATTGATGCTTCTGTGCTTATGTACTATGTGACCTATGTATCCCTGGAGTGTGCATATGATTAATAAAATCATCAAGCAAAACATTTGATAATTAGTTTTAAAATGCAAAAGTGCTGTTTATTCTGTTTGAATCTAATCCGCCACCTTGTTTCCTCTTCTCCAGGCCTGATCATCTGAGCTGTCATGTCAAACATGTTCATTCCACTGAGAGACCCTTCAAATGCCAAGTAACTTCCGATTTTACTGTTTTAAAACCAGGAGGTGTTGTCCAAATGGATAAAGAAATGTTCAAAGATTGTCAAATTCAAAAGGTGGTCAAAAGTTCCAAAACTTTTCTTTAACTCAAAAGTATATTTTATCATTTTCTTTTCTGCACATCTTTGAGAAGGAGGTGAAGTGGTCAATGGCCAAGAGCCATCAGGACAACCTCCTTGTGTTATTTGCAGACTCATTTGAGGGATGTGGTCCTAGCTTGCTATCCCCACTCCATTTTCTTCTCTCCCCAGCTCCCCACAACCCATCTCCCCCTTCAGGAAGACTAACATACCAATTTCATTTATAAATTCAATTGAAAGTGGGAATATTGGTTGAGGGATTCTCGTTGCAAGCCAAATGGCTCATTGGGGATCACAATCTCTTGACTTACTTTATCCTGGTGAACAAACTTTCTCCTGGTTTGAAGAAAAACATATAGAAATGTACATCTTTAAATGGGTTGGATGTTTGTTAATTCAAGATTGAGCAGTTGAGCAGGCGAAGACTATATTTCTTGGAGCGTAGGAGGGTGAGGAGTGATCTTGTAGAGGTGTACAAAATTGTGAGAGGAATAGATCGGGTAAGCACACAGGACCTCTTGCCCAGAGTAGGGGAATCGAGAACCAGAGAACATAGGTTTCAGGTGCGAGAGGAATGATTGAATAAAACCTGAGGTGTAATCTTTTTACAGAAAGGGTGGTGGGTATATGGAACGAGTTGACTGAGGAGGTAGTTGAGGCAGGTACTATTGCAACGCTTAAAACATTTAGGCAGGTATAGGAACAATTCACAATTTTTACCGAAGCTCATTAACCTAAAACCTGTGCAGATGCTGCTTTAAATCGAAGATAGATACAAAGTGCTGGAGTAACTCGGTGGGACAGGCAGCATCTCTGGAGAGAAGGAATGGGTGAGGTTTCGGGTCGAGACCCTTCTTCAGACCTGCACGTCTTTGGAGTATGGGAGGAAAACAGAGGACCCAGAGAAAACCCACGTGGTCACAGGTAGAAAGTAAAAAATCTGTACAGACAGCACCCGTAGTGAGGATCAAACCCAGGTCTCAGGAGCTGTAAGGCAGCAGCTCTATCACTGCACCACTATACAGAGAAGCTTTTAACAGAATTTAATAATATATCATATATGTCCAAAAGCCTTAATACTATTAACTATTTTCAACCATGGGTGGAGTTTTTAAAATAAAATTTGAAGTTTCATCACTGTTCTCATGGCTGTGAAATATCAGTGTTCTTTTTTTTTATAAGCAAAAGCATTTTGAGCTAAACTGTACCCTCTTCCACCTGGGTAATCAGGCAGTGTCCAACTCCTGGGGTTCGGTCAGTGTCATTGTAACCAGCAACATGCTTACTTACTCCTGCTTATCCAAAAATGTGCTTGATTTCATATAAAGCTAGTACAGCAGATATTGGTAACGAGTGCTGTGGATAATTGCAACCATGACACTGTAAAAGAGTTTAAATTCTATCAGCCAAGACTTACAACTGCTAGTAGCATATCAATATTTCCAGAACTAATATATCATAACATCATGATATACAGCACGGAATCAGCCCCTTTGGCCCAACTCGTCCATGCCAACCAAAATGCCCCATCTAAGCTAGTCCCACCTCCCTCTAAACCTTTTCTATCCATGTACCTGTCCAAGTGCCTCTTAAATGCTGCTCACAGCCCCTGCCTCAAGTACCTCCTCTGGTAGCTCGTTCTATATACCCACCCCCCTCTGAATGGAACATTCACCCCTCTGTGTTGTATTAAATCTTGCTCCTCTCATTTTAAACTGAGGTGAGAAGAAACTTTTTCACCCAGAGAGTTGTGAATTCGTGGAATTCTCTGCCACAGAAGGCAGTGGAAGCCAATTCATTGGATGAATTTAAAAGAGAGTTAGATGCAGCTTTAGGGGCTAGTGGAATCAAGGGATATTGGGAGAAGGCAGGCGCAGGTTACTGATTGTGGATGATCAGCCATGATCACAATGAATGGCGGTCCTGGCTCGAAGGGCCAAATGGCTTCTTGCTGCACCTATTTTCTATGTTTCTATGTAAAACCCCCCTCCCTGTTTTTTGTATTCCCCTACCCTGCGTAAAAGACTGCATTCACCCTATATATTCCCCTCTTGATTTTATAAACCTTTCCATAAGATCACCCCTCAGCCTCCTGCACTCTGAGGAGTAAAGTCCTCGCCTGCTCAACCTCTACCTATAGCTCAGCCCTTCTAGTCCTGGTAACAGCTGTTTTACGTTCTAGCAGCCAAAACTTATACCTGCCAGCAATGTATTGATGTTTCTAGGACTAGATTTTATTATATATATCAAAGTATTTGTTAAGCTGGAAAGGGAAGAGAAGATTTACAATGATGTTGCCAGGACTCGACAGCTTGAGATATAGGGAGAGGTTGAGTAAGCTGGGTTTCTATTCCTTGGAGCACAGGAGGATGAGGTGTACAAAATCATGAGAGACATAGATCGGATAGATGCACAGATTCTCTTGCCCAGAGTAGGGAATCGAGAACCAGAGGACATAGGTTTACAGTCAGGAGGGAAAAGATTTAAAAGGAACCCGAGGGGTAACTTTTTTACGCTAAGGGTGGTGGGTGTATGGAACGAGCTGCCGGATGAGGTAATTGAGGCAGGTACTATAGGAACATTTAAGAAATATTTAGACAGTTACATGGATAGGATAGGCTTAGAGGGAGGTGGACCAAACGCAGGGAGGTGAGACTAGTGTAGATGGGACACGTTAGTCGGTGTGGGCAAGTTGTTTCCATGCAGTGTGACTCTAAATTGTGTGTTTTATGTTCAATCAGCTGAGACTGAAAACCACTAGCAGTATATTGATGTTTCTAGAACTAGATTTTATTTTTAATATATCAAAGTATTTCATTTGAAAAATATTAGTTGACTTATTGAATGGTGTCTTTTTAAAGGTGAACGTTCCAAGTAGTTGAATCTTATAGTGCTTTATGTAATGCATTTTATGAAATGGGATGTCATTAATGGGCGCCTTGTGTCCTCCTAGACTTGTGATGCAGCTTTTGCCACCAAAGACCGCCTGCGTTCACATATGATCCGCCACGAGGGAAAGGTGTCCTGCCACATCTGTGGCAAACTGCTGAGTGCAGCTTACATCTCCAACCACATCAAAATGCATAATCACAATCAAAATCACAACTGCAATGTCTGTAACAAAGGTATGGTACTTTCGGAACAATCTCCCGATATTTTCAAAAGTAAAACACAAAACCCGCAGATTGTAGAATCTGAAACAAAAACACAAATGCTGGAAGAATTCAGCCAGTCAAGCAACATTCAGTCTGAAGAAGGGTCATATTCATGTCATAGGAGCAGAATGTGGCCATTCATCCCATCAAGTCTACTCCGCCATTCAATCATGACTGATCTATCTTTCCCTCTCAACCCCATTCCCCTGCCTTCTCCCCATAACCTCTGACACCCGTACTGAGCAAGAATCTGTCAATCTGCGCCTTAAACATATCCATTGACTTGGTTTCCACAGCCATCTATGGCAATGAATTCCACAGATTCACCACTCTCTGACTAAAGAAATCCCTCCCCATCTCCTTTCTAAAGGAACGTCCTTTTATTCTGAGGCAATGACATCTGGTCCTAGTCTCCCACTAGTGGAAACATCCTCTCTACATCCACTCTATCCAGGGCTTTCACTATTCGGTAAGCTTCAATGAGGTCCTGACCCGAGACGTCATCTATCCATGTTCTCCAGAGATGCTGCCTGACCCGCTGAGTTACTCCAGCACTTTTGTGTCTTTGCGGAAAAAGGAACCAGTTAACGTCTGGGTCAGTGAAATGTTAACTGGTCTCTCTTTCCACAGATGCTGCTTGACTCGCTGAGTTCTTCCAGCACTTCTGTTTTAGCTTTATATATAAGTGTGGAAAAATGCATTAAAATATTTTACAGAAATTAGTGTTAAAAGTCATTTTCTCCAGTTCAACCCCTCTTGATGTAGTAGTACTAGTAGTAGTAGTAGTAAAAGCAGTATTCTTAACACAAATTTATCGGTTAGTCTTTATTTACATTCTTAATAAAGTGAACAGTATAAAGTGGGAAAGATTTTAGTCCAACATTTTAATTTTTTCTGAAATCTTTTTCTTAAAAATTTGGCTTGTGTTAAGGACAACTGTGTTAAGCTAATTGAACTGGAGAACTTTAAATCAAACATCATCACGTTAGCAGAGTGCTTTTAAATGATAAAAATGGAGTGTTTTTAAACACATTAAAGTATATTTTAGGAAGGCAAAATAGTGGAAGAAAAATGTCAGAATTGTTACTTCTAACATTGTCACCTACTGACATCAATAAATACTGTAAGTGCTGCCTTGCACCAGTTCCTCCTTATCCATAAGTCAGATGCGGGTAGAATTGTCCAGAAGTTTAGTGAAACCTGGAACTGTGGTATTTTTCTTCTTAACTAATTACAGTGCAGCTAGAAATATTATATGCGTTTGTTTTTTAAAACCGCCCCCTTTTTCCCCCAGTCCATCCCCAGAAAATGTTGTCCCAGGGTTGAGCAGTGGGCTTGTGTGTTGATATGGAAGTTAGAGTTCCATTGGTGCTGCTCATTTAAACCCTACAAATTTTGCCCGTCGAACGTCTTGTTTTGAGAAGAAGCGTCCTGACGTGGTCTGACTGCGCTCCATTTAAATTACATTCTGGCCAATCCAATTTTTTCAGTATTAGAGATACAGCATGGAAACAGGCCCTTCGACCCACCGAGCTCATGCCGACCAGCGATCACTCGTATAATAGTTCTATCCCACACACTAGGGACAATTTTACCAAAGCCAATTAACGTACAAACCTGCACATCTTTAGAGTAAGGGAGGTACCCGGAGAAAACCCTGGGGGTATGTACAAAACGTACAGACAGCACCCGTAGTTGGGATTGAACCCGTGTCTCTGGCACTGTAAGGCAGCAGCTCTACCGCAACAGCAGTGGATTTACAGAAATCCACACAAAGTGCCTTTTCCCATCTGATGCGGAGCCCTTCACAAAGGGGAAATAATCTATTTGAGTCTGTTCTCCCCCACAAAAAAAAACCCCACTGCTTGATTCCCTTGTGTAACAAATTTACTGAGCTTTAAAATCCCAGTCCTCCTCCAAGTGGAGTGTTTGCAGTTCTCATTGTGACACGGTGTTCATAAAGTTACAAGATGGAAAATGTATCCTCTTTTTCTCTGCTCATTGTCGAGTTAATTGGTAGCACAGTGGTAGAGCTGCTACCTCACAGTGCCAGAGACCACATTCGATCCTGACCTCGGGTGCTGTCTGTGTGGAGTTTGTCCATTCTCCCTGTGACCGCGTGGGTTTCCTCAAGGTGTCCCGTTTCCTCCCACATCGTGGGTTTGTAGGTTCATTGACCCTCTGTAAGTTGCCCCTAATGTGTAGGAAGTGGATGCAAAAGTATGACAACATAGAACTAGTGTGGAAAGACACACAATGCTGAGTAACGCAGTGGGTCAGGCAGCATCCCTGGAGAACGTGGTTAGGTGACGTTTCGGGTCAAGACCCTTCTTCAGACTGATTCCTGTGGGGAGGGGGAGGGTCCTAGGGAAGGGTGGTTTGGGTGGGGGAACGGTATGAATTCAACTTTAAGTAATCCCTCACACCCCTCTCTCCATGTCCCCCATAAACCCATCCCCCCTTTCCTCCCCAAACCCTAACTGACCTTGGCACCCTTCCTCCCCTCCCCCTCCATCTATATTCCTAAACAATTCACTCCTCGTCAACCCTCCAGCTACACAACTCGCAACGCTCTCATCCTTTTGTCTCACACCTTGTGTGTGTTCATCTCTGGCCTTTGGCCAACCATCTGCCTATCAAAGAACCCCCTCACCTGTGTTCAAATATGACCTGCCACGCATTGTCCTGCCCCTTGACCCTTCTAGTTTTTATTCCCCCACCTCAGAATCAGTCTGAAGTAACGCACCGACCCAAAACGTCACCTATCTGTGTTCTCCAGGAATACTGCCTGACCCGTTGAGTTACTCTAACATTTTGTCTTTCCTTGGTAAACCAGCATCTGCAGTTCCTTGTTTCGACATAGAACCAGTGTGAACGGGTGATCGATGGTCGGCACGTCTTTGGGATGTGGGTTAAAACCGGAACACACTGAGAAAACCCACGAGGGATACAGGGGGAGAGTGCAAACTCCACATAGATAGCACCCAAAGTCAGGATCGAACCCGGGTCTCTGGCGCCATGAGGCAACAGCTCTGCCGGCTACGCCACTGTGCCGCCCTCTTTTATTTACTTGTTAGTTTCCTCATCTCATCTTACCTTTGGTCTTAAATAATGGAGGACATTTTCAAATCGAGAGCACAATTCCCGACTCCGTAACATGATATCAAATATATTTTAGACTTCCCCACCTCAAGCGATAAAACATGAATGGGCAATTTTCTTTCCAACTTCTTTTCTTGAACCCAGAGTTGCTAAATCCAGCTGCTTCACACAATTGCTGCTGCAATTGTAAATTAATTTTTTTTTAAACTTTCAAATATGTAACCTACCGTCACTTTCAAAGCAGAGCAATAATTATGATATATTATGTGTTTTCAGTGCAGTGAGTCTACAATTTAGTGAAGAAAGCCTTTAGCAGAACAAATCAGAGTTAGTATAAGCAAATGGTATTATTTATTATTTCCAGATACAATACAATGGAACAAGTTGCATGTAATCTTAGATCGGCACAAAATGCTGGAGTAACTCGGTGGGTCAGGCAGCATCTCTGGAGAAAATGGATAGGTAACGTTCCGCGTACTGGAGAAGGTTCTTTAAACCTGAGTTAGTTTAATTTGTGTTGGAGAGATTCAGCGTGGAAAAGGGCCCCCCAACAAGTCCACCCTGATGGTAGATCACCCATTCACAGTAGTTCTATGTTATTCCACTTTTGTATCCATCACCTATCCATGTTCTGCAAAGATGCTGCTTGACCCAAAAAGCCGGAGTATCTCAGCGGGTCAGGCCCCATCTCTGGAGAAAAGGAATAGGTGACGTTTCGGATCGAGACCCTTCTTCTTTTCTCCAGAGATGCTGCCTGACCCGCTGAGTTACTGCAGCTTTTTGTGTCTATCTTCGGTGTAAGCCAGCATCTGCAGTTCCTTCCGACACATGATGCTTGACCTGATGACTTACTCCAGCATTTTGTGTCTATTTTTGGTAGGAACAAGCATCTGCACTTACTTTTATATCATCGTGATGTCTTGCGATTAAAATGTGTTAACATGTATAACTTCTTTTGGAAATAAGGCTTTTAAAATGCCCCTGGAATTATGGATGTGTCGGTCGGTGCATGTGCTTAGTTTTTTTTATCACCTGAAAAATCCCTATCTTTGCGTAGGTTTCACCACGGCTGCCTACTTGCGGGTCCATGCTCGAAATCACCACGGTGTCCATTACAAGTCTCAGAGATTTGTGTGCGAGCAGTGTGGCCTGCAGTGTCAGTCCCACAATCACCTGATTGGGCACAAGAAAAGCCACATGGGAGAGACCCCAACTTCTAGTGCCTCCTCTGTGGCAGCAGTGGCTTTGAAAGGCAAGCATCTCCATCAGCTTCACCTGGAGAAAGCTCCACTCCTTCCAGGTCATTTTGTAACCAAAGTCTATGCCCTTTAGGATTCCTTAGGGGAGGGTGGTGGTGGTGGTGGTGTTGGTTGGGTGGGGCGTAATTCTGAAGACTGCAGTCTTAAGTCAACCCTGCTCTAAAAGGAGGGGAGAAAAAAATATCAGTGTAATTGGATAAACTGGTTTTTAATGCACCTGAGATCAGCGAGGGACATTTTCCTAGTCATGGTCTGACCTGCATAATTCGTGCATTATTCCCATCGCTTATGCTTCCTGCTGTCTCTCGGTATTTCGGCCCAGATTGATTTGCGAAAATTTGCCAATGTCACAAATTTTCTTCCCGTTGAGAGACTTGCAAAAATAAAACTGTGAGACTTACCTTCTAGTTTAATCGGAACCCGAAGTTTGGAATTGATGGGCACTGCAATTTGAAGGGGAGATGATGTACCCTGTTTCTCAAGTTTTATATTAACCCTTTACAGTCTTGCATTTGAAGTAACATGCAGTTTTGCTGTTAGTTGCAATAGTTGGCTATTGCATGAAATCGTCACAATGAGGGATTGACAATGGCAGCACACAATACCAAATGTTAATTCCTTTTATGTCTTGCATTGAGATGAGAGAAATAATGTTTAAATGAATCAGCGTTACAATGCCAAACAGCACCTGTTTTCGTCAAACTTATCTTTTGTCATTGAGTCATACAGCTTGGAAACAGGCCCTTCGGCCTTGATCACACCAACCAACATGTCCCATCGACACTAGTCCCACTTGCCTGCGTTTGGCCCTTATCACTCTAAACCTGTCCTATCCATGTACCTGTCTAATTGCTTCGTCAATGTTGCGATAGTCCCTGCCGTAACTACCTCCTCCGGCAGCTCGTTCCATACACCCACCATCCTTAGCATGAAAAAATCACCTCTCAGATTCCTATAAAATCTCTCTTTCCCCCCCCCCCTTCACTTTAAACCTATGCCGTCTGGTTCTCAATTCCCCCACTCTGGGCAAGAGACTTGCCCGATCTATTCCTCATGATTTTATGCACCTCTCTCAGATCCTCCATGGCTGAGGGAACAGAGTCCTTTGTGATCTGGATGGAGTTGGCATGGCTATAGTTTATTATCTATTTAATGGTTCTTAAACAGGTCAATGGGTGCAAATGCACAGTGACATTCCTTACATACAGAACAGTGTTGCCATATCGAAGCACATCCTCGATTAGCAAGTGTACAGAAATAGTCCACTGAGCCCACATGCAAGAGGCGCCACTGCAGTCCTTCTGGTGAAAGTATTCCCACGGTGCCATTGAATTGGGAGTTCCAAGATTAATTATCGGGATGATCACTTGAAATCCAAGGCACGGAACCCTTGCAGACGAAGTGCTGGTAAACGGGATTGTTATAGATTAGCACGATGGTCGGCATGGACATGATGGGCCAAAGGTTCTTTATCTGTGTTACTTAACTCTCTGCTGCTATTAATACCCAATGATGACAAAACAACAGATATGTTTCTAAGCCAGCATGGAATTTGCTTTGGGGAATCTGCAGATGATAGTTTCCAAGTCTGTGAAGCCTTTGCCCTTCTTGGCAGAAGAAGTTGGAGGTTTGCAGTATCCTAGCTAATGACAGTGCACAAACTTCAGCCGCTGAGCGAGGGTGGAGCGGGGTAATTAGGGCGATAACAGTCAAGCCATGGTGCTTTGGTCTGTACAGTGCCAAGCTGCTTGAGTTATGGGGCTGTGCAGATCCAAGCAAGTGAAGCTGTTCTGTCATGCTCCAAACTCGTCTTGTAGACAGCGGAACGGTGTTCGTGTATCAGGGAGTGAGTCGGTCACCACATGACATACCTTCTGACTTCCTCCTGTAGCCGCAGTGTTTAAATGGCTGGTCTGGTTGAGTTGGTTCCCTTGCATCCACCATGATGGTAATGGTAGGGCTATTGTGATGGTAATGCCATTCATTGGATGTCAAGGGTAGATGGTTAGACTGTTGTTGGAGATGCTCATTAGCACTTTGGCAGCATAAAGGTCACGTAAATTATTAGCACATGCCTGAGTGTTGCATGCAGACCTCCCTGCTCTTTCTCAACAGTTAGTCATAGCGTCATACATCATGAAAGCAGCCCCTTTGGCCCATCCCATCCATGCTAACCTAGACGCTCCATCTCAGCTGCTCCCAATTTCCTGTGTTTGGCCAATATCCCTCTCAACCTTTCCTCTCCATGTACCTGTTAGAGAGTCTTTTAAATGCTGTTATAGTAACTACCTCAACTACCCCTCTGCCAGCTCGTTCCATACGCCTGCCACTGTGAAAAAGCTGCCCCTCGTGTTCCCATTAAATCTTTTTTGTCTCATCTTAAACCTATGTCCTCTTGTTTTAGATACCCGTACCCTGGGGTAGAAGTACTCCTGTTCCCCCATTTTACAGCGCCAGAGACCCAGTTTCGATCCTGACTACGGGTGCTGTCTGTACGGAGTACATTCTCTCCATGACCACGTGGGTTTTCTCCATGTGCTTCGGTTTTCTCCCACACTCCAAAGACACACAGGTTTGTAGGTTAGTTGGCTTTGGTAAAGATTGTGAATTGTCCCTAGTGTGTAGGGTGGTGGTAGTGTGTGGGGATCACTGGTCGGCGCGGACTCGGTCAGCTGAAGGGCCTGCTTCCGTGTGGTATCTCTAAACTGAACTAAATTAAAACTAAACGTTTATAAGACCACTCTTCAGCCACCTGCGCTTCAAGGAATAAAGTCCTAGCATGCTCAGTCTCTCCCTATAGCTCAGCCCCTCGAGCTTGTAAATCTTCTCTGTACCCTTGTAAATAAAAATGAAGTCTGCATTCATCAGTGAACCTCCTCATTCTGACCTGATGGAAGGAAGGTTGTTGAACCAGCTGCAGTCAAGATGGCGCCCAAGCCAGGCGACTCTTTGCATGTTGGTCCCAGAAGCAGATCTGCAATCATTCATTACAATAGCTCCACTCTTTTAGACCAACGGCAGTATTTCTTACTCTAACTATGCTCTTACTGTATCTGTACGCTGTGGGCAGCTTTGATTGTAACCATGTATAGTCTTTCCGCTGACTGTATAGCGCGCAACAAAAAAGCTTTTCACTGTACACGTGACAATAAACTAAACTAAGCCAAGATATTGCCCTGAAGAGCCCCTGTTTAGCTGTCCTGGGGGTGGGATGGTTGATTGGTGTTAGAGGTTATGGGGCAAAGGCAGGAGAATGAGAGGGCGACGATAGATCAGCCATGATTGAATTGCGGAGTAGACTTGATGGGCCGAATGTCCCAATTCTGCTTCTAGAACTTATGATTGGCCTCCAAGAACAACAGCCACGTACCTTTCTGCATCTATTGGTGTCCACTGATTTCAGTTCATTGATGGCACGCTCCTTTGAATGCTTCCTGCTTGGTAGGAAGAACAGACTTGTGTACGCAATAGTCCAAAGCCCTGTTTGAATTGCATTGAAGCAATTTTGCTCATACCAAAAATGCAGGAAAGGTGAGCACATTGTGTGCTTTTTCTAATTGCATGCATTTTTTGTTAACTTGAAGTAAATCATGTTCAAGGACACCTAGGGCTTTTTGAATCCCAACACCATTCAATCTCTTACCAGTTATTTTTCTCTAAAAGCCGACGGCCTGTCTTTCGCATTTATTTTGTCCGCTGTGTTCTTGCCCATTCATTTAGCCCGTCAATATCCCCTTGAAATCCCAGCAGTTGCTCACAATCCTCACAAAATTTAGAGATACAGCTTGGAAACAGGCCCTTCGGCCCACTGAGCCCGTGCCGACCAGTGATCACCCAAATACCAATTCTATCCTACTCACTAGGGGCCATTTACAGAGGCCAATTAACCCACAAACCTGCAGTTCTTTGGAGTGTTGGAAGAAACTGAAGCGCCTGGATAAAGCCCTCGCTGTCACAGGGAGAATGAACAAACTCTTTGCAGACAGCACCTGCAGTCAGGATTGAGCCCAGGCCTCCGGTGCTGCAAGGCAGCAACTCTGTCGCGCTGCCACTCTGTTGTCCCTTTATATCATGGACTTTATATCTTCAACAAACCGTAGACTTGAAGACACAACAGATTACTGTAATCTGGAGTGGAAAAACCAAACTGATGCACAGCAGATCAGGCAGCATCTGTGAAGACGTTGTCCTGATGTCGGGTCAAACCAGCTGTCCCTAAATGCTGTCAGTTTGTTTAGCAACTCTGTATGATGCCTTATTAAAGGTGTTCTAAAGGTCCAAATTTATGACATCCACTATATTCCCCACCTCAGTAAATGCTGACTAATCATCAAAAATTATTTACTGCATTGTCTCTGTCCAGCCTGGAGGTTATTTTCCAAGTGTCCAGCTACCACATGCTTGATAATTGAAGCATTGTTGAGATATCTGAATAACTCGGCCTGTACTCCCAAGTTCAGAAGAATGGGAGATGATCTTACAGAAATAAGTAGAATTCTTATGGGAATAATAGGGTAGGTCCTATTTTCTCCCTTTTACAGAGAGTGGAGTTTCCATTTGCTACCTCGCTAATCTCCAAGAACCATTTTAGAAACTCCAGAATTCAGGACGCAGACAGTTACTGTCTCCAGAGCCACCTCTTACAAGACCTTGTGATGTACATCATCAGGTCCTGGAGATTTCATTCAGCTTCTCCTTCACTCTTCATTATTTTTGGGAGGTTTTCTGTGCATTCATCAGATAAAGCAGACACAAAGCATTGGTTTCGTTTCTTTGCTCTTTCCCCAATGTAATTCGTTTGACGGAACAGCTCTTCCCACGACCACAAGAAATTATAGGGAGTTGTGGATGTGGCCCAGTCCATCACACAGATTAGAGTCCCCACCATTGACTCCATCTACACTTCACGCTGCCTCGGAAAAACAGCCAGCATAAATGAAAGACTTGTCCCACCCTGGTCATCCTTCCTGCCCCTTGCTCCCTTTGGACAGATGATAAGGCTGAAAGCGCAGACCGCCAGACTCAGGAACAGCTGCTTCCCCTCTGCTATCAGGGTTCTGAACGTTCCTTCCTTAAGCTAGGGTACGGTCTGATTCACCTCTATCCCATTAGGGGCACTGGACTTTGTCTGGAACTGATGTGCCACAATGCTGAGAACTATATTCTGCACTCGGCATCTTTCCCTTTGCTCTACTTACTGCACGAGTTTGGCTTGAATATCTTTATGTATAGTATGAGGTGATCTGTTTGGATAGCATGCAGGACAAAGCTTTTCACCGTACATGACAGTAATAAACCTAAACTTAAACCAGCCTGCAAATGTCCCGCATAACTTCAGTTCATCTTTTCCTTTAAGTATCCACAGAAATATTACCGTCTTCTTTAATGTTCCTCCCTTGTTTAATCTCATTACATCCCCTTTTCTTATAAACGTCTTGGACTCAAATTTTCTCGATCTCTGGCTTATTGGTCTTTTTGACACGGTTTAGCCTTTTCTTTTGTTTGTGAAGAACTTTACAAAAATTTCTAAGAGATGTAATAAAGTGCCGTGTGACCGCTTTTTCAATCCTGGGAGCTTTGTGATAGTTTAGTTTATTGTCACGTGTACTGAGTTAACTAGTCAGCGGAATGACTAGACATGATTACAATCGAGCCATCCACAGTGTATAGCTACATGATAAAGGGTCTAACATTTAGTGCAAGATAAGTCCAGTAAATTCCGATTAAGGATAATCCAAGGGTCTTCAATGAGGTCGATAGTAGCTCAGGACAGCTCTCTAGTTTTTGATAGGATGGTTCAGTTGTCTGATAACAGCTGGGAAGAAACTGTCCCTGAATCTGGAGGTGTTCGTTTTCAAACTTCTGTCCCACTTGCCTGAGGGGAGAAGAGGGAGTGACCGGGGTGAGACTCGTCCTTGATTAAGCTGCTGGCTTTGCCGAGGCAGCGTGGTGTCTAGATGGTGTCAGTGGTTGGTTTGTGTGATGGTCTCGCTGCATCTACAGTTTTCTGTAATTTCTTATGGTCTTGGTGTTGACCAATCACGTTGACGTGGTGATCTTTAATATTGAGTCTTCCCATTAACTTTTAAATAACAGTTGTATTTTTGTAGTTTAATTTCAGTCGTTCTTGTTAATGTTTTCAAATACACAGGACGTGATGTTAAAATCCAAAGTGCCACCTCTTAACTTGCTCCCGGTGGTGATGGGAGGCTTAAGCACTCACCTACGCTCCTCCGATGTTGAGAAAGGCTGGGCAGACACGTCATTGGGCTCCTACTTTCATCAACATTTCGCTGACTGGGCCCACGACGTCTCCAGTAGGCTCAGCGGTGTGATCTGCCGTCCTAGAACCACCCCCCTCTGCATCTGCCCCGCCGGCTTATTTGGGAGACCAGATGGGGTCTTTCCTGTTCAGCCAGAGCCACTGGCTACTCCGCTCTGCCACCCCTGATGTTTCCTTGATAGCCTGGCGTAGGGCTTGTCTGTTAATCCCCAGGTCCTTCATCAGTCTTACAGTTGATGTTGCCATGAAGCCCCGATATCCAACTTCTGCCGGGCAGATCTTTGCTCTCCAGCCCCGCTGTTCTGCCTCCGCTGCAAGCTCTGTAGATCGCAGTTTCTTTGTTTCGATGGCTTCCTGCACAGCATCCTCCCAAGGGACTGTGAGCTCCACAAAATACACCTTGCACTGAGAGTTCGACCAGAGGACAAGATCAGGCCTTAAGTTGGTGATGGCTATCTCTGATGGAACCGTAAGCCGTTGGTCCACGTCCACCAGCATCTGCCAGTCCCGGGCTGCCTCCAGCTGTCCAAACCTGGTCCTTGGTGGAATTTTCCGTTGCCTTTGTTCCCCCTCCCGAACAAAGGCAATTGGCATAACTGGGTTGGTTGTTCTGGGCTGCAAGACATTGTTGGTTGTTCTCCAGCATTGGGGAAAAGCTCTTGGAAATTCATTTCTGGGGAGGTTTTTCTGTGGCATCTGTTATAAGAGTACAGATGTAATCTGGATATGTCCCTGGAGACACGGGACTACGGTTGCTGGAATCTTGGACAAAAAAAAACAAACTCTCAGTGAGTTAGGCGGCAAGAGTTCAACCAGCAGCTTTTGATTGATCTCTTGATTGAAAGATACTGTAGACACCGGCCCACTGAGTCCACACCGACCATTGATCGATAACCCGTTTACACTAGTTCTATGTTATCCCACTTTCACATCTGCTCCCTACGCACACGGGGCAATTTACCAAGGCCAATTAACCTGTCAAACGCTGGTCTTTGGAATGCGGGAGGAAACCGGAGCACAAGCACAAAATGAACGCGGTCACGGAGAATGTGCCACCCCCACACAGATGGTGCCCGAGTTCAAGATCAACCTAGCATTGGCAGATCTCTAGCACTGAACAGCAGCTCGCCCAGCTGCGCCACTCTGCTGACATTTTTAGCTCAAAATTCTAGCGCCTGCAGTTTCTGCGGAGTCCATTTCACCGCTCCACTGGAATATTCCCCAAAAGTATGCCCACTTTGAAGACGTTTTCCTTCAATGCTGTCCAGCCCGCCGAGTTCCTCCGTTAGTTTGTTTTTTGGACATGAAAATTAATGAACTTGGGTATTTTAGTGTTAGTGATACCGAGTGGAAACAGGTCCTTTTTGCCCTCCATGTCCATGCCGACCAAAGATGACCCTATACCCTTGGGACAATTTACCAGAAGCCAATTAACCTTCAAACCTATATGTCCTTGGAATGTGGGAGGTAATCAGAGCACCGGGAGAAAACCCACGCGATCACAGGGAGAATGTACAAACTCCGTACAAATAGCACTCATAGTCAGGATGAAACCCAGGTCTCTGGTGCTGTCAGGCGCAACTCTACCGCTGCCCCTATCTGTGTCTGTCTAGGAAAAGCTTAGTAATACTACATTGATATCTAAAGTACAGCCACCTGAAGACAGTACAGTTCTGGAAAATACTCTTTAAATGATGCCGTTTCAAGGAAAAATGGGAAAATCAGAAGGAACAGGCTCTAATAAAATTTGATGCAGGCAAATGATTCCTGTTTGCTGTTGATCCAAAGCTGCTTTATTTGTTTGTGGCTTTTGTTCAATGAAATCTCAGCAAATGTAATTGTCCCATGTTTCTTTATAATGTAGAAGTGGGGTAAACAGCCCAAACATCTAAAGTACAGCCCAAACTGTACATGGCAATTAGTTCTGATCCTGTATTTATCTCCTTGATTCGGTGCTTTAGGTATTTTATTGTTGGGTGCTTTCTTTAACCTTTGAATCTGGGTCTGCCTTTATTTGAAAGTGCTCCATGGGATCCTAGACTGGCAAAAATGTCTGTATATCTGGGCACAGCAGTGGAGTTGCTGCCTTACAGCACCAGAGACCCGGGTTCCATCCTGACTACGGGTGCTGCTTGTACGGAGTTTGTACATTCTCCCTGTGACCGCTTAGGTTTTTTCCGGATGCTCAGGTTTCCTCCCACACTCCAAAGACTGCAGGTTTATAGGTTAATTGGCTTCTGCAAAATTTTCCCTAGTGTGTAGGATAGAACGAATGTACAGGTGATCGCTGGTCAGCACTGACTCAGTGCGCTGAAGGGTCTGTTTCCGTACTGTATCTGTCGTGTCGCAAAAATTAGCTACAGGGAGAGGTTGGACAGACTTGGATTGTTTTCCTTGGAATGCCAGAGGTTGAGGGGAGACCTGATAGAAGTCTATAAAATTATGAGAGGATAGCTAGGATAGACAGTCAAAACCTTTTTCCCCCAGGATGTAAATATCAAATACTAGAGGGCACAGCTTTAAGATGAGAGGGGCAAAGTTTAAAGGAGATGTGCTGGGTAAGTTTTTTTTAACATGGAGGGTGATGGGTGCCTGGGTGGTGGTGAGGGCAGATACAACAGTGCCGTTTAAGCGACCTTTGGATAAGCGCGTGGATATGCAGGGAATGGAGGGTACGAATTACGTGCGGGCAGATAAGTGATGGTCTTGGTATCATGTTTGGCACAGACATTATGGGCTGAAGGGCCTGTTCCTGTGCTGTACTGTTCTATGTTCATCCAATTTTACAGTTCCACAATATATAACAACTTGGGCCTTAATAACTCCTAAAGAATAATGGCATATTGTTATACTTAGTTGAGAAATACATTTAGTTCATATTGTATGCAGGACCTGTAATACAGAACATCATTTAGTCTCCTTCACTTGCCAATTCATAGTTTAGTTTAGAGATTCAGCGTGGAAACCGGCCCTTTGGTTCACCGAGTCCACACCGACTGTTGATCACCCATTCACACTAGGAGGGGAGGGAAGAGTTAGAAGTTACTTAAAATTAGAGAATTCAACGTTCATATTGCTGGGCTGTAAGCTGCCCAAGCGAAGTATGAGGTGCTGTTCGTTCAATTTGCGTGTGGCCTCACTCTGGCAATGGAGGAGGCCCAGGACAGAAAGGTCAGTGTGCGAATGGGAAGGGGAGTTGAAAAGGCTGGCAACTGGGAGATGGTGTAGGCCTCGGCGGATCGAGTGCAAGTGTTCAGCGAAATGGTCTGAGTCTACGTTTGGTCTCGTCGATGTACAGGAACACCAGATACAGTAGATGAGGTCAGAGGAGGTGCATGTGAACCTTTGTCTCACCTGAAAGGATTGTTGGCATCCAATGTTAGGATGAAGAATTCTATATTCCACATGAACCCTTCTACGAGGATGTTGCCAGGACATGCGGGCCTGAGGCCAAGGGAGAGGTTGGGTAGGCTAGGAATCTATTCCTTGGAGTGCAGGAGGCTGACGGGGCGATCTTATAGAGGTTTATAAAATCATGAGGGGAATAGTTAGGGTGAATACACAGAGTCTTTTACCCAGGGTAGGAGAATCGACAACCATCAGTTTAAAGTGAGAGGGGAAAGTTTTAATAGGAATCCAATTGGCAACCTTTTCCCGACTTGAAACATTACCAATCCATGTCCTCCAGAGATGCTGCCTGACCCGCTGAGTTACTCCAGCACTTTGTGTCTACTTCTGTAAACCAACATCTGCAGTCCCTTGTATCTACATTGAACTGCCCATTTCAGTCAACAAGATCACACTTCAGCTTCCTGTTATCCACCTGCAGAAAGTGTTAAAGTCTTTGATTTAAGGGAAGCAAAACTGTGGAGATAAGGCATGTGCATAACCATGGATCACAGTGCTAGCCGTTGGACTTGAGAGATACAGCGTAGAAACAAACCCTTCGGCCCACCGAGTCCAGCACCAACCTGCGATCATTCCATACACTAACACTATCCAACATACTAGGGACAATTTTACAACTTACCGGTTTGTACCAGCATCTGCAGTTATTTTCTTATACTATTTAACCTACACACCTGTAGGTGTTTGAAGTATGGGAGGAAACCGGAACACCCGGAGAAAAAACACACAGTCACGGGGAGAACGTACAAACTCCGCACAGACAGCACCCCTAGCCAGGATTGAACCCGGGTCTCCGGTGCGGTAAGGCAGCAACTGCCACTGTGCCCCGCTAAACAACATCATGTCCAGTCTGCAAGTGGCAAAGTGTACAACCGGTCATTAGAAAGTGTGGTCTGTTGCTGAGCTAACCACCAAACTTCACAATTCTACTGGAACCAGGCTCATTACTTTTGTAATTGTTAATCTGCTCGTGCTGCTGTCAATACCCTGCAATCAATGGCAACTAAAAGCTGAAGCACCGGTTTCAATGAATCTTACGTGCTGCTTTACAAATTTAATCTGCTCACTATATATTGATGCTCATCGTCCGATTTAGACTGTAAAGTGTTAACTACTTTGGGTACACTTCTGATGCTGACAACAAGGCTTTAAAAGTGATCTGGGAGTGAGAGCATTGTCCTGGTACTTGAATTTGTCGTATACTAATGGTTATATTTTTTTCCATTAACCTTTTAATATGCGGTTTTCTACCTGGTAACTATTGTATTGCATGAAAAGACTTTTCTATAAGTTAAGGATTGCTGTGTTTTGTGATTGCCACATTTTATATCGTGTGCATCTCCTAAAATACTGTCCAGTCGATCTTTAAACTCTAGCTCTAAATTTCCATTTTCAATCCACTAACCCAAGTTAGAGACATTAGAAACAAAGACTTGACACTTATTATTATATTATTTTTGTTAGTGCTATGACGAGCGTTAATAGTTTCGATTGCCTGAGTTTGCTTTTTTAATTTAGATTTTCCTCCCATGGATACCACTTTCCCCCTCGCTTCCCCCTTCAGGGGTGGACTTCACTACAGCTACTGTCAATGCCACTCCACTATTGGCCAGCAGGAAGCGCCATTGAAATGGGGCGAGTTGGATTCTGCCTGCTTTCCTGCCGCCTCACCCCATCTGACATGGAATGCCTTGGTACTGCGTGGCGCTTCATCTAGCAGCCCAGTTGAGAACTGACAAAACTTACCAAGCTGAGGCAAGTGAGTTGGGGAGAGCGCCAGGCAGTCTTGGGATTCGAACCTGCGAGCTGAGCTTGCAGGGCTGTTGGGGTTGCCTGTGATCTTGTCATGAAGGGGAGGGGAGTGGACTCGTAGAGAGCTTCAGGGGGTCATAGCTGGCAGGGCTCCTGCTTGAGAATGGGGCACATTTCAGTGGTATGTAATAATTTGGCAGAAATGTCGGTTTTCCCTCAGATTGTAGCCGGGTGGCTCCCTGCCACGAATTCCTAAAAGTTAATTTCATTTGATTAATCAGATGACGATCTCTTAGCCACTATTAATTGTAGTTTAATGATAGGTACAAATCTTATTCTTCAGTTTCAATTTATACCCAACTATTAAAATAAATTTCCTCAGCTCTCCAATCTCCTCTTAAGTTTGCAGATGATGCAGTTAATGCATGGGTGATTGGACCATGGTACACAGCTTAATTTAATCACCATTTCTAAGTCATTTATGATATACTTTTTTATATTCCTATTATAAATTGTTATGGTACATGCCCATCTGGTACAACAGCGATGATGGTGTTTTATAAATGTAGACAAAAGGCATTTGTCATGGGAAGAGGTCCATAAGTGTATGCATGTGTTAATGTTCAACGTATCACAAATAGGTGTTGTACGCTTTATTGACTGTTCCTCATGTGGACATCATTGGAACCATAAAAGCTGTGTACTTTTGCCTTCAGGTGGACCTCTGTAAGCCAAAAAGATGCAAAGTCAGATTTTTACGTTTGCGGGTGCACTGAGAATGTGTTACGCCTTTTTATGAACAGCGGCATAGGAGAACCGCCAGTGAATCTGAAAATAAACTCCGCCATTCGCCTGCCATTGTAGCTCCTTTGAAGTTGACAGCCATTTTGTTTTCTAAAACTATTGGGCCTTTCATGCCTTTGCTGGGTTTCTTTCCAGAGATTCAGAATAATTTCAGTATGGAGAATAGATGAGATTATCCCATGATTAATAACAGCATGGTTGGCAGAGGCAATTCTTTCTACTTCCCCGACCAGTTCCACAGGTCGCAATGATCCATCCATACCCAACAATCTGCCTATCAGGGAACCTCCCTGGCTGACGTCATCTGTTGCCGGCCTTGATTTGTCCTGGTTTATTCTTGCTTCCAGTCCCGTTCTCTCCGTTGAACCCCCCCCCCCCCCCCCCTCCACAGTCAGTCTCAAGAAGGGTCCCGACCTGAAATGTCACCTATCCATGTTCTCCAGAGATACTGCCTGACCCGCTGAGTTACTCCAGCACTTTGTGTCTATCTCTGTAAGTAACCCATGTCCGTTGCTCGACCAGGATTTTTGAAGGCAGTCCATGTATCCAATGTGGTATCATTTTGAATTCTCAGTTTTTGAGCTCCTTTTCCATTGCCCTTCAGTTTGATTCTGAGTTACCTAAGTGGATGAGATCCAGAGCCTTTTGCGTTGACTTCACAATATAACTGCCTGGGAAAAGGATAACTTGTCTCCATAAGTATTCCTAATGCCATACTGGGAAGCAATCTAGGCTTTACTTAACATCTCTCCGAGTCCACATCTCATTCCTTGCACTTCATGACTCTCCAATACACCACAGAAAACAAAATGCTGCTTCAAAGACCTTTGCTCAAAGGGCATTGCACCTGAATACACACAAACCTTGGCCTACAAGATCTCCCGGTTGCCAAACATTTAATCTCCCATTCCCACACTGACCTTCCTGTCCTGGACCTCCTCCACTCTCAGAGTAAGGCCACACGCAAATTGGAGGAACAGCACTTCATATTTCGCTTGGGCAGCTCACAACCCAGCGGTATGGTATTGATTTCTCTAATTTCAAGTAACCCTTGCATTCTCTCTCCGCCCCTACCCCACCCTAGTGGTCCTGCCAGTTTCACTGTTCGTATCCCCTCGTTGTCACCTCTTCCACAGTCAACAATGGACTGTTGTGGGCTCCACCTTTCCTGGGTCATCGGTGATTTGTTCTAAACCTTTTCATACGTCTAGTCTCCATCCCCCCTGATTCTCAGTCTGAAGAAGGGTCTCGACCCGAAATGTCACCTATTCCTTTTCTCCAGTGATGCTACCTCACCTGCTGAGTTATTCCAGCATTTTGTGTCTATCTTCCCTGCTTTATAAAACAAATATTGTTCTAACTCCTATGTATTATAGTTTGTCATATAGTCATACAGCATGGAAACTAGCCCTATCTGACCAACGTGTTTCATCTTGCCCCTATACTTGCCTCCACTGACCAACGTGTTTCATCTACATTAGTCCCACCTGCCTGTGTTTGTCCCGTAGCTAAACCTATCCTATCCATGTACCTGTCCAAATGTTTCTTAAACATTGTGATAGTACCAGTTTTGTCTATTTTGACAAATAAAATGTCCAGTTTCCTTTTAAAAAATATAACATAGTTCATGCTTCAGTCGTGTTTTAAAAGGAAATAAAAATACAGTTTTTCTCTACCCAAGCCAACTATTTTATAGCTTGTAAATAGTAAAATACTTTGATTATTAATGTTCCAAAGTCCCCTCCTGAAACCATGGGGAAAAAATAATATTTTCCTCCATTCTAAACTGCTTGACATCAAATTGGTTTTAGTACAGCTCCATCCAAGACCACAGAAAATTGCAGAGAGTTGTGGACATAGCTGGGAACATAACACAACCCAACCTCCTTCCATTGACTCCATCTACACTTCACGCTGCCTCGGCAAGATCACCAGCATAATCCAGGGCCAGTTACTCCCTCTTCTCTTCTCTCCAATCAGCCAAGAGGTACAGTAGTTTGAAAAAGCACACCTCCAGATTCAGGAACAGTTTTTTTCCCCAGCTGTTATTAGATAACATAACCATTCTCTCACCAACTAGGAAGGAGTCCTGATCTCCCATCTAACTCATTGGAGACCTTCAAACCTTTTTTAATAGGACTTTACTGGACTTCATCTTGCACTAAACGTTATTCCCTTTGTCTTGTATCTTCACCGTGGACAGCTTAATTGTAATCATGTACGGTCTTTTCGCTGACTGGATAGCACGCAACAAAAAAGCTTTTCACTGTACCTCGGTACATGTGATAATAATAAACTAAACTAAAGCAGCAGTGGAAATATTAAGGAATTTTGTTACCAGAAACCAAACTTTAGAGACTTTACTTTACTTTAGTTTAGGTTAAAACTTTACTATAGAGATACAGCGTGGAAACAGACGCTTCAGTCCACTGAGTCCACGCCGACCAGCAATTACCCTGTGCACTAACACCATCCGACACACTAGGAACAATTTACAATTTTTACAGAATCCAATTAACCTACAAGTTTTAAAGTTTGTTTTCCTTCATTTATTTACCGTGGAGCAGGAAGACTACGTCTTTAAATAGAGGAGACATTTTTGTAGTGTTAAATGTAATTTTCTCACGCGTGTTTGTTTGTTAACGGACTCCATTTTGTCTCTGACTTTCCTCCCTCACCATCTTTTATTTTTCCAGACACTGCTGAGGTTTGCCATACTCCAGCGCCAGCTCCAAGCCCGGTGAACATAACAGACAGACCCGTGGACAGTGTGCCCTTCCTGTCCCAGGTCCTGCCATCCTCCCCACCCTGGTGAAAAGTCCTGAAGGCAGCTGCCTTGCGATCAACGGCCAATTAGAAACTTGTCAACCAGCAGGTCTGCAGATTTCCCCCCTAAAAACCCGGGATCTTCAGCTCATTCTGTCAAGAAGAAGAGAAAGTCTTGCGGGTTTTTTCTCCCATGAGAGGAAAGAATCGGTTTGTGGTTTCACTGACTGTGTAAAATTGTGGTCTAATACCCAGACTCCAGATTTAATGACTAGTTAAAAGTAGGTTATCCATCTGTCTGTATCATTCCCGTACCTCCATCTGGGAATAGGTTAGAGCTTTAGTGCTGCGGAAATGATCGCCAGTCTAAATATCTGCCAAATTCACAGGGCAATTCCACTGAGTCCGAACAGGAACGTGACATTGGTCACAAATTAGTGGATGGCCGCAAAGTACATTCGGATATGCTTAGCTGTTCAGTATCACCACTGATAAATGTTGCATCTAATTTTACGAGTGAATTTGGTCACGCGGAGAACGATAGACATCAGGAGGGAAGAACAAACATATTCCTAGATGGACTGCCTGGAATGTGCAGGTGTTTAAAATGTTATATAGTACCTGCACTTATCTTAGAACTGTATTCTCATCAATTGTCATTTACTATATAAATAAGCGAGTGTGAAGTTGCAACCCTGTTTTTAAAAAATGCTCTGAAGACACATTGGTGTAACGTTTTGCACTGGTGTAGAAGTTCCCCTTTATTAATGAGGGCCTTGAAAATGGGCATCGAGTACAAGAAGGCACTGGTTTAATGTTTCTTCTGTGGCTACAGTTTTTGGTTTTACCGTTCATTCTTTAAAAACAAAATGACATCCACCCATGATGGTCAGAGTCGGA
This sequence comes from Rhinoraja longicauda, assembly GCF_053455715.1. NCBI lineage: Eukaryota > Metazoa > Chordata > Chondrichthyes > Rajiformes > Arhynchobatidae > Rhinoraja > Rhinoraja longicauda. The sequence continues at coordinate 31,673,828 of NC_135978.1, read as the reverse complement.
GGGGAGGGTACAGCACGGCAGAAGACCCGTGGAGTCCGCATTAGTGGTATGCAAGGGTGATCCAGCTGGTCTCTCCCCACAGCCCAGCATATATCTTCCATTCTAATCTTTTCCCATTTTTGCAGTGCGCAGTACAATGGAATCTGTCTTCTCCGTCCCTCTCTAGCAGCACACTCAGGTTCTGGGGCCTCGCAGTGTTTCAACGAAAAAAAGTTGTTCTATTTTCCTTTTCTTGTTTCTTTTGCAGTCGTCTTCTCCAATTCTTCACCTTATCACCGGTCGGAACAGTCTCCCTCTGTTTGCCGCTTAGCTCCTTTGTCGTTTTAACCAAGTCTTTTGTCAGGTCTCCTCATAATCTTGGTTTCTCCACTCTATCCAGGGAGTGAAATCCCTCATCTCTGGGATCATTCTCACAAATTTCTTCTGAAGTCTCCCCAAGACCTTTGCTTCACTGAAGTCTGATACCCAAGGAGGCGCACGGCACTCCAGTTGTGGCAGGACAATATTTTATCAAAGTTCACCTTGTTCCCCTGCTCTCTGCTTTTGTCTGTAAAGGTCAGGATTCGGTACATTTTTGTGATTGCCTTCACATCTCTGCCATAATCTCTGCACAAATGGCACGTATCGTTACAATCTGCACTCTAGATTATATTCTCAAATGTAAAATGTGGCTATTTTATCTCCATAAATAGTGTCACAGAGTCATGCAGCATGGAAACAGGCCCTTTGGCCTAACTCATCCATGCCGACCAAGATTCCCCATCTGCACATCCCGACTGCCTGATCCCCAGATCCCCCTAAAGCTTTCCTATCTATGTACCTGTTCAATTGTCTTTTAAATGAGTGAAAATATTCCCCCTCAGGTTTCTATTAAATCTTTCCACTCTCAGCTTAAACCTAAGCTATCTATGTACCTTTCCAAGTGTCTTTTAAATGATGTTATAGTACCTGCTTCAACTACCTCCTCTGGCAGCTTTTGCGATTTACCCACCAACCTCAGGTTCCTATTAAATTTTTCCCCCTCACCTTAAACCTATGTCATGTGTCTCTTGATTCCCCAACTCTGGGTAAAAGACCCTGTGCATTCACCCCATCTATTCCCCTCCTGATTCTCCCCACCTGAGGCTAAACAGTTTGGTCTGTCAGTTCCGGGTTTATCTATGTAACCGCATTACATCTTCCAGTCCTCAAGCATTAGGTGAGAGGGGGAAAGATCAAAGGAGAAACTGGAACTATTTTTCTGGTTGAATTTGGGTCTGAAAACTCCAGCCTTCTGGAGTGAGTAGATTGAGTCCAGCCTGTTCAGTGTGTTTTATGCAGATCTTGCAAACAAACGACAGTTATACTAATGTGCAGGAATGAACTGCAGATGCTGGTTAACACCGAAGATAGACCGAAGATAAAAAAAGCTGGAGTAACTCAGCAGGTCAGGCAGCATCTCTGGAGAAAAGGTATGGGTGAGGTTTTGGGTCGAAACCCTTCTTCAGAAGAAGACCCGTATGAAGGAGAGTTTCGACCCGAAAAGTTTATTCCTTTTTTCCAGAGATGCTGCCTGACCCGCTGAGTTACTCCAGCTTTTTGTGTCCATCTTTGGCAGTTATACTGTTAATCTCCGACAGCATTAACACACTGGCAATGGTCTTGAGGGAGTATTGCCCTTCAATCCAAGTCCTAAACTGAAAAAGCCTGAAAAAATGGTTCATGGTCTCATCTTTGTTTCTCCTGAAATCATTAATTATTTCAAGTCAAGTGAAAGTTTTAGTGATGGGATTCTCTAAACCTGAGTCTGCATGTTGTTCCCATCATCTATTTCATCAAACCTTATAGAATTCTTTTGAAACAAACCTTTAATGTGAGATGATCCATCCTTCTGTGTTCATTGCCCATAGAATGCAGATTGCACGTTCTCCCCGTGACTACGTGAGTTTTCCCGGGCGCTCCGGTTTCTTCTCACTCTCCAAAGACGTACAGATCTGTAGGTTAATTGGCTTTGGTAAAGATTGTAAATTGTCCCTAGTGTGCAGGATCCTGCTAGTGTACTGGATCGTCGCGGACTCGGTGGGCCCTGTTGTATCTTCAAACTAAGCATCTGTCGCTTTAAGCATGGCCACCTTTCATTATGTTGGGTTGCTGTGGAGGTCACGATAATAGTTGCAGGAGACTCCATAAGCGCCTGTGAATAGGAAAAGTGGTAAATAAAGTATTTTTGGCAGCCCAATGCATTATTGACCTGAGTAAGGCAAAAAATTAAAGGATCTCTCTTTTGCAAAGGCAGAGTTCCCACTCCTAATCTGATTGTTACCTGGCCGTTTCTGAATGTGATGCCCCTTGTGTTAGAATAGCCAGCTGATCCCCATAGTTGAGGTCCTGTGTGAAAGATGGCCGATTGGATGAGGCACAAAATAGATGCCGTTACCTGCAGTACTACGGTAGCTGGTGTCTTCAAGAGCAGGAAGAAAATAGGAAAAATGTTCATTGAATTGTGCACTTTAATTTTTGAGTTGCTCAATTTTGTTTTCCATAATCAATTGAAAAGATCATTGACTGTCTTGTGTGGTGCGCCAACCAGTGCAAGAAAAGTGGAGACACAAGAAACTGACCATCAATAAATTGATGGTATCGCAAAATGCTGGAGTAACTCAGCGGATCAGGCAGCATCTTGGAGAGGTGACGTTTCGGGTCGAGACCCTTCTTCAGACTGATGTCAGGGGGGGGCGGGACAAAGAAAGGATATAGGTGGAGATAGGAAAACAATGGGAGAACTGGGAAGGGGGAGGGGAAGAGAAGAACAGAGGAACTATCTAAAGTTAGAGAAGTCAATGTTCATACCGCTGGGCTGTAAGCTGCCCAAGCGAAATATGAGGTGCTGTTCCTCCAATTTCCGATGGGCCTCACTATGACACTGGAGGACGCCCATGACAGAAAGGTCAAACTGGGAGTGGGAGGGGGAGTTGAAGTGCTCAGCCACCGTGAGATATGGTTGGTTAAGGCGGACTGAGCGAAGGTGTTGAGCAAAACGATTGCCGTGCCTTGGTTTGGTCCCGCCGATTTAGAGAAGTTGACATCTGGAACAGCGGATACAATAGATGAGGTTGGAGGAGGTGCAGGTGAACCTCTGTCTCACCTGGAAAGACTGGGTCCTTGGATGTTATAAATTGATCATGCTCCTCCTCCCTCTCCTCGCTTTTCCCTCAAGCTTGCTTGCCCCACTTCCTCCACTAAAAGTCAGTTAACTAGTTCCACAGCTCACAACGGTGTACCCCTCTTGGGATCACGCCGTCCCCAGCCGGCCAACAATTGGCGTATCGGGGAACCTCTCGTCTGAGGTCATTTGTTGCCGGTCCTCTCTTGCTTCCAGTCCCCACCCCCACTCTCCCCACCCACACTCAGCGTGGAGAAGGGTCGCCATCCATTTCTCCAGAGATGCGGCCTAACCCGCTGAATTACTCGAACATTTATGTCTATATTCGATGGGCTGAATGGCCTAATTCTGCTCCTATATCTTGTGAGCGTGGTATGTCTCAAACTCTTGTGCTCAGCAGTTGCCAACTAGTTAGAGTTTGGGGGATTTCCTTGGTTGGTCTTGTAAAGATAGGAACGCTATCTGCAGCAGCTTAAGACCAATGCTGTGTGCTAGGCGAGATACTTTGTTCAGGCTTTAGAAGTTCAAATGCTACTCGCGACAATCATTGCAATGATCGCGGGTTTGCTCAAGATTAAATCACTAAACTAACAAAAAAAATAATTGTTAAAAAAAATAATATGCCGTTCTGTTCTGTTCTGATCTGTTCTGATCAGTGTGACTAATTCCTTGCTAATGTCATAGAGTCATACAGCACGGAAACAGGCCCATCAGCTCAACTTGTCCATCTATGCAAGTCCCACCTGCCCGCGTTTGGCTCATAATCCGTCTGCTAAACCGTTCCTATCCACTTACCTGGCCAAATGTCTTTTAAATGGTGTTATAGTACCTGCCTCAAATACTTCCTCTGGCAGCTCGTTCCATACACCCACCACCCTCTGTTTAATGTGTTGATTCCTTATAACCTTTGGGGCAATTAAGGATGGTTTATAAATGGCAACGTTGAGAAAGATAACGTTTGAGAGAATTGACTTGGATTTTGTTTCTGTGATTCAAATCAACTCATAAAATAACATCAGAGTGGGGCCACACGCAAATTGGAGAAACTACACCTGGTATTTTGCTTGGGTAGCTTACAGCCCAGTGGTATGGATATTGAGATCTCTAATTTTAAGTAAGTTGATCAGGATTCCAGCATCTGCACTTCCTTGTGCCTGCATTGAAAGTTTTCTTTTTTGGACGGTGAGCTTTTTATAAAGGAACTAAATTAGAGAGCAAACTGTGAAACCCTTTTTTTTTATAAAGAAGAGGGTAGAAGTTTGGAATTACCTTGCCCTAAAGCATCAGACTGCAGGAGCAAATGAAGCCTTCACAACTGAGAACGTGGAAGATTTTGTTTAGGTAAGAGTAAGCAGGGATGCAGAGTTAAAATACATATAAGCCAAGATCTAATTGGATGTTAAGAGCCGGTACAAAAGAGTAAATGACAGGCTATTGAACCTTTGTAGATATCCAAAAAAATATTTCAGAGCAAGGTGGCGCAGCGGTAGAGTTGCTGCCTCATATCGCCAGAGACCCGGGTTCGATCCTGACTACGGGTGCTGTCTTTACGGAGTTTGTACGTTCTCCCCGTGACCTGCGTGAGTTTTCTCTGGGATCTCCCGTTTCCTCTCACACTCCATAGTGCAGGTTTGTAGGTTAATTGGGCTGGTGAAAATTGTAAATTGCCCCTCGTGTGTGTAGGATAGTGTTGGTGTGCAGGGATCGCTGGTCGGCACGGACTCGGTGGGCCGAAGGGCCTGTTTCCAAGATGTATCTCTGAACTAAACTAAAACTAAAGTCGCAGTGTCGGCTGAATGTCAATAATTGTTGGGGGGGAAAAGGCGAGATCAAGACTAGAAATGCATGTTACTGAACCAGGTGGTGTAGAATAGTCAAGAGTCTTTTAACAATGCCATTGATCAACATCTGCTGAAGTGAGCTTACACTATTGTACCTATATACAAAGATTGACATAACCTTTACATTAAGGTCTGATTTTTTTTAAACAATGGGAGTTTTTAAGGGGCGGCACAGTGGCACAGCGGTAGAGTTGCTGCCTTGCAGCGCTGGAGACCCGGGTTTGTTCTTGACTATGGATGCTGGCGGTACACAGTTTGTACATTTTCCCCGTGACCATGTAGGTTTTGTCCGGGTGCTCTGGCTTTCTCCCACACTCCAAAGATGTACAGGTTTGTAGGTTAATTGGATTTGGTTAAAATGGTAAAACATTGTCCCGTTTGTAGGATGTTAGTGTACGGGGTGATTGCTGGTTGGTGAAGACCCGGTCGGCTGAAGGGCCTGTTTCCGTGCTGTACTTCTAAGGTCTAAAGTTTAAATGAGTTCATAAGACATGGAGCAGAATTAGGCCATTCAGCCTATCTAGTCTACTCTGCCAATCTATCTATCCAAATAAAACGTCTTTGTACTGACTTTCTTACTTACCGAACTGTCAAGAGTCCCTATATTCAATGTTACTGTCATACTGTGAATCTGTCCACTATTTAAGGCTTCCTCCTTGAGTTAAAAATGTGATCTGAAGCATAATTACTTGTTTGCAACAGTAAACATTTCCTGAGAGTATGTAATGCCATTTTGTGGAAGCAATCAACTTGGGAAAACAAAAGAAAGGGTCAGGGAATTTCATAAGTTACAGGAGCAGAATTAGGCCATGCAGCCCATCAAGTCTACTCCGCCATTCAATCATGGCTGATCTATCTCTCCCTCTCAACCCCAATCTCCTTCCTTCTCCCCATAAACCCAGACACCCTTACTAATCAAAATTCCATCAATCTCTACTTTAAAAATATCCATTGATTTGGCCTCCGCACCCGTTTGTGGCAATGAATTCCACAGATTCACCAGCCTCTGACTAAAGAAATTCCTCCTCATCTCCTTTAAATATGTAGGAAAGAACTGCAGATGCTGGTTTAAATCGAAGGTAGACACAAAATGCTGGAGTAACTCAGCGGGACAGGCAGCATCTCTGGAGAGAAAGAATGGGTGACGTTTCGGGTCGAGACCCTTCTTCAGACTGACCTGTCCCGCTGAATTACTCCAGCATTTTGTGTCTACCTTCCTTTAATGGTACATCCTTTTATTCTGAGGCTATGGTCTCTAGTCCTAGAATTCCCTCTCGTTTGTAATCTGCATTTTTAATTAGTCTATTTTTGAATGGAATAATGCTTATAACGATGATTACCTTCATGGTTGAGTAGGTTATATTGAGGAGGTAATTTGTCGCATTATGACCTGAACTACAGTTGAGTCCTAACCCAGGGCTGGATGTCTTTGCTCACAATGTTTCTGATGACTGCAAGGCACTAGGTTCCTTCAGCAGTATTGTCTGTCGCCTAGTGCACGCATTCAGACTTTGATTTGAAAGACCCCTGTACATTCCTCCTAAAAATAAAACTACCCTCCTTTTTTCTTCACATGAACCTGGAGTGCTGCAAGGCATTATGGAAAATAGATTGTTTATCGTGTTCATAAGTTGTAGGAGCAGAATCAGGCCATTTGGCCCATCAAGTCTACTCTGCCAATCAATCATGACTGATCTATCTTTCCCCTTCAACCCCATTCTCCTGCCTTCTCCCCAAAACCCTTGACAGTGTTACTTATCAAGAACCTATCAATCTGCGCCTTAAAAGTATCCATTGACTTGGCCTCCACAGCTGTCTGTGGCAATGAGTTCCACAGATTCACCACCCTCTGACTAAAGAAAATCCCCTTCGTCTCCTTTCTAAAGGTACGTCCTTATATTCTGGGATGATGCCCTCTGGTCCTAGACTCTCCCACTAGTGAAAACATCCTCTCCACATCCACTCTATCCAGGCCTTTCACTATTCAGTAAGTTTCAATGAGGTCCCGTCTTACCTGTCTAACTTCTATATTGCTGCCAGGAATGTGATCACAAGAGAACAACTCTGTTTTCCAATCATTTTGCAAAAAGGATTCTTGGATTGAGGTACATTAGATACTGGTGTCTAGCATCAGATGTTGTCACTTGTATCTTTAATACAAATTCAGTTTATTTACTCATTTTTACCGTGCGAGATTTTGTGCTTGCCTCTTTACCACGCCTCCCTTTTGTGCCGCCATCTAGTTTGCTGATAAATGGTAGATTATCAAAATCCATTCTCTTTGCTCCTTGAGATGTCCTCTCGTTAGGGTCATGAGTAATGCAGGACTTAGTTCAACCAGAAATTGCACCAAAGTAGAATAATATCCACCATTATGCATAAGAAATAGGCGGCACAATGGCACAGCTGGTAGAGCTGCTGCCTTGCAGTGATGGATCCTGATCTCGGCTACTGTCTGTGTGGAGTTTGCACGTTCTCCCTGTGACCACATGGGTTTCCTGTGGGTACTCCGGTTTCCTCCCACATCCCAAAGACGTGCGGGTTTGTAGGTTAATTGGCCCTCTGTAAATTGCCCCCAGTGTGCAGGGAGTGGATGGGAGAGTGGGATGACATGGAAGTAGTGTCGGTATGGACTCGGTGGGCCGAAGGGCCTGTTTCCATGCTGTATATTTCAATCAATCAATGAATCATGTTGATAAGTTCAATTTTTAGCTGTTGTGGGGGAATTTTCTTTTTGTGCTTTTTCAAATCTCCACTGAATTTTGCTTACTAGTTCTTGATACTTACCTCCCATGAAGTAATATTGAGTACAATCGTCCTTTTTTTATGCATTGGCAAACCGTTCCCTTCCCACCGTACAAAATCTTGGACACTAAAGACTAATTTGAAAGACACTGCAGTCCATAACATTTACCACTGGTTGGCAGCAGATGATGTTAAAATCAACTTAGGAAAATTTGCTACGTCTCAAAATAAGACTAATTTACACAGAGAGTGCTCCACCTGAGTGTAACAAGGGCAGTTTTAAACTTGCACTGTATATATATGATTTTATTTTGTCTACTATTTTTTTTGCAGTGATCATAACGTCATAAGTGATAGGAGCATAATTAGGCCCTTCAGCCCATCAAGTCTTCTCTGCCATTCAATCATGGCTGATCTAACATTCCCTCCTAACCCCAAGGGCTACACAGGGACATGAGCATCACAGCACAGACCTTTCATGGGAACTAAAATGGTTCCTAAACTCACAGTGAGCAACTACAATTAAAAAAATAATATCCAGAATTAATTTTCATGAGGGTTAATTTTTATATGGAGTTATCCTCGCTGGTCAGATCAGTCCTCTCTCTGTCAGTCGCTTCCAGCGGCGGCGACTCTCTCGCTGGGTTTGTGGTTTGTTTGGGGGGGGGGGGGAATGAGTGTGGGGAGCGAGTGTGGTTTGGTGAGTGGTGTTCTCATGGGGCACCTTCCCCACGGTATCTGGAGTGAGCTCTCTGTGATAGTCACTACAGCGCTGACCAGACGAACACCTTCACTCATGGGTTTCTCTCGACCCTTCTTCAGTCAGCGCTGACGGTTTTTTAACATGTATTTTTTAAACAATTATCATGTTTTGAACATACTAGGTTTCCTCTTTGCTGTCAAGCCTCACCGTGTGGAGTGCAAACACCGACTGCCGTACTCTTGTCTGCCTGTATTAAATTCTTAAACTACCTTTTGTGTCTCCTGCTCTTGCCTAGTATTTGCATATAGTACAAAACTGTCATGATAAAAAATGATTTTCAGTTATATTCTTGTGTTCCAATAATTTTTTTTTTTTTGCTTTTATATCTTGTGCTGTATATTCAGTGTAACTTAGCAGGAAGAAAATGTTACCTGACCATAGATTTGTAGATAACCTGTTCAGTATGTATTAATGAAACTTTGAATAAATTTTTTTGTTACTAGACGTGACCTTTTTTTCTATTTAAGGGACTCAACTCCCCTAGGTTTTCAAGTTGGGAGATCGGCCCCTGGCATGGGGAGCTCTCAAAGTAAACCAACCTCCTTTCCATTGACTCCATCTACACTTCACGCTGCCTCGGCAAGGCCACCAGCACAATCAAGGACCAGTCTCACCCCTCTTCTCCCCTCTCCCATCAGGCAAGAGGTGTGGAAGTTTGAAAACGCACACCTCCAGATTCAGGGACAGTTTCTTCCCAGCTGTTATCAGGCAACTGAACCGTCCTATCACCAACTAGAGAGCGGTTCTGAGCTACTATCTACTTCACTGGAAACCTTCGAAGGAGCTTTAATCGGACTTTACTGGACTTTATCTTGCACTAAACGTTATCCCCTTTATCCTGTATCTAGATTGTGCACAGCTTGATTGTAATCATGTATCGTCTTTTCACTGACTGAATAGCGAGCAACAAAAAGCTTTTCACTGTATTGTGAGCAGTTTTGGGACCCATATTTGATGTGCTGGCGTTGGAAAGGGTCCAGAGGAGGTTTACAAGAATGATCCCGGGGAAGATTGAGTTAACGCATGATGAGCGTTTGTTGGCACTCGGCCTGTGTTTAGGAGGGGGGACCTCATTGAAACTTAACGAAAGTGAAAGGTCTGGATAGAGTGGATGTGGGGAGGTTGTTTCCACTAGTGGGAGAGTCTAGGACCAGAGGGCACAGCCACAGAATTTGTTAGGAAGGAGATAAGGAGGAATTTCTTTAGTCAAGAGGGAGGTGAATCTCTAATTAATTGCCACAGATGGCTGTGGAGGCCGTCATTGGGTATTTTTAAAGCTAAGATTGACAGATTCTTGATTAGTAAAGATATCAAGGGTTATGAGGAGAAGGCAGGAGAATGGGGTTAAGAGGAAAAGATAGATCATGATTAAATGGCTGAGGAGTCTCGATCCACCGAATGGCCTAATTCTGCTCCTATGGCTAATGAACTACCTCGTTAAACGAGATACTAAACAATAGATGAAAGGAAGAGTGTTGACGAAATAGATTGGTGTTTAAAATTGGTTTAATTTTATTATTGTGACATGCTTTGGCCACAGTGAAGCTACGGCGAAGAAAGCACACCAACCCCTCTACTTCCTGAGAAGGCTAAGGAAGTTTGGCATGTCCTCGACAACCCTCACCAACTTCTACAGATGCACCATGGAAAGCATTTTATCGGGATGCATCACAGCCTGGTTTGGGAACAGCTCCATCCAAACCCCCAAGAAATTGCAGAGTTGTGGACACAGCCCAGACCATCACGCAAACCAACCTCCCTTCCATCGACTCCATCTACACCTCACACTGCCTCGGCAAGGCCAGCAGCATAATGAAGGACCAATCTCACCCCGGTCATTCATTCTTCTTCCCTCTCCGATCGGGTGAGGTTTGAAGAAGCATACCTCCAGATTCAGGGATAGTCTCTTCTCAACTGTATAATCAGGCAACTGAATGGTTCTCTCATCAGCTAGAGTGTAGTCCTGACCTCTCATTCACCTCATTGCAGAGCTTTGAACTATTTTTAATTGGTCTTTATCTTGCACAAAATGTTGTATCCTTATCTGTGCACTGAGGACGGCTTGATGTTAATAATTTATAGCCTTTTTCTTTGACTGCAGAGTTCATAAGTGATAGGAGCAGAATTAGGCCATTGGACCAATCAAGTCTACTCCGCCATTCTTTCCCTCTTAACCCCATTCTCCGGCCTTCTCCGAAGTGGCATTGATGGTCGCGGAGAAGCCTGGACTGCGTCACCCTCTCTGCTGAAGGAGGCAAGTGGCAGGTTTGGAAAGGCATCTAGAGGTGCAGGTGGTCACCAAAATAACTACCAACCACACTAAAGAACAATTGATATAGCTATAGTGAAACGCTTAACCAAAGTGAAGCTTTTCACTGAACCTCAGTACACAATAATAAACTAGAGAAAGAACTGGTGTTGTGATCACCTACACAGTGATCCTTCTCTCCTGAGATGCTGCCTGACCTGCTGAGTTACTCCAGCATTTTGTGAATAAATACCTTCGATTTGTACCAGCATCTGCAGTTATTTTCTTATACTACCTACACAGTGAATTATAGACAATAGGTGCAGGAGGAGACCATTCGGCCCTTTGAGCCAGCACCGCCATTCAATGTGATCATGGCTGATCATTCTCAATCAGTACCCCATTCCCGCCTTCTCCCCTTACCCCCTGACTCCGCTATCCTTAAGAGTTCTATCTAGCTCTCCAAGACTAACTCTAATCTGCCTGCACAAATCCATGTCCCTCCATCTATTATCTATTGACATTGCTCATGAATAATTGATGGTGGGCCTTGACTCCATAACGACCATCAATATGCCTTTGGCTTAGTGAAGGAGGCCTTCATCAGAGGAGTTGGTGCTATATAACAAGTCCAAACCAGTGAAGTACGAGATCCCCATATGAATTTTGGTTCAAATAACATTGAGTCATAAAGCATGGAAACATGCCCTTCGGCCCAACTTTCCCATGTCGACCAACATTCCCCATCTATGCTAGTCCCATTTGCCTGAGTTTGGCCCATCTTGCTCTAAACGAATCCTATCCTTGTACCAGTCTAATTGTCTCTTAAATGTTGTGATAGTACCTGCCTCAAGTACCTCCTCCGGCAGCTCGTTCCATACACCCAGCACCCATTGTGTTGTATTATAACCCTCAGGTTCCTATTATATCTGTTCCCCCCTCACCTTAAAAGTTGCACTAATATAACAGACTAGCATCCGCGGCGATCTGCAGTGAGACCGCACCAGGAGTACTTGTGCAGTTTTGGTCTCCAAATTTGAGGAAGGATATTCTTGCTATTGAGGGCGAGCAGCGTAGGTTTACTAGGTTAATTCCCGGAATGGCGGGACTGTCATATGTTGAAAGACTGGAGCGACTAGGCTTGTATACACTGGAATTTAGAAGGATGAGAGGAGATCTTATCGAAACGTTTAAGATTATTAAGGGGTTGGACACGTTAGAGGCAGGAAACATGTTCCCAATGTTGGAGGAGTCCAGAACAAGGGGCCACAGTTTAGAAATAAGGGGTACGCCATTTAGAACTGAGATGAGGAAAAACTTTTTCAGTCAGAGAGTTGTGAATCTGTGGAATTCTCTGCCTCAGAAGGCAGTGGAGGCCAATTCTCTGAATGCATTCAAGAGAGAGCTAGATAGAGCTCTTAAGGATAGCGGAGTCAGGGGGTATGGGGAGAAGGCAGGAACGGGGTACTGATTGAGAATGATCAGCCATGATCAGATTGAATGGCGGTGCTGGCTCGAAGGGCCGAATGGCCTACTCCTGCACCTATTGTCTATTGTTACAGGGATAGGCACATGGATGTGGAGGGACATGGATTTGTGCAGGCAGATGAGTTAGTCTTGGAGTCATTGTGGGCCGAAGGGCTTTAGAGTTTAAAGATACAACGCAGAAACAGGCCCTTCAGCACGTCGAGTCCGTGCCGAACAGCGGTCACCCCATATGCTAACCCACTCACGGAGGACAAGGTCACAATTTTTACAAGTTATCAAAGCCAATTAACCTATAAACCTCTATATCTTTAGAGTGTGAGAGGAAATCCATGTGGTCACATGGAGAACATGCAAACTCCGTACAGTCTCCCGCTGTAAGGCAGCAACTCTACCGCTGTGCCACCGTGCCACACAGTTACTGCTCTCTCTCTTAATTGACTGTAAATGTGACCTTGACTCCAGGTGCCCTGTTGATATTCCATTGGCTATTTATAACTTTATGAACTGACAAAATGTAGCATCTGGCTAGAATTTATTGCTGTTTTTAAAATTCTATTTTCGATTCTTTGCACACTTAAGGCTTTCAGTCTAGAAGATTCCTGTCAAATCTGTTTAGTTTAGTTTGTTGGAGGTACAGAGGCCCTTCAGCCCACCGAGTCCGTACCGACCAGCAATCCCCGCACATTAACACAAGCCTACACACACTAGGGAAAATTTACATGTACCAAGTATACAAACCCAAGCCAAATAACCTACAAACTTTACGTTTTTGGAGTGTGGATGGAAACCGAAGATCTTGGAGAAAACCCAAGCGGTCATGGGGAGAACGTACAAACTCTGTACAGACAGCACCCGTAGTCGGGATTGAACCCGAGTCTCCGGCGCTGCAAGGCAGCAACTCTACCGCTGCGCCACCGTGCCACCCTCTGCATTGACCTTATTCAAAATCAGTGCAAACTTAATGGGCCTAATGGCCTTTATCTGCTAATTTATACGATCGTATGATTCTGATCCTGGAGTGGGAAATGAAATTTCATCCGTTTACAAAAAGCATTTCCATTTTTGTCAGGATTTTTTGATAAATCCAAACTCTCCAGTTTGGTGCCATGTTGGAGATGTAAGTCGGCACGGTGGTGCAGCTGTTAAGTGCTGCCTTACAGTGCCAGAGACCCGAGTTCAACTCTGACTACGGGTGCTGTCTGTACGGAGTTTGTACGTTCTCCCCATGACTTGCGTGGGTTTTCTCCAGGTGCTCCGGTTTACTCCCACACTCCAAAGCCATGCAGGTTTGTAGGCCAATTGGCTTGGTAAAATTGCCCCTCGTGTGTGTTAGTGTGCGGAGATCGTTAGTCAGCGTGGGCCAAAGGGCCTGTTTGTGCGCTGTATCTCTAAACTAAACTAAACTGAACTAAATGTCACTAGCTGCCATTTATTCTCTCAAAAAGGGTCCCGACCCAAAACTTCACCTATCCATGTTCTCCAGAGATGCTGCCTGACCCGTTGAGTTACTCTATATTTTGTGTCTATCTTTAACATATTTTTCTTCCAGTTTGAGTTTACCCACTCACAGATTTGATGATATGATGCTTTTTATTGAGTTAAGAATGTGTTTAATTGTCTTATGTCCCAAAACAGATCAATTAAATTTTTACTTTCAAACCCAATTTTAATGTGTTTTTTACACAGCGGATGGTGAGGGCCTGGAACCTGGTGGTGGTGGTGGTGGTGGTGGTGGTGGTGGTGGGGGTGGTGGTGGTGGTGGTGGTGGTGGTGGTGGTGGTGGTGGTGGTGGTGGGGGGGGTGGTGGTGGTGGTGATGGTGGTGGTGGTGGTGGTGGTGGGGGGGGTGGTGGTGGTGGTGGTGGTGGTGGTGGGGGGGGGGTGATGGTGGTGGGGGTGGTGGTGGTGGTGGGGGTGGGGGTGGTGGTGGTGGTGGTGATGGTGGCGGATACGCTAGTGGCATTGAAGAGACTTTTGGATAGAGACATACAGCACGGAAACAGGCCCTTCGGCCCAACGTGCCCATGCAGACCAAGATGCCCCTACTAAACAATTCCCTCCTGCCCCCCATTTGGCCCATATGTCTCCGTATTATCCATGTACCTGTCCAAATAGGCACATGGATATGGAGGGATATGGATTATGTGCAGGCTGACAAGAGTTGGTCTTGGCATCATGTTCGGCACAGACCTTTAGGCCGAAGGGCCTGTTCCTGTCCTGCCCTGCTCCATATTTTCTGCTCTCCTGGTTAATTCTCTGTTACTAACGTCACCGCTAATTGCCAGTCAAATGATCATTGAAACGAGTCAGTGATTTCCCATCAATGTGTGACTTTTTTAAAATAATTCAAAGCATGCTGTAAGTATGCCACCCTATTTCATTTTCTGGTCCAGTTTGCAGTATTTTAATAGAGTGTCCTGTTTAATGAATATACTGGGTAGTTGGTTTCTAATGGAATGATTCACGTTGGTCTGAGTGTTCCACCAGTTGGAAAGTTAAATTGAATGGATAGGTTTAGGTTTTGGTTTATTACTGTCACGTGAACCGAGGTACAGCTCCATCAGTGATTTCCCGGCACCCTTGGTCCAGAGCCGGGCTGGATTATCCATGTTGCCGGACCCACAGAGGTCACGGCCTCCGAGAGGAGTCCAACGGTACCGGAATGTTCCGCCTAGGCCGCCGAGGGGCGGAGATGCCGGCCCGCAAAGTCGGCCTCGGACGTCGGCTGTGGGAACGGATCTGCCGGCTCGGGCCGGGCCAGAGTTCCAGAGCCCCGGCCGCAGGGGGAAGATTCCACCCGGCGATCGGCCGCGGAAGTCCCGATGAGGTGGAGATTGGTCGCCCGGCCTAGGGGCCACATTGTCAGTGGGTCCTCCGTGTGGGGATTTCAAGCACGCTCTCGTAACTTTGTCCGGATTAAAGAAGGTGCCGGACCAGCAGTTGCCGGGAAATCGGTGGTGGGCGTGGACCAAAGCAGCTGCCCAAGCAGAACACACTGCCGGGGGTGGTGGTGGAGGCAGCTACCATCGTGGCATTTAAGTGACGTTTGGATCGGTGCATGGAATGGCATGAAGTAGAGGGATTATGGGTACAATACGATAGAACTGTATTTATCCCAGGAGGGAAACTGGTCTGTCAACAGTCACAAAACACAAGATACACGAAACATGAAATTAAAATGACGAGTGGAAAGGATTGGGGATGTGCAAAGATTGGGGGGAGGGGAGTCAGTCTACCCCATGACAGAAGGGGGAGGGGTTGTACAGTTTGATAGCCACAGGGAAGAAGGATCTCCTGTGACGTTCTGTGCTGCATCTTGGTGGGACCAGTCTTTTGCTGGCAAGATCACGTGCAGGCAGATAAACGTTTGTCTTGGCATCATGTTGGGCATAGACATAGTGGGCCGAAGGGCCTGTTCCTGTGCTGTACTGTTCTATGTTCCATTTCTGAAGGGCCTTTCACAAGTACCCAAGTGGTTTCAGTCTAGCTTCCAATTTGCAAAGTAGTGGAGATTTGCCCTTCAGCTGAACGAGTTGTCTGCTATCTCACTGCTGCTTTGAAGCTTGCTGTGTGAAGTTTGGCTGCTGCATTTCATGCATTAAGGCAGTACAACTCATGCACGCTGTACTGCAACCAAATGGGGGACTTGCGAAAGGTACAATAGAAGGTATGACAGGTGGCGCAGCGGTAGAGTTGCTGCCTGACAGCGCCAGAGACCCGGGTTCCATCCTGACCACGGGTGCTGTCTGTACGGAGTTTGCTCATTCTCCCCGTGACCGCGTGGGTTTTCTCCAGGTGCTCTGGTTTCCTCCCACACTCCAAAGAACGCACATGTTTGTAGGTTGATTGGCTTCCGTAAAATGTCTCCAGTGTGTGGGATAGAACTAGAGTACGAGTGATCGCTGGTCAGCACAGAGGCTGTGGGCTGAAGGGCCTGCTTCCATGCAGTACCTCTGAACTAAACTAAACTAAAGGTAAGTCTTCAAGTCATTCCTTGGGTAGGGTGCTTTCAGTGGGAACAACATAGAAGGGTCTCGACCCGAAACGTCACCCATTCCTTCTCTCCAGAGATGCTGCCTGTCCCGCTGAGTTACTCCAGCATTTTGTGTCTATCTTCAATACATTTGCAGAACAAAAATATCTCATGCGTTTTGCAATCTAAATAATATTTAGCAGTAGTGCAGTAATTAATGTGGCTTACTTCCAGCTCCAGCGGTCTGAGTACAATCCTGACCTTGTTCTGTCTGTGTGGAGTTTGAACGTTATCTAGTTTAGGTTAGTTTAGTTTATTGTCACGTGTACTGAAGGACAGTGAGAAGCTTTTTGTTGCGTGCTATCCAGTCAGCGGAAAGACTACATGATTGCAATCCAGCCGTCCACAGTGTACAGATACATGATAAAGGGAATAATGTTCAATGCAAGATAAAGTCCAGTAAAGTCCGATTAAAGATAGTCCGAGAGTCTCCAATGAGGTAGATAGTAGCTGAGGACCGCTCTCTAGGTGTTGATAGGATGGTTCAGTTGCCTGATAACAGCTGGGAAGAAACTGTCCCTGAATCTGGAGGTGTGCGTTTTCACACTTCTGTACCTCTTGCCTGATGGGAGAGGGGAGAAGAGGGAGTGGCCGGGGTGAGACTGGTCCTTGATGATGCTGCTGGCCTTGCCGAGGCAGCGTGAGGTGTAGATGGAGTCAACAGAAGGGAGGTTGGGTTGTGTGATGGTCTGGGCTGCGTCCACAACTCTCTGCAGTTTCCTGTGGTCTTGGACGGAGCTGTTCCCAAACCAGGCTGTGATGCATCCTGATAAAATGCTTTCTACGGCGCATCTGTAGAGTAGAGGTTAGTGCTGACTCCAAGTTCCATGACAGACACAAAATGCTGGAGTAACTCAGCGGGTCAGGCAGCTTTTCTGAAGAGAAGGAATGGGTGACGTTTTGGGTAGAGACACTTCTCTTCAGACTGATGAAGGGTCTCAACCCGAAACGCCACCCATTCCTTCTCTCCAGAGATGCTGCCTGTCCCGCTGAGTTACTCCAGCATTTTGTGTCTATTTTTGATTTAAACCAGCATCTGCAGTTCTTTCCTCCATGTTCCATGAGTTTATGGATGGGATGGATCGTGGTATTGAGAGCAGAGCTGTCGTGGCCAAATGGAGTTAGGTCTGGTACTGTGATATATGCAGGTTTAGTTTAGAGATGCAGTGCGGAAACATACCCTTCGGCCCACTGAATCCGCACCGACCAGCGATCCCTTACCCTACACACACAAGGGACAATTTACATTTATACCAAGCCAATTTACCTACAAACCTGCATGTCTTTGGAGTGTGGGAGGAAACCGAAGATCTCTGAGAAAACCCACGCATGTCATGGGGAGAACGTGCAAACTCCGCACAGACAGCTCCCGTGGTCGGGATCGAACTTGGGTTCCGGCGCTGCAAGGCAGCAACTCTACCGCTGCACCACCTTAGGTAGTGCCTAAGTTATAAGTGGTGCCTTAGGTAGTGCCTAAGTTATATTAGGTAGTGCCTAAGTTATATTAGGTAGTGCCTAAGTTATATTAGGTGGTGCCTAAGTTATATTAGGTCGTGCCTAAGTTATATTAGGTCGTGCCTAAGTAACTAAGGTAGTGCTTAAGAATTGCCCTTAGGGAATTCATGTAAGTGAATTGGCTGTGTAAATTACTCTGCACCACAAGTTAATGGAAAGAGACTCATTGGAGAGTTTGTGTGAGAGAATAAATGGCGAGGAATGGGACAAATGGGTGGCACAGTGATGCAGATGGCAATGGTTCCACGGTTCTTTATTGTCATGGATGCACAGCACAGTGAAATTCTTTTGCACAGCCCACAAAGGCACAGTCGTCACATCTTGGCCCCCCGGAGATCCGGGTTCGAATCCGACCTCGGGATGCTGTCTGTGTGGAGTTTGTACGTTCTCCCTGTGACCACGTAGGTTTTCCTCTGGGCTCTCCGGTTTCCTCCCACATCCCAAAGACATGCAGGTTGAAAGGTTAATTGACTGCTGTAAATTGCCCCGAGAGTGGACAAAGGTTTCCCTAGAGTGTCCCTAAAGTTCACTTTTAAATGGTCAGCAAGGAATATAAAAACATTTATAGTACAAAAATACCTCATGGGTTTTGCATGGGTTTCGTCCAGGTGCTCCGGTTTCCTCCCACATCCTAAAGACGTGCTGGTTTGTAGGTGACTTGGCCTCTGTAAATTGCCCCTGGAGTGCAGGGAGTGGATGAGAAAGTGGGATAACATAGAACTAGGGGGAACAGGTGATCGATGGTTTGTAGGTTAATTGGCTTCAGAATAATTGTAACTTGTCCCTAGTGTGGACGGTATGTTAGTGTCATAGAGCTCAGAGGACCATCAGAACACAGCTACCAGCCTTGGAGGGCATCTACAACACACAATGCCTCAGAAAAGCCACCAGCATCCACAAAGACTCTTCACACCCCTGCAACAGTCTGTTCGAACTTCTACCATCGGGCAGACGATACAAGGCCTTCTACGCCCGCACCTCCAGACTCAGGAACAGCTTCATCCCCAGGGCCATAGCTGCTATGAACCGGTCCTGCTGAGCCGGATGGTCACATCGCACAGTGAACCGGCACAGATCTACTTGCACTTTATTCTGTTTAAAAACTGTTCCAATTTGTTTCATTGGGTTGTTTAAATTAATACTGACTAGCTAATTAATTTATTGCATCATATGGGAGGCGCATTCCCAATCTCGTTGTACCCCTGTACAATGACAATAAAGATATATTGTATTGCAGATGGTCGCTGGTTAGTGTGGACCTGGTAGGCTCAAGGCCCTATTTCCATGCTGTATCTCTAAACTAAACCAAATGGGAGATAGGCTCAAAAAGCTGGAGTAAATCAGCGGGTCAGGCAGCATCTCTGGAGAAAAGGATTAGGTGATGTTTCGGATCGAGACTGAAGTCTGAAGAAGGGTCTTGACCCGAAACACCTCCTATTCCTTCTCTCCAGAGATGCTGCCTGACCCGCTGAGTTACTCCAGCTTTTTATGTCTATCTTCGGTTTAAACCAGCATCTGCAGTTCCTTCCACAGCTAAATAGGATTGTTTTCCTGGAAGCTGGCATGAAGCTGATGGGCTGAATGGACTCTTGGTATGCCATTACAAGAATAGGATTTTGCACTCTGCAAGGTCTCACAACAGCCAAGGTGAATGATCACTAACTATAGATGTTAGTCTTTTTTGAAGTCTTGTCTAAATTTACTGTATATTTTGGCTCTGTCACTGGGAGCTTCATGCACTTGCTGGAGGTACCAGGAGACCTTAACCGTTGGCCTGACCTCAATGAGTGGCTCAGACTGTGTAGTTATTTAAAGTTGTTTGTAAAGGACAAGTCCGCCTGATAATACAGGACTTAGAAATGTTAGCCTAGATTTCAGCAGTGAATGCCACGTCAGAGCGACCTATTTAAATGAACAATTGGCAGATTAAGATTTATAAAGCAGAGACTTGAAGGATTAATTTGTGGGATGGATTCAGAATGGAAGTCTAAACGCCATATTCAAATGAATATTAATCGGGATTACCAGAGAAATGTGAACCCCTGGAATATAACGAACAAGATTAAACTATTTTACACCTGCCCAAGTTGAGTGGTTTAGGCCAAAGGTAGACACAAAATGCTGGAGTAACTCAGCGGGTCAGGCAGCATCTCTGGAGAGATGGAATGGGTGACGTTTCGGGTCGAGACCCTTCTTCAGACTGGGCCTAGGTTTGGGATTATTTTTGTCACGTGTACAGTGAAAAGCTTTGTTCTTTGCATGCAATCCATACAGATCCGATGTACGATATGATGTCCGATGTACGATCCGATGTACGATAAGCCACGTGTGGTTGCGCCTAATGGCTGCGGCTCTCTGGCAGTCTGTTTGTCTTTTTTCCTTTTGTTTTGTTTGTGCGTCGGTGTTGGGATGATTTTTGTTTTTGTTTTTGGCTGTGTATGTGTGGGGTGGGGCGGGGGGTGGTGGGGTGGGGGTGGGGTGGGGGAAATCTTTCTTTTTTTAGGTCTCTTCGGCCGCGGGGCCTTCCATCGCCCGCGGGGCTTTCCATCGCCCGGCACGGCTCGGCCGCTGGACTTAACATCGCCGGCGCGGCTCGGCCGCGGGACCTAACAGTGCCCGGTACGGCTCGGCCGCGGGGCCTTGCATCGCCCGGTACGGCCGCGGGACGTTTCAGCGCTCGGTGCGGCGCGGCCACGGGGCATTCCATCGCTCGGTGCAGCTCGGCCGCGGGACGGTTCAGCGCTCGGTGCGGCTCGGCCGCGGGGCCTTCCATGGCGCGGCTCAGCCGCTGGACTTAACATCGCCGGCGCGGCTCGGCCGCGGGACTTAGCAGCGTGCGGCTCGGCCGCGGGGCCTTCCATGGCGCGGCTCGGCCACTGGACTTAACATCGCCGGCCCGGCTTGGCCGCGGGGCCTTCCATCCCCTTGCGGGGGCTGTGTGTGTCGGTCGCCTCGGTAGGGGTCGAGCTGCCTGTCCGTGGGCGCGGGGGGAAGAGAGTGGAAGTTTTGTTGCCCTCCATCACAGTGAGGGGGTGTTTGGAGTCACTGTGATGGATGTTTGTGTTGGGGTTGTGTGTCCTGTGTTCTTTTCTTTTTTGTTGTGTTCTGTGACTGCTGTAATTTTGTTTGGTACCTCAGTACCGAATGACAATAAAGTTCTGTATATATGTGGAAACAAAGAACTGCAGATGCTGGTTTAGTTTAGTTTAGAGATACAGAGCAGAAGCAGGCCCTTCGGCCCACTGAGTCCGCGCCGACCAGCGATCCCGCATTAATATTACCTACACACACTGGGGACAATTTACATTTATTCCAAGCCAATTAACCTACGAACCTGTACGTCTTTGGAGGGTGGGAGGAAAACAAAGATCTCGGAGAAAACCCACGCAGGTCACGGGAAGAACGTACAAACTCCGTACAAACAGCACCCGTAGCCGGGATCGAACCCGGGTCTCGCGCTGTGAGGCAGCAACTCTACCGCTGCGCCACCATGCCGAAGAAACCAAAGATGCTGGAGTAGCAAAGTGCTGGAGTAGCTCAGCAGGTCAGGCAGCATCTCTGGAGAACAAAAATGGGTGACGTTTCGGGTCGGGACCTGTCCTTTGTGTCTATTTCTTAATCAGGTATACGATACATAGATACGATTAGTTCCAACTCAGGTACAACAGGTAGAGCAAAGGAGAAGATAGAGAGATAATTCTCAGCATTGTAGCGCACCAGTTCCAGAGCCAAAGTCCAATGTCCACAATGGGGTAGAGGTGAATTGGACAATGCCCTAGCTTACGGAAGGACCGTTCAGAAGCCTGATAACAGAGGGGAAGAAGCTGTTCCTGAGTCTGGTGGTGCGCGCTTTCAAGCTGCTGTACCTTTTGCTGGTCTGTAGAAGGGAGAACAAGGAGTGACCGGGGTGGGACACGTTTTTGGCACAGCCTCTTTGGTCACCCAAGGCTCCCCGATCTTGAAGATACTGTAGACACAAAGTCAGGGCCGTTTTTACAGCATTATGGGCCCCCGGGCAAAGCAGTGTACTGGGGCCCCTACCGTTACTCTCCCCCACCCCCCTTTCCCTACCAGCCCCCCCCTGTCGTACCGGCGAAAAGCACTTACCGAAAAGCACTTAGCGATGGACTTAGGGTGCTACATTGTTGCGAAAAGCACTTACAGATCGCTGTGAGAAGCACTTAGTGACCGAAAATGTTGCGAAAAAAGCACTTATTGAACCTACATTTTTAAAGTAGTATTTATTTATTGCAAGTCACTTAACATACACAGATCAGCATGGGGCCCCGATGCTCGTGGGCCCCCGGGCAAGTGCCCATCAGGCCCATGCGTTAAGACGGCCCTGCACAAAGTGCTGGAGTAACTCGGGGGGCAGGCAGCATCTCTGGAGAACAAGCAACCACGACGTTTCAGATCGGGACCCTTCTTCAGACTGAAAGTGGAAAAGTGGGGGTGGTGAGGAGCGAGGTGAGGAAAGACCAGGACCATTCAGGGCCGGCCACTAATGACCCCGGGCGAGGCAGTGCCTGGTTGGTCCATTGTTGACCAGGGAAGGTGTGATCTCAGGAGAATCACCGAGGTGGGGGGCAGTGAGCGAGGGTCTCACGCAACTCCCGTTGGAGAGAGGGGGGTGATCTTCAAAGTAAGTGCACCTTGAGAAGATTTCACAGTGGAGCAGTCACAATGTAGAAAAAAAGATATGCACATGCTGGTTTATACCAGAGATAGGCACAAAGTGCTGGAGTACCTCAACGGGTCTGGCAGCAACTCTGGAGAGAAAGGATAGGTGATGATTTAACCATATAACCATATAACCATATAACAATTACAGCACGGAAACAGGCCCATTCGGCCCTACCAGTCCACGCCGACCATTCTCCCTGACCTAGTCTCATCTACCTGCACTCAGACCATAACCCTCCAATCCCCTCCTATCCATATACCTATCCAATTTACTCTTAAATAATAAAATCGAGCCAGCCTCCACCACTTCCACCGGAAGCTCATTCCATACAGCCACCACCCTCTGAGTAAAGAAGTTCCCCCTCATGTTACCCCTAAACTTTTGTCCCTTAATTCTGAAGTTATGTCCCCTTGTTGGAATCTTCCCCACTCTCAAAGGGAAAAGCCTACCCACGTCAACTCTGTCCGTCCCTTTTAAAATTTAAAAAACCTCTATCAAGTCCCCCCTCAACCTTCTACGCTCCAAAGAATAAAGACCCAACCTGTTCAACCTCTCTCTGTAGCCTAAGTGCTGAAATCCAGGCAACATTCTAGTAAATCTCCTCTGTACCCTCTCCATTTTGTCGACATCCTTCCTATAATTTGGCGACCAGAACTGCACACCATACTCCAGATTCGGCCTCACCAATGCCCTGTACAATTTTAACATTACATCCCAACTTCTATACTCGATGCTCTGATTTATAAAGGCAAGCATACCAAACGCCTTCTTCACCACCCTATCCTATTTGGCTTGGGACCCTTCTTCAGACTGAAATTAGAGGGGGGGGGGGGGGGAGGAGGGAGGTGATCCACTCCAGCACCTTGTGTCTATCTTTGGTATAAACCAACATCTGTTCTTTGTTTCTACTTTGTCTCTGGCCTTGTGAGGCAGCAACTCTACCACTGCACCTCCATGCCAGGCCTGTGCTGTAGTTCTATGATCTATTGCCTCATCTACTGTATCCGCTGTTCCAGGTGTCAGCTTCTCTACATCGGCGAGGCCAAGCGCAGGCTCGGCGATCGTTTCGCTGAACACCTCCGCTCAGTCCATCTAAACCTACCTGATCTCCCAGTGGCTCAGCACTTCAACTCCCCCTCCCATTCCCAATCTGACCTTTCTGTCCTGGGCCTCCTCCATTGTCAGAGTGAGGCTCAGCGCAAATTGGAGGAACAGCACCTCATATTTCGCTTGGGTAGTTTACACCCCAGCGGTATGAACATTGACTTCTCTAACTTCAGCTAGTCCCTGCTTTCCCTCTCCATCCCCTCCCCCTTCCCAGTTCTCCCATTAGTCTTCCTGTCTCCGATTACATTCTACCTTTGTCCTGACCCCTCCCCTGACATCAGTCTGAAGAAGGGTCTCGACCCGAAACGCCACCCATTCCATCTCTCCCGAGATGCTGCCTGACCCGCTGGGTTACTCCAGCATTTTGCGTCTACCTATGAATAAGATGAGATATGTTTGTCCTCGTTGACCCTTGTGGAGTTGTGCACTTCACGCTGAGTTACCAGGCTGTGTTTGCATGTACTGATGTAGTGGGAACCCTGTAGCTGTTGATCAAATGCCTCCCAGGAAGATGCATTGGGCTGTGGTTTCCATGGTGAGGGAGCCGCTGTGAGACTGTGACTCTGCTTATGACAGCGCTGGCCTGTGGTACAGAAGCACAGCAGGATTCTCCTGAAACTGCTCTTGGTTTATTAAAAAATAACCATCAAGGATGACGTTTACTGCAATTAAATGGGATCACACCGGGAATGGAAAAGCTCTCCCTGCAGCTGAAACCCTCTAATCCAGGCAGCGTTCCGGTGAACTTCCTCTGCACTCTCTCCAAAGCCTCCACATCCGTGGCGGTCACGGTGGCGCAGCGGTAGAGTTGCTGCCTTACAGCGAATGCAGCGCCGGAGACCCGGGTTCGATCCTGACTACAGGTGCTGTCTGTACGGAGTTTGTACATTCTCCCTGTGACCTGCGTGGGTTTTCTCCGAGATCTTCGGTTCCCTCCCACACTCCAAAGACGTGCAGGTTTGTAGGTTAATTGGCTTGGTAAATGTAAAGATTGTCCCTCGTGGGTGGAGGATAGTGTTAATGTGCGGGGATCGCTGGTCGGCTTTGGAGTGTGGGAGGAAACCGAAGATCTCAGAGAAAACCCACGCAGGTCACGGGGAGAACGTACAAACTCCGTACAGACAGCACCCGTAGTGGGGATCGAACCCGGGTCTCCGGCGCTGCATTTGCTGTAAGGCAGCAACTCTAACGCTGCGCCACCGTGACCGCCCCAGTCTGAGGGTCTCCAATGAGGGTTCATATCAATGCCCCTAGCAATGAAGGCAAGCATACCTGACGCCTACCTTACCACCCTCTCTACTTGTGCTATTAATTTGGACTGCAAGATTCCCTCTACACTCAACCTCCCAAAGTGCAACGCCTCACACTTGCTGGGGTTCAACTCCATCTGCCATTCCTCTGCCCATTTCTGCAGCTGATGTATCTCCCACTGTATCTTCTGACAGTCTTCCTCACTGCAACTCCTCCAATGTTGGTGGCTTCAGCAAACTTACTCACCGACCCATCTACATTCACATCCAAGGGCAATCTTTAAAGGACATTTGGCCAGGGGCACGGATAAGAAAGGTTTGGAGGAACATGGACCAAGCACAGGCAATGAGGACTAGTGTAGATGGAGTATGAACATGTTGGGCTGAAGGGCATGTTTCTGTGCTGGAGATATTTTTTCCCTAATACCTAAAATCTATATTCCAGCCCAAGGAGCGTATTCAAAATGGACACAAGGAACTGCAAGGAATATTCAGCATAAAACACAAAGTGCTGGAGGAACAATAAATGTTAGCTTTTCCTTGCTGCATCTTTCAATTAGTCTTGTTTTGGGCCCTGAGATCCTGAGAGCGATGCCATCTGGAGCTACGCTCCTGGTAGGGTCACCCATGGCGGTAAGGTCAAGGTCAAGGGGGAGGTCCCTGACAAAGAGCAATCCAACCAAGACCTCAACGGTGGAACGGGCGGAGGATGATGGCTGACTTTAGTGGAGCGTCACAACGGCTGGGAAGGCGGATGGATGAAGGCTGCAGCAGAAAAGGGTCCCCGGTCGTCTTGGACTCCACGCCACTGGATCCTGGCCCAGATCTGTCAAGGACCGTGAGGTGGCTGTCTGTGCACCAATCTCCCCACGTTAAACAAAGTCACGCACAGGCGTCCGACCCTATGGAGAGGACAGTCACACTCGCTTCCAGTGACCGCCGATGATGATGGTGTCTCCCACACTCCACACCAGGCCAAAATACTTTGTCAGCACTTCTCTGGTCTCCCTAATGCCGTTACCTGTCACAGTTGGGGCGGCACGGTGGCGCAACGGTAGAGTTGCTGCCTCACAGCGCCAGGGACCCGGGTTTGATCCTGACTACGGGTGCTGTCAGTGCGGAGTTTGCACGTTCTCCCCGTGACCTGCGTGGGGTTTCTCCAGGTGCTCCCACACTCAAAAGGTTAGAGGTAGACACAAATTGCTGGAGTAACTCAGCGGGTCAGGCAGCATCTCGGGAGAGAAGGAATGGGTGATGTTTTGGGTTGAGACCTTCTTCAGGCTGATGTCAGGGGAGGGGGTGAGATGCTGCCTGACCCGCTGAGTTACTCCAGCATTTTGTGTCCATCTTCGATTTAAACCAGCATTTGCAGTTTTTTTTCCTGCAGATTTGTAGGTTAATTAGCTTCTGTAAAATGATCCCAAGTGTGTGTTGGATAATGCTAGTGTGCAGGGTGATCGGTGGTTGGCGCGGACTCGTTGGGCCGAAGGGCCTGTTTCTGCACTGTATCTCAAAGGTAAAGTAAAGTGGTTCAATCATGTGCTGCGTGTGTTAGATTTATCAAAGGATTATGAGAGCAAATTACCTTTTCAAGCAGAACTCAAGAAGCCCATCACAAGAGTCACGAGTCAAGTCAGAACCCGAGTCCCAGGAGCAAGTTCTCTGCTTGGTTCCACTGCCGCACATGCATGGTTTCAACACTGTTCAAAGCCACCAAGGACGTACAGGTTTGTAGGTCAACTGCCTACTGCAAATTTGTAAATTGTCCCTTTACAATGTCTCCCCAGTGACCACGTGGGTTTTCTCCGGGTGCTTCGGTTTCCCCCCACACTCCAAAGACGTGCAGGTCTGTAGGTTAACTGCCTTCTGTAAAGCTGTCCCTGGTGTGTAGGATAGTGTTAGTGTATGGGGTGGGGGTTTGTCGCTGGTCGACATGGACTTGTTGGGCTACGCTGTATTTCTAAAGTCTACAGTACTTAAGGCCACAAGAAAACTCGCTCTCCCAGTGGATTTCACATCTTGTGCAGGTAGTTGGGTTAAAGCAAATTGGAGGAACAGCACCTCATATTTCACTTGGGCAGTTAGCACCCCAGCGGTATGAACATTGACTTCTCTAACTTCAGATAGTCCTTGCTTTCCCTCTACATCCCCTCTCCCTTTCCAGTCCTCCCACTAGTCTTCCTGTCTCCGACTACATTCTATCTTTGTCCCCCCCCCCCTCCCTCCCCTGACATCAGTCTGAAGAAGGGTCTCGACCCGAAACGTCGCCCATTCCTTCTCTCCCGAGATGCTGCCTGACTTGCTGAGTTACTCCAGCATTTTGTGTCTGCCTGAAGCAAGTGATTGTTTGTGCGAGCGGGCTGTGCAGCCTTTCCTTCATTGTTGTTAGGTTGGCGTGAGGTTGTTCGCAGGTCAGCTCGACACCTTGCGTCAGTGCTTGGCCCGCACACCGGCCTGTGCTGGCAAAGTGCAGCTACCAACCTACATCATCGGGTGGCAACCCACCAGCAACAGGTAGCTAGAGTCACAGAGAGATACAGTGTGGAAACAGGCCCCCTCGGCCCAACTTGCCCACACCCACATACATGCCCCAGCTACACCAGCCCCTATGGGCCAAAAGCGGGCAGGTGGGACTGGCGTAGATGGGACATGTATGTGGGTGTGGGCAAGTTGGGCCGAGGGGGCCTGTTCCCACACTGTATCTCTCTGTGATTCTAGCTACCTCTACACCTGTCCTGTCCACGTACCTGTCTAAATGTTTCTTAAGTGTTGCGATAGTCCCTGCCTCACCTACATCCTCCGACAGCTCGTTCCACACACCCACCACCCTTTGTGGAAAAAAAAGTTACCCCACAGATTCCAATTAAATCTTTCAACTTAAACCTGTCTCCTCATCCTCCTGCACTCCAAGTAATAGAGTCCCAGCCTGCTCAACCTCTCCCTATAGCTCAGACCCTCAGGTCCTGGCAACATCCTCGTCAATCTTCTCAGCACCTTATCCAGCGTGACAATATCTTTCCTAAGACATGGTGCCCAGAACTGAACACAATGCTCTAAATATGGCCTCACCAACGTCTCATATAACAGCAACATGACCTCCCAACTTCTATACTCAGCTTAGAGACAAAGTGTGGAAACAGGCCATTTGGCCCATCGAGTCCATGCCAAGTGGCCATCTCCCATACACTAACACTATCCTACACACTCAGGACAATTTACAGAAGACAATTAGCCTCCAAGCTCGCATGTCTTTGGAGTGTGGGAGGAAACCCATGCCATCACAGGGCGGACGTGCAAACTCCACACAGACAGTGCCCGAGATCAGGATCAAACCAGGTTAGACACAAGGAACTGCAGACGGCAGTTTACTGAAAGAAAAGACAGAAAACGCTGTGGTAACCTGGCGGGTCAGGCAGCATCTCTGGAGAACGTGGATACCTGACGTTTGGGGTTGGGACCACAACATACTATAGCGTTTTCTGTCTTTTTCAGCCTATTCTTCAGACTGATTGTTATGGGGGAGGGGGGGGGGGGGAAAGGGGAAGCCTGACGAAATTGATAGGTGGAAGGTAGACACAAAATGTTGGAGTAACTCAGCAGGACAGGCAGCGTCTCTGGAGAGAAGGAATGGGTGACGTTTCGGTTCGAGACCATTCCTCAGAGTGATAGGTGGCTTCAGTTGGGGGGGGGGGGGGGGGTCGATTGGCAGATGGGTGGACAAAAGGGTATGAGATAGGGAGAGTAGAGGCATGGATTGTGAAGCCGGAGGAAGGGATGTAGGTGGAAGGGGACGGAGAAAATGAGGGTGATAATGGGAGAAATGGGTGTGCATTCATGTGGGTCACAGGGAAGGGAAGGGAAGTGAAGGGGAGAGAAACAATGCCTGGAACACACTGCCAGGGGTGGTGGTGGAGTAGGAGTGCCAACTTTCTCACACCCAAATAAGGGGCAAGGTGACTTCACCGCTCCACTAACCACGTGACCTCACCCAGCCAGCGGCCACGTGCTCCCGCTCCACCAATGGCGGCCACCCGGGCCGGGAGCTGGGTTGCCACGCAACCTCCGTTAGGCGGCGCCGGGCCCTCCAGACCTACACTGTCCAGACCTACACTGTCCGGAAGGTAGACAGATTTTAAGCAGCATCTGCAGTTTTTTTCCTGCTACGCTGTCCGGACCTACACAGTCCGGGCCTACAATCTCCGGGCCTACAGCATCCGGGCCTACAGTGTCCGGGCCTAGTGTCCGTACCTACACTGTCCGGGCCTACAGTGTCCGGACCTACACTGTCCGGGCCTACAGCGTCCGGGCCTACAGTGTCCGGGCCTACAGTGTCTGGGCCTACAGCGTCCGGGCCTCAGTGTCCGGTCCTACAGTGTCTGGGCCTACAGCGTCCGCCCCCCCCTCCCCCGGGCCGAATACGGGACAAGGGCAGTCCCGTACGGGACAAACCAATTTAGCCCAAATTACGGGATGTCCCGGCTAATACGGAACAGTTGGCAACCCTATGGTGGAGGCACATGGGGGCAACTCTATGGTGGAGGCTTATGATAGTGGCCTTTAAGAGAATTTTGTATACGCACATGGATATGGATTATGTGCAGGCAGATCTGAGTTGGTCTTGGCACCATGTACGGCACAGGCATTGTGGGCCGAACGGCCTGTTGCTGTACCCTTCTGTGTTTTGAATGAATGAATGATATTTACTTTAACTACATTCAGCCTCAGGATCCCCAATACCCAGTGTTTACGTTTTGAACCAAAAGGCAACCAGGGTGAAACGTGTACAGTTGCTGTGTTTGGAAAAACAATTAGGAAACAAGAATAGACAGTCGAGAAAATGCCTGTGTTTTATTTAACAGAATACAAATGAAGCCTTGTTTGGCTGTGGTAACATACCATTCTGATAAAGTGACATATTGTTATGAAGAACAAGATTTTTTCCTTCAGTAAACACAGGAGCATTCAGATGCTGTCAAACATTATTACTGAAGATAGTGCTGGTAACATCTTGCAAAATAGGACTCCATTCACTGCTGAGCAAGGTGAAATGTGATGGCATTGCACAAGGCAAGTTCTGTTCCAACAGCTCCTTCTGTTTAGTTCAGTTTAGTTTTGTTCGGTTTAGAGATACAACACGGAAACAGGCCCTTCGGCCCACCGAGTCCGTGCCGACCAGCGATCCCCGCACACTAACACGATCCCACTGGGTGTTCTCCCGGGACCTTCGGTTTCCTCCAAAGACGTGCAGGTTTGTGGGTTAATTGGCATGGTATAAATGTAAAAATTGTCCCTTGGGTGTGTAGGATCGCTGGTCGGAGCTGTCTCGATGGGCTGAAGGGCCTGTTTCCGCGCTGTGTCACTAAATTAAAGTAAAGATAGACACAAAAAGCTGTGGTAACTCAGCGAGCCTTGTTAAGCAAATAATGCATCTAAATAGCCCACTGAGTCGATATGCAGTAGTCGCCATGTTTTGGTAATATTTCATAGTCCTGCCGACCCCCTCCCACTGACAATCGCTGTGTGCTTTTCCCTGTATGTTCCCACGATATTTAATAATATGCTATTCTGAGCATGGCCCTGCCAGTGACCTGCTCGCTGCACTCGACTCTTGATACGAGTGACCTCAGCTTGAGGTTCATCCCAAATCACCGTCCAAAAGACTACAATCCCAAAGTTATTCCGGGTGGATATTTGGCATGGTGGTTTGGAAGATTCATTGTTGACAGAACAGAGGGATCTATCTCGGAGTGGGGCGGCCCAGCGGTAGAGTTGCAGCCTGAAGCTGCCAGGAACTCAGGTTCTGGTCCAGATCCGACGAAACCATTCCTATCTGTGTACGCGCTTCGCTCATTTTTCACTTGGGCAACTTCCACAACTTGGGTGGTAGACACAAAATGCTGGAGTAACTCAGCGGGACAGGCAGCATCTCTGGAGAGAAGGAATGGTGACGGTTCGGTTCGTGACCCTTCCGCAGACTGATAGAAACATAGAAACATAGAAACATCGGCCCTTCGAGCCAGCACCGCCATTCATTGTGATCATGGCTGATCATCCACAATCAGTAACCCGTGCCTGCCTTCTCCCCATATCCCTTGATTCCACTAGCCCCAAGAGCTCTATCTAACTCTCTCTTAAATCCATCCAGTGAATTGGCCTCCACTGCATTCTCGCAGAGAATTCCACAAATTCACAACTCTCTGGGCGAAAAAGTTTCTTCTCACCTTGGTTTTAAATGGCCTCCCCTTTGTTCTTAGACTGTGGCCCCTGGTTCTAGACTCGCCCAACATTGGGAACTTTTTCCTGCATCTAGCTTGTCCAGTCCTTTTATAATTTTATGTGTCTCTATAAGATCCCCTCTCATCCTTCTAAACTCCAGTGGGACAAGCCTAGTCTTTTCAATCTTTCCTCATATGACAGTCCCGCCATTCCAGGGATCAATCTCGTGAACCTTGCTGTACTGCCTCAGTTATGTCCCCTCCCCTGTCACCCGAACCGAAACGTCACCCATTCCTTCTCTCCAGAGATGCTGCCTGACCCACTGAGTTACTCCAGCATTTTGTGTCTACCCTCGATTTAAACCAGCATCTGCAGTTTTTTCCCCCCATACAACCCAGCGGTATGGATATTGATTTCTCTAAAGTCCTTGCATCCCCTCTCTCTCTCTGTCTTTCCCCCACCCAAGTCGATGTATTAGCTTCAGAATCAGCTTGTTGAGTCTCATTGTCTGTAACTAGTTTTCACCTAGCCCACAGCTAACAGTGGCCTATTTCCTTTATCATCGTCACATTTTTGCATATCTTTCATTCATTTGTTCTATATCTCTCTACATCACCGTCTATATCTCTCGTTTCCCTCGCCCCTGAGTCAGTCTGATGAAGGGTCTCGACCCGAAACATCACCTATTCCTTTTCCCCAGAGATGCTGTCTGACCCGCTGATTCACTCCAGCTTTGTGTGTCTATCTTCGGTTTATACCAGCATCTGCAGTTCCTTCCTACACATACGTACCAATCCAAATCCAATTCTTTAAAACGCTGTGATCGTACCTGACTCAACTGCCTCCTCTCAGGTGAAGGGGGAAAGATTTAATAATGAACTTGAGGGATAACTTTTTCACACAAAGGGTGGTGAGTGTATGGAACAACATCTTTCCTGTAACAGGGAGACCAAATCTGAACGCCATACTTCAGTTGTGGCCTGACCAACGTCTTGTATAACCATAACGTGACCTCCCAACGTCTATACTCAACACTCTGTCTGATGAAGGACAAAGTGCCGAAAGCCGTCTTGAGCGCCCTATCTACCTGTGTCGCCACTTTCAAGGAACTATGTGTTATCTTCCAGCCTGCCGCATTGTGTATAATGATCCTGATTGATAAGGGGACTAGAGGTAAAAGAGCCATTAGGAGGCAGTGATCACAACATGATAAGTTTTACTCTGCAAATGGAAAGGCAGAAGGGAAAATCGGAAGTGTCGGTATTACAGTATAGCAAAGGGGATTACAGAGGCATGAGGCGGGAGCTGGCCAAAATTGATTGGAAGGAGGCCCTAGCAGGGAAGACGGTAGAACAGCAATGGCAGGTATTCCTGGGAATAATGCAGAGGTTGCAGGATCAATTTATTCCAAAGAGGTGGAAAAACTCTAAGGGGAGTAAGAGACACCTGTGGCTGACAAGGGAAGTCAGGGACAGCATAAAAATTAAGGAGAGGAAGTATAACATAGCAAAGAAGAGTGGGAAGACAGAGGATTGGGACTCTTTTAAAGAGCAACAAAAGTTAACTAAAAAGGCAATACGAGGAGAAAAGATGAGGTACGAGGGTAAACTAGCCAATAATATAAAGGAGGATAGCAAAAGTTTTTTTAGGTACGTGAAGAGGAAAAAAATAGTCAAGGCAAATGTGGGTCCCTTGAAGACAGAAGCAGGGGAATTTATTATGGGGAACAAAGAAATGGCAGACGAGTTAAACCGTTACTTTGGATCTGTCTTCACTGAGGAAGATACACACAATCTCCCAAATGTTCTAGGGGCTGGAGAACCTAGGGTGATGGAGGAACTGAAGGAAATCCACATTAGGCAGGAAATGGTTTTGGGTAGACTGATGGGACTGAAGGCTGATAAATCCCCAGGGCCTGATGGTCTGCATCCCAGAGTACTTAAGGAGGTGGCTCTAGAAATAGTGGAAGCATTGGAGATCATTTTTCAATGTTCTATAGATTCAGGATCAGTTCCTGTGGATTGGAGAATAGCAAATGTTATCCCACTTTTTAAGAAAGGAGGGAGAGAGAAAACGGGTAATTATAGACCAGTTAGTCTGACATCAGTGGTGGGGAAAATGCTGGAGTCAATTATAAAAGACGAAATTGCTGAGCATTTGGATAGCAGTAACGGGATCGTTCCGAGTCAGCATGGATTTACGAAGGGGAAATCATGCTTGACAAATCTACTGGAATTTTTTGAGGATGTAACTAGGAAAATTGACAAGGGAGAGTCAGTGGATGTGGTGTACCTCGACTTTCAGAAAGCCTTCGACAAGGTCCCACATAGGAGATTAGTGGGCAAAATTAGGGCACATGGTATTGGGGGTAGGGTACTGACATGGATAGAAAATTGGTTAACAGACAGAAAGCAAAGAGTGGGGATAAATGGGTCCCTTTCGGAATGGCAGGCAGTGACCAGTGGGGTACCGCAAGGTTCGGTGCTGGGACCCCAGCTATTTACGATATACATTAATGACTTAGACGAAGGGATTAAAAGTACCATTAGCAAATTTGCAGATGATACTAAGTTGGGGGGTAGTGTGAATTGTGAGGAAGATGCAATAAGGCTGCAGGGTGACCTGGACAGGTTGTGTGAGTGGGCGGATACATGGCAGATGCAGTTTAATGTAGATAAGTGTGAGGTTATTCACTTTGGAAGTAAGAATAGAAAGGCAGATTATTATCTGAATGGTGTCAAGTTAGGAGGAGGGGGAGTTCAACGAGATCTGGGTGTCCTAGTGCATCAGTCAATGAAAGGAAGCATGCAGGTTCAGCAGGCAGTGAAGAAAGCCAATGGAATGTTGGCCTTCGTAACAAGAGGAGTTGAGTATAGGAGCAAAGAGGTCCTTCTACAGTTGTACCGGGCCCTGGTGAGACCGCACCTGGAGTACTGTGTGCAGTTTTGGTCTCCAAATTTGAGGAAGGATATTCTTGCTATGGAGGGCGTGCAGCGTAGGTTCACTAGATTAATTCCCGGAATGGCGGGACTGTCGTATGTTGAAAGGCTGGAGCGATTGGGCTTGTATACACTGGAATTTAGAAGGATGAGGGGGGATCTTATTGAAACATATAAGATAATTAGGGGATTGGACACATTAGAGGCAGATAACATGTTCCCAATGTTGGGGGAGTCCAGAACAAGGGGCCACAGTTTGAGAATAAGGGGAGATGAACGGAGATGAGGAGGAGCTTTTTCAGTCAGAGGGTGGTGAAGGTGTGGAATTCTCTGCCTCAGAGGGCAGTGGAGGCCAGTTCGTTGGATGCTTTCAAGAGAGAGCTGGATAGAGCTCTTAAGGATAGCGGAGTGAGGGGGTATGGGGAGAAGGCAGGAACGGGGTACTGATTGATAGTGATCAGCCATGATCGCATTGAATGGCGGTGCTGGCTCGAAGGGCTGAATGGCCTACTCCTGCACCTATTGTCTATTGTCTATTGTCTATTGTGCACCTTACACTTACTTTTACCTGCACTTTGTAACTGTAATGTTTCAACTCCATATTCTGCTATTATTACACTATATATTGTGTATATATAATATACATATTATATATGTAACTCCATATTACACTACCTGTTGAGTTTATGAATGGGTTGATAGTACTCACGGATACGATGATTGATGTAAACAATGTTTTTTCACTCTCTCTCAGTACAGGTGATAATAATAAACCTTCAGCAACCTGCAGACACCGTGAAGTGCAATCTCATTGTTATGTTAGAAACATAACAGCCACAAACTCCCAGTTATCACTCGTGTGCTAATGAACAGTAATCTGATCAGGCAATAAACTGGGGGGGGGGGGGGGGGGTGGGGGTGGGCGGGGGTGGGTGGGGGTGGGTGAGGGTGAGGGGTGGGTGAGTGGGTGAGGGTGAGGGGTGGGTGAGTTCTGAGAGTGCACCACTGCACAAGAGCAGCACGGTGGCACAGCGGGTAGACCCGCTGCCTCACAGCGCCAGAGACCAGGGTTCCATCCTGGCCTCGGGTGCTGCCTGTACGGAGTTTGCACGTTCTCCCCGTAACCGCGTGGGTTTCCTCCCACATTCCAAAGACGTGCAGGTTTGTGGGCTAATTGACCCCTCTGTAAATTGCCCCTGGTGTGTAAGGAGTGGACGAGAAAGTGGGTAACATAGAACTGGTGTGAACGGGTGATTGATGGTCGACGTGGACTCGGTGGGCCGAAGGGCCTGTTTCCGTGCTGTATCTCTAAACTAAACTGAACTACACATTGCCCAGGGAGGGCGCGAGATGCTGCTGTGTCAAGTGAATGTACATTTCTTCACACAGAGAGTGGTGAATCTGTGGAATTCTCTGCCACAGAAGGTAGTTGAGGCCAGTTCATTGGCTATATTTAAGAGGGAGTTAGATTTGGCCCTTTTTGCTAAAGGGATCAGGGGGTATGGAGAGAAGGCAGGTACAGGTTACTGAGCTGGATGATCAGCCATGATCATATTGAATGGCGGTGCAGGCTCGAAGGGCCGAATGGCCTACTCCTGCACCTATTTTTCTATGTTTCTATGTTTCTATGTATTAGTTGACCCGTTAATCCCCTTGTTAAGTGTTTTTAGGTGTAGGTTTGTCACATGTACTGAGGTACAGCGATGAGCTTTGTTTTGCATGCTACCCAAACAGATCAGATAATACTATACTGAGCTAAAGGGAGAGGTTGAGCAGGCTAGGACTCATTTCATGGAGAGCAGGAGGCTGAGGGGTGATGTGAGAGAGGCGTATAAAATCATGAGGGGAATAGATTGGGTCTTTTCCCTTGAGTTGGAGAATGAAGAAACAGAGGACACGGGTTTCTGGTGAGAAGGGAAAGATTCACTAGGAGCCTGAGGGGCAACTCTTTTTCCTCAGAGGGTGGTGGGTTTATGGAACGAGCTGCCAGAGGAGGTAGATGAGGCAGGTATTATCACAGCAATTAAAAGACAGCTGGACAGGTAAAAAAAACCCTGCTCTGCACATCTCCTTTAAACTTTGCCCCTCTAACCCTTTAGCTGTGCTCTCCGGTATTTGGTTTTCCCATCCTGGGAAACAGGTTCTGTTTGAAGAAGGGTCTCGACCCAAAAACTCACCTCTCCATGTCCTCCAGAGATGTTGCCTGACCAGATGGAGTTACTCCCGCACTTTGTGTCCTTTTTAAAAAAAAACAGCATCTGCAGTTCTTGGTGCCTCCAAAATCCAGAGGAGGGGGGAAACTTTAAGGTGAGAGGGTTAAGGTGAAACATGAACCTAGGGGGTCGGCAACGTTTTCACTGAGAGAGGTGGGTGTATGGAACAAGATGTGTACTGCCACTATCCTACACACCAGGGACAATTTATAGAAACCTGCACGTCTTTGGAGTGTGGGGGGAAACCTGGAGCACCCGGAGAAAACCCACGCGGTCACGGGGAGAACGTACAAACTCCGTACAGACAGCGCCTGTGGTCAGGATCGAACCTGAGTGTCTGGCGCTGTGAGGCAGCAACTCTACCAGTTATGTGTATCCAATGTGGCAAAGGTGTAAACACTGCTGAGTTATAACATCACTGGATGCATGGGGAGGGTTTGCACAGGTTTATGGGTTTTAAAAAAGGATAAATTCTGAATAAAGTTTATTTTGGGTAAAATTAATAATTAAGTAGCGGGGAGGAGAGAGAGAGGGGGGGGAGAGAGAGAGGGGGGGAGAGAGAGAGGGGGGGAGAGAGAGAGGGGGGCAGAGAGAGAGGGGGGGAGAGAGAGAGGGGGGGGAGAGAGAGAGGGGGGGGAGAGAGAGGGGGGGAGAGAGAGGGGGGGAGAGAGAGAGGGGGGGAGAGAGGGGGGGGAGAGAGGGGGGGGGGAGAGAGAGAGGGGGGGGAGAGAGAGAGGGGGGAGAGAGAGAGAGGGAGAGAGAGGGGGGAGGAGAGAGAGGGGGGGAGCAAGAGGGGAGAGAGAGGGAGAGAGAGAGGAGGGGGAGAGAGTGAGAGAGTGAGAGGGGGAGAGAGAGGAGGAGGAGAGAGAGGAGGGGGAGAGTGAGAGGGGGAGAGAGAGGAGGGGGAGAGAGAGGAGGGTGAGAGGGGGAGAGGGGAGAGAGTGAGAGGGGGAGAGAGAGGGGAGAGAGTAGAGAGAGTGTGGGAGTGAGTGGGGAGAGAGTGAGTGGGGGGTGAGGAGAGAGTGAAGAGAGTGTGGAGCGTGTCCCGGCCCCTCCTGCACCCACACACACACACACACACAGAGAGAGACCACAGCCCGCGGGGACCAGTCGCTGCGCTTCACTCACATTCCAGCAGGAAGCTGCAAAACCTCCAGTCCACGTCCATCTGTTGACCTCGACGGCGGAGAGAGAGAGGGAGAGGGAGAGAGAGGGAGAGAGGGAGAGAGAGAGGCACAGAGAGAGAGAGAGAAAGAGGCACACACACACACGGCGGAGAGAGGGAGCGAGAGACCGACACACACACACAGACTCAGCGCAGGAGCGTCTGGCCGAAACACTCGCCCCGGAGCGTCTGGCTGGGACGGTGAGTGAGAGGGGAAAGGGAATGGGAAAGGGGGGGGGGGGGGGGGGGGGTGAGGGAGGGAGGGAAGGGGGAGAATGAAGGGGGGGGGGGGGGGGGGTGAGGGAGGGAGGGAAGGGGGAGAATGAAGGAGGGAGGTGAGGGGGGGGGAGGGGAAAGAGTCGCTGCTTTGTTCCGTCCCCCACCGCCCCTCTCCGGCTGCATGCAGGCTGTGTGTGTGTGTGAGTGAGACTGTGTGTGACTGTGAATGAGTGTGTGGGGTGTGTGTGTGTGTGGGGGGGGGGTGTGACTGTGAGACTGTGTGTGTGTGTGTGGGGGGGGGGTGTGACTGTGTGTGGGGTGTGTGTGTGAGACTGTGTGTGTGACTGTGTGTGGGGTGTGTGTGTGAGACTGTGTGTGACTGTGTGTGTGTGTGGGGTGTGTGTGTGTGGGGTGTGTGTGTGAGACTGTGTGTGGGGGGGGGGTGTGTGGGGTGTGAGTGTGACTGAGTGTGTGTGTGTGAGTGTGACTGTGTGACTGACTGTGTGTGAGTGTGTGTGTGTGTGGGGGGGTGTGTGGGGTGTGTGTGAGTGTGTGTGTGGGGGGGGGTGTGTGAGACTGTGTGTGAGACTGTGTGTGTGAGACTGGGGGGTGTGTGTGTGAGTGTGTGTGGGGGGGGGGTGTGTGTGAGTGTGGGGTGTGTGTGTGGGTGTGTGTGACTGTGTGTGTGTGAGTGTGCGCCGGCTGGGGTCTGAGCAGTCAGCCACAATGAGCCGGCCTGAAACCAGACACACTCCTTGTGTGGGGTTCGCTTGCAGCATTCACTCATTTCCTTCTGGTGGCGAGTTTCACTGGTTTTCGTGCACTGGGATTGGGTTAGCATAAAGAAAAGCCCCTTGCCTTTGTGCGTTTGTGTGAGAAAGAGAGAGAGAGAGAGAGAGAGAGAGGGAGAGGGAGAGGGAGAGATAGAGAATGTGAGAGAGAGGGAGGTAATGTGAGAGGGAGAGAGTGTGTGAGATAGGTAGAGTGAGAGTGTGTGTGACTGCAAGAAAGTGTGAGAGCATGTGTGTGTGTGAAAGTGCGTGTGGGAAAGTGTGTGTGTGTGACTGTACGTGTAACTATGTGATTATATGTGACACTGTGACAGTGTGTGCGCGTGAACGTGTGCGTGCGTGAACGTGTGTGTGTGCGCGTGACCGCATGTGTGTGACCGTATGACTGTGTGCGTGACTGCGTGTGTGTGACTGTGTGCATGATAGTGTGTGTGCGTGACCGCATGTGTGTGCGCATGTGACTGTGTGTGCGTGACCGCGAGTGTGTGACCGTGTGTGTGTGTGCGTGACTGCGTGTGTGTGACTGTGTGCATGATAGTGTGTGTGCGTGACTGTGTGTGTGAGTGACTGTGTGTGTGTGCATGATAGTGTGTGTGTGTGTGCGTGACTGTGTGTGACAATGTGTGTGTGTGACAATGTGTGTGCGTGACTGTGTGCTGTTTTTTGTTTGAGAGAGAGAGCGTGCGTGCGTGTGTCAGGGTACAGAGGAATTGGAAAGCCTGTCTAAAATTAAACTTGCTGGCAGAGTCGGCCTCCAACTCTCACTCTCCTGCCTCCTGACACCGTGCCAGGATTTTGTTTTGCGTTTGGAAAATGATTCCTCTTCTTTACCTCCTTGCTGTTTGCCTGACCCTCGCTGTGTGTGTGTCCCTCAGTATGTGTTCCCCCTTGTGTTTCTGGTGTCACTGGAAGAGCAGCATATGTGAAAACAGACAGGCGTGTGGAATCCCTTCCCCCTGCTGTCAGACATACCTTGCAGTGGCCCCATTCCCCAGTGACTTCCCCGGTCCACCATTCCCCACTGCATGGTTCCAGGAGGCAGCACCAGGCCCAAGGCCTTGCCCGTCAGGCCCAGGGCCTTGCCCGCACCCTCAGCTCCCCGAAGACAGGCACCAAAAAAGCAGGAGTAACTCAGCATCTCTGGAGAAAAAGAATAGGTGACGTTTTCGGGTCGAGAACCTTCTTCAGCAACATCTTCCCCTCTAAACCTATCCTATCCCTGTATCTAGGGTTGCCAACTGTCCCGTATTAGCCGGGACATCCTGTATTTTGGGCTAAATTGGTTTGTCCCGTACGGGACTGCCCTTGTCCCGTATTAATAATATAATAATAATATATTCCTTTATTCATCCCACACCGGGGAAATTTACAGCGTTACAGCAGCAAAGTAGATAGCTAGAGATCATTCATTATAAATAAAAGTAAAGACAAGGATAAATTGTCATCAGTTTACTGTGTATTTTAGATGTTATTGTTGACTCGTCTGCTGGGAGCAGTGCTGGTTGTGCAGTCTCACAGCAGCGGGAAGGAAGGACCTCCTATATCTCTCCTTCACGCACTTGGGGTGAAGGAGTCTGTCACTGAAGGAGCTACTCAGTGCAGTGACAGTGTCCGGCATGGGGTGGGAGTCGTTGTCCAGCAACGATGTTAGCTTTGCCATCATCCTCCTCTCTCCCACCACCTGCACTGAGTCGAGGAGACAACCCAGGACAGAGCTGGCCTTCCTGACCAACTTGTCGAGTCTCTTCCCTTCCGCCGCTGAGATGCTGCAGACCACTCCATAGAAAATGGCCGATGCAACCACCGTGTTGTAGAAGGTCCTTAGGAGTGTCCCCTGCACTCCAAAGGACTTGAGTCTCCTCAGCAGATAAAGTCTGCTCTGGCCCTTTCTGTATAGCGCATCAGTGTTTTGTGTCTGGTGGATGGTGAGCGCTGTAGGCCCGGACAGTGTAGGTCCAGAGGCCCGAGCGCCGCCTAACGGAGGTTGCTTAGCAACCCGCCTCCCGCCCGGGCGGCCGCCATTGGTGGAGCGGGAGCACATGGCCGCTGGCTGGGTGAGTTCACGTGGGGCGCGGGGCGGTGACGTCACCTTGTCCCTTATTTGGGAGTGAGATAGTTGGCAACCCTACCTGTACCTGTCTAATTGTTTCTTAAACGTTGTGATAGTACCTGCCTCGATGACCTCAGCTAAGGATAGTAGGTATATTGTACGAGCTGCTGGAGGAGGTAGTTGAGGCAGTTACAGGGATAGGATAGGTTTAGAGGGGGGGGGGGGGATGGTGCTGTAGGAGGGTCCCGACCCGAAACGTCACCCATTCCTTCCCTTCAGAGATGCTGCCTGTCCCGCTGAGTTACTCCAGCATTTTGTGTCTATCTTTGGTTTAAACCAGCATCTGCTGTTCCTTCCTACACCCTTCAGCTCCCCACCTGCCTGGGTTGTGTTTGGGACGTTTTTGCAGCAAACTTTGCAACCGGGAAGGGGAGGAGGGATTGAAGTTGCATTTCCCTAGCGCCTGTCATGGCCCGGACAGTGAGATGTCGCCTTGGGTAAAATGAAGCCTCGGAACCCAAGATTGACCACATTTTGAATTTGGATTGGACATACGTAACTGGGACATGCCTTTATTTGTATGAACGAAGTAACTGGGGAGAAGGTGATCTTATAGAAATGTATAAGATCATGACAGAAATAGAACGGGTAAATGCGCTGGGGCGGCACGGTGGCGCACTGGTAGAGTTGCTGCCTTACAGCGCCAGAGACCCGGGTTCGATCCTGACTACGGGTGCTGTCTGTACGGAGTTTGTACGTTCTCCCCTTGACTGTGTGGGTTTTCTCCGGGTGCTCCGGTTTCCTCCCACACTCCAAAGACGAACAGGTTTGTAGGTTAATTGGCTTCAATAAAAATTGTAGATTGTCCCTGGTGTGCAGGATAGTGCCGGTGTACGGGTTGATCGCTGATCAGCACAAACTCAGTGGGCCGAAGGGCCTGTTTCCATGCTGTAGCTCTAAACTACTGTTTTAGAACTACTGTGTTCTGCGTACACAAAGTACCATTTTATTTGTTGTTCCCTTCCCCTCTCTGCTAGACTATTCCCATTCTGTCTTTCTTTGCGTCTGGAGGAAAGAAGATTTTGCATTTCTGTGCTCCTATTTCATTGCTGTGGCACATTTAATTTAGTTTAGAGATAGTTTAGTGTGGAAGCAGGCCCCACAGCCCAACCGAGTCATTAGTTCATCTGTTCCTACGTTATTGCAGCAGAATTAGGCCATTCGGCCCATCAAGTCTTCTCTGCTATTCAATCATCTTTCCCCTCTCAACCCCGTCCTCCTGCCTTCTCCCCATAATCCCTCACGCCCACACTAATGAAGATTCTATCAATCTCTGCCATAT
Source organism: Rhinoraja longicauda (assembly GCF_053455715.1). Lineage (NCBI taxonomy): Eukaryota > Metazoa > Chordata > Chondrichthyes > Rajiformes > Arhynchobatidae > Rhinoraja > Rhinoraja longicauda. The sequence goes on along the minus strand of NC_135978.1, from coordinate 31,632,078 downwards.
AAATATCCATTGACGGCCCCCACAGCCGTCTGTGGCAATGAATTCCACAGATTCAGCACCCTCTGACTAAAGGAATTCCTCCTCATCTTTCTAAAGGTACGTCCTTTTATTCTGAGGCTGTGCCCTCTGGTCCCAGACTCTTCCACTAGTGGAAACGTCCTCTCCGCATCCACTCTATCCAGGCTTTTCGCTATTCTGTACGTTTCAATGAAGTCCCCACCTCATCCTTCTAAACTCCAGCGATTACAGGCCCTGTGCCATCAAAAACCCTCGTCATAGGTTAACCCAGTCATTCTTGGGATCATTCTTGGAAACCTCTGGATTCTCTCCAGAGCCAGCACATCCTTCCTCAGTTGTGGGGCCCAAATCTCTGAGCACCAACCAGCAATCACTAGTTCTATCCTACATACTGGGAGCCATTTAACATACAACCCTGTACGTTTTTGGGACCGTGGGAGTAAACCGGAGCACCTGGAGAAAATCCACACGGTCACGGGGAGAACGTGCAAACTCTGCACTGACAGCTCCTGAGGTCAGGATCGAACTGGGGTCTCTGGCACTGTGAGGCAGCAGCTCTACTGCTGTGCTACTGTGCGATCCTTTCAGACGAGTTTTGTGGTGTTGCTGAATCAGTAACTAGCTGGACGTGCAGACTGCTGTTTTGAAGTGAGCGGCAGAAACCATGAGATCTCACAATGAGACCACGACCAAGCAACAAGTTGACGTGTGTTTGGTTAGTGTTTGGTGCTGTTTCATAAGTTCATATGTTCTTGGAGCAGAATGAGGCCATTCAGCCCATCAAGTCTACTCCGCCATTCAATCGTGGCGCATCTATCGTAGACACAGATTGCTGGAGTAACTCAGTGGGTCAGGCAGCATCTCGGGAGATGACGTTTCGGGTCGAGACCCTTCTTCAGACTGATGTTAGGGGAACCTCCCCCTCCCCCTCCCCTGACATCAGTCTGAAGAAGGGTCTCGACCCGAAACATCACCCATTCCTTCTCTCCCGAGATGCTGCCTGACCCGCTGAGTTACTCCAGCAATCTGTGTCTACCTTCAATTTCAACCAGCATCTGCAGTTTTGTTTCCTACACATGGCTGATCTATCTCCTAACCCCATTCTCCTGCCTTCTCCCCATAACCCCTGACACCCGTACTAATCAAGAATCGATGTATTTCTGCCTTAAAAATATCCATTGGCCTGCACAGCCTTCTGTGGTATCATTGATGATCAGCCATTGAATGGCGGTGCGTACAGGCTCGAAGGGCCGAATGGCCTACTCCTGCACCTATTGTCTATTGCGTCTCTTTTGATGAGGAACAGAAGCCATGGCAATGGAACACTAGTTCTCTGCCTTTTGTCCTCACCACCAGAAGTTTAAAGTTTAGTTCATTGTAACGTGCACCGAGGTACAGTGAAAAGCTTTTGTTGCGTGCTACCCAGGCAACGGAAAGACAACACATGATTACAATTGAGCCGTCCACAGTGTACAGATAGATACAGGATGAAGGGAAAAACGTTTAGTGCAAAGTAAAGTCCGATCAAAGACAGTCCGAGGGTCTCCAATGTGGTGGATAGTAGCTGAGGACCGCTCGCTCGTTAGTGATAACATGGCTCAGTTGCCTGATAACAGCTAGAAAGAAACTGTCCCTGAATCTGGAGGTGTGCGTTTTCACACTTCTGTACCTTTTGCCTGATGGGAGAGGGGAGAAGAGGGAGTGGCCGGGGTGAGACTGGTCCTTGATGATGGTGCTGGCCTTGCCGAGGCAGCGTGACGTGTAGATGGAGTCAATGGAAGGGAGGTTGGTTTGTGTGATGGTCCGGGCTGCGTCCACAACTCTCTGCAATGTCTTGCGGCCTTGTCAGCGTGGCCCTTGTTTCCCAGAATAAGAGGAGACTGTTGCAAAGTGCCTGTGCCCGAGATATCCAACTGCTGCACTAAATGTGCTTTCTGATACGGTTGAAGGCAAAGTCCTATGATGCTGTCACACCGGCTACGTACACTATGCCACCGTGGCCAGTGTTTCAGTTAGACACAGCATGGAAACAGGCCCCTATTTGTCCACGCCGACCATCGATCGCCCGTACACACTAATTCGATGTGATCCCACTTTTTCGTCCACTCCCTCCACACGAGAGTGCAGTTTGTACCCACGTTAGGGGCAGCCTGAATAAGGGTCCCGACCCGAAACACTCGCCTATCCACGGTCTCCAGATGTGCTGCCTGGCCCGCTGAATTGGTCCAGCACTTTGTGTCTTTTGAATCGAGTTTATTGTCACGTGTTCCAAGGTACAGTGAAAATATTTTGATGCATGCTAACCAGTTAGTGGAAAGACCTTGTATGATTACAGTGCACAGTGCACAGATACAACTTGCAGGATTTTGTAAATCGGCACCTGCCGTTCCCGAGTCCAGGCTCGTTCCATGTTATCCCACTTCCCAACCCACTCCCGACACACTAGGGGGCAATTTACAGAGAGCCAATTGACCTACAAACCTGCACGTCTTTGGGATGTGGGAGGGGAAACCGGAGCACCCGGAGGAAACCCACGCGGTCACAGGGAGAACATACAGACTCGGTCCAGGCAGCACCCGTGGTCAGGATGGAACTCGAGTCTGTCTGCCTTGGCCCAGGGATTACAATGTCACAGTGTGGAGCTTCCTGTGGAGCTTCAATGCTTTATTGCCACATGTGACCAGTCACAGTGAAAGTCTCTGCTTGCACACCCAAGGTATACGAATAGTCGCCCATAAAGGACGCTGACAAAGTTACAACCCCCCCCCCAATTGTCCATTGTTCTCCCCCTCCCCCTCCCTCATGGCGATCCTCCCCCTCCTCCCCCCCCTCACGGTGGTCCCCCCCCCACGCCGGCTCCTCCTTTGTTCCTTCCCCCGGCAGCGGCGTCCTCACTTCCACGTGTCCGTCCTCGTCCGTCGGTCGGCGCCATCATCGACCGCCGCACCGACCTCTCTGCTAACGCTGCCGGGTCCCCACCGCACGCCTCCATGGCCCCGACCCAGGCCCCACAGACCCAGGCCCCACAGGCCCCAGAGACCCAGGCCCCGACCACAGGCCCAGGCCCCGACCACAGGCCCCAGAGACCCAGGTCCTGACCAAAGGCCCAGGCCCCACAGGCCCAGGCCCCACAGACCCAGGCCTCAGCCACAGGCCCCACAGACCCAGGCCCCACAGACCCAGGCCCCACAGACCCAGGCCCCACAGACCCAGGCCCCACAGACCCAGGCCCCACAGACCCAGGCCCCAGCCACAGGCCCCACAGCCACAGGCCCCACAGCCACAGGCCCCACAGACCCAGGCCCCACAGACCCAGGCCCCACAAACCCAGGCCCCAGCCGCGGGTCACCCAGACCCAGGCCCCACAGGCCCAGGCCCCACAGACCCAGGCCCCACAGACCCAGGCCCCACAGACCCAGGCCCCACAGTCCCAGGCCCCACAGACCCAGGCCCCACAGACCCAGGCCCCACAGACCCAGGCCCCACAGACCCAGGCCCCACAGACCCCACAGACCCAAGCCCCAGCCACGGGCCCCACAGACCCAAGCCCCACAGACCCAGGCCCCAGCCACGGGCCTCACAGACCCAGGCCCCACAGGCCCCGGCCCCAGCCACAGGCCCTACAGACCCAGGCCCCAGCCACGGGCCTCACAGACCCAGGCCCCACAGGCCCAGGCCCCAGCCACAGGCCCTACAGACCCAAGCCCCAGCCACGGGCCCCACAGACCCAAGCCCCACAGACCCAGGCCCCAGCCACGGGCCTCACAGACCCAGGCCCCACAGGCCCCGGCCCCAGCCACAGGCCCTACAGACCCAGGCCCCAGCCACGGGCCTCACAGACCCAGGCCCCACAGGCCCAGGCCCCAGCCACAGGCCCTACAGACCCAGGCCCCAGCCGCAGGCCCCACAGACCCAGGCCCCACAGGCCCAGGCCCCAGCCACGGGCCCCACAGACTCAGGCTAGTATCCTGACTATGGGAAAGCATCCAGAGAATTGGCCTCCACTGCCTTCTGAGGCAGAGAATTCCACAGATTTACAACTCTCTGACTGAAAAAGTTTTTCCTCATCTCTGTTCTAAATGGCCGACCCCTGCTCCTCTTGATGTTGAGTTCAATGTAAACACGGTATCTCAGTTGAGATGCAGTACCACAGAATTCTCCGACTGCTACACGAACAGCCATCATTTTCTTTGGATGTCCTGTGTGCTTGCAGTGCCTCCCACTCTGCCTGTTTCCCTTCCTGGGGACAATGGGCTTCATTATGTCCTCCCACACTGTCTGACCCAGTGATATTTTTCTTTGAATTAATCGCGGGTCTGTTTTGAGGAACTGATATATTTTGGACTGGTCTCCCACATCCTCATGTGTAGGAAGGAACTGCAGATGCCGGCTTAGACCGAAGGTAGCCCACAGAGAGGACGTGCAAACTCTGTACAGACAGCACCCGTAGTCAGGATCGAACCCGGGTCTCTGGCGCTGTGAGGCAGCAACTCTACCGCTGCGCCATGGCGCCGCCATTGGGCCCCAAGATCCCTGTTGTTAATGCGGTTAAGGGTCAAGCCATTAATTGTATATTTTCCCAGTTAAAAGGGTCTAAGAAAATAGGATCACATGGGAGTGACCACTGCTGATACCACGGGCTGTTTCATCCCGTCAGAGTCCGTGAGGAACAAAGTCCCTTGTTAAATGGTCAGCGTGAGAACAACAATGGGCTTTTCCAGTGCACAGTTATCAGAAGTTCCTCTGTTCCCTTTGATGGAAAGCTAGTTATAGTCAAAGTGTGCAGGAAGGAACTGCAGATGCTGTTTATACACTGAAGATTGACACAAAATGCAGGAGCATCTCTGGAGTTAAAGAATAGGTGCTGTTTCGGGGTGATAGGCTGGGGTAGTCAGGATGGAGCCGAGTCTCTCGGTGCTGTGAGGCAGCAACTCTGCTGGGACACCTGGGGCTCATTGACTTTGGTAAAAATTGTAAATCGTCCCTTTGCGAGACCCTTCTTCAGACTAAACCTTTGTCTAAGTGGACACAGATGGAGATCAAAGCTGAATGAACCATATCATTCACTCACTAAATCACTGGATAGTTTCACCATTCCTCATTGCTCCAGACCGCTGAGTGTTGTTGACAGGCTTGGGGCTTTATACTTTGTTTTATTTTTCTCTCCTCGCCCCTGCAGAAGTAAAATCTCAGGCCTTTGCTGTTAGAGAGGATTAGCAAAAGGATCAGCGAAGACTTTCTGTTTTGCATTCCGAGGATGGCGCAGCGGTTGAAAGAATTTAGTTCTTAGCTTGAATGAATTAGCAGAGGCTGCACTGATCACGCGATGGGGCGGCCCCTTAAAGTCAGTGCAGCTGCCCCTTACACGGAGTTAGTCCAGTGGTGGACGCCGCTGAGTCCAGTCCCAGACAACAGGGAGCTAAAGGAGGAGGTAGGGACTAAATGCCGGAGTAACTCAGCGGGTCAGGCAGCCTCTCGGGAGAGAAAGAATGGGTCAAGAGGCTGTCTTGAGGAAAGATGTGCTGGCGCTGGAGAAGGCTCAGAGGAGGTTTACGAGAACGACCCCCGGGAATGAATGGGTTACCATACGATGAGCATTTGATGGCACTGGGCCTGTACCCGCTGGAGTTTAGAAGGATGAGAGGGGGATCCTCATTGGAACCGACCGGATAGTGAAAGGCCTGGATAGAGTGTGTGTGGAGAAGATGTTTCCACTAGTGGGAGAGTCTAGGACTAGAGGGCACAGCCTCAGTATAAAAGGATGATCCTTTAATATGGAGATGAGGAGGAATTTCTTCAGTCAGAGGGTGGCGAATCTGTGGAATTCTTTGCCCTGAAGGCTGTGGAGGCCGGGTCAGTGGATATTTTTAAGGCAGAGATAGATGGATTTCTGATCAGTACGGGTGTCAGAGGTTATGGGGAGAAGGCAGGAGAATGGGTTTAGGAGAGAGAGATAGATCAGCCATGATTGAATGGCAGAGTAGACTTGATGGGCCGAATGGCCTAATTCTATTCCTATTGCTTATGAAATTGTCAAATTACACTGCGTGTTCCTGGATTAAATCTGGGCACAGTCGTGTTTGAGTTAATGTATGTATTTAGTTTAGTTTAGAGATACAGCGCGGAAACAGGCCCTTCGGCCCACTGAGTCCACGCCGACCAGCGATCCCCGCACACTAACACTATCCGACACACACTGGGGACAATTTACAATTTTACCGAAGCCAATTAACTTACAAACCTGTACGTCTTTGGAGTGTGGGAGGAAACTGGAGCACCCGGAGAAAACCCATGCAGGTCACGGGGAGAAAGTACAAACTCTGTACAGACAGCGCCCAGGGTCGGGATCCAACCTGGATCTCGTGCTGTAAGGCAGCAACTCTACCGCTGCGCCACCGTACTGCCCATTAGTCTGAAGTGGTAAATTACTGCGTTATTAGATATAAATTCTTGCTGGTCTAGAGTTAATCAGGACGAGAGTGGCAATTAAACGTGTTGTCTGCTGGTCAGGCCTTCAAGTTAGGCCTGGCCCACTGAGTCCACACTGACCACTCGATCACTAGTTCACACCAGTTCTATGTTATCCCGCTTTCTCATCTATTCCTAACACATTAGGGGCAATTTACAGAGAGTCATTTAACCTACAAACCCGCACATTGTAGGGATGTGGGAGAAAACTGGAGGAGACCCGTGCTGTCTCAGGGAGAGCGTGCAAACTCCGCACACAGGCAGCACCCGAGGTCAGGATAGAACCTGGGTCTCCGGCGCTGTGAGGCAGCGGCTCTACCCGCTGCGCCACCGTGCCGCCCCATCTCCCATTGCCCTTAAGGCTCCATACCGTTCATTGGAAGTTCAGTGCTGTCAACCTTCAGTGTGTTCAGTTTTGGGCACCATGTTATAGGAAAGATGTTGTCTAGCTCGAAAGAATGCAGACAAGATTTACCAGGACTCGGGGGCCTGAGCTGCAGGGAGAGGTTGAGCAGACATGGACTCTGCTCCTTGGAGCGCAACAGGATGAGGGGGTGATCTAATAGAGGTGTACAAAATCATGAGAGGAATTGATCTGGGAAACCCATAGTGTAGGAAAATAACTGCAGATGCTGGTACAAATTGAAGGTATCACAACATGCTGGAGTAACTCAGTGGGTCAGGCAGCATCTCTGGAGAGAAGGAATGGATGACGTTTCGGGTCGAGACCCTCTTCAGACTGATGACTCATAGAGTCTCTTGCACAGAGTACAGGAATCGAGAACTAGAGGACATAGGTTTAAGGTGAGAGGGAAAAGATTTAATAGGAACCCGAGGAGTAACTTTTTCACTCAAAGGTGGTGGGTGTATGGAACGAGCTGCCAGAGGAGGTAGTTGAGGCTGGGACTATCTCATCGTTTAAGAAACAGTTGGACAGGTACATGGATAGGACAGGTTTAGAGGTGATATGGGCCAAATGCAGGCATGTGGGACTAGTGCAGCTGGGACATGTTGGCCGGTGTGGGCAAGTTGGGCCGAAGGGACTGTTTCCACGCTGTATGACTCTTATGTTCTTTATGAAAGACAAGAAATATCAACTCCACATTTGCCTTTGTCTACTTTGGAACAGGTCTGCCTTCTATTCCTGTCTAGCGCTGACTTCAGGCAACGTTAATGCTCAATGTAGCTGCCTTCTATTGAATAACATCAATAATGTGGCTGGTGTTTGCTTAGCTTGGCTCCTGCTGCAACCAGGGGTTGCCAACTTCCTCACTCCCAAATAAGGGACAAAGGGTGACGCCACCGTCCCGCGCGCCCCACGTGGCCTCATCCAGCCAGCGGCCACGTGCTCCCGCTCCACCAATGGCGGCCGCCATTGATGGAGCGGGAGCACGTGGCCGCTGGCTGGGTGAGGCCACGTGGGGCGCGGGGCGGTGGCGTCACCCTTTGTCCCTTATTTGGGGAGTGAGGAAGTTGGCAACCTTACTAGTACGGGACAAGGGCGGGACAAACTAATATAGCCCAAAATACGGGACGCCCCGTCTAATACGGGACAGTTGGCAACCCTCGCTGTAACCCAGGGCTGCTCCAGGCAACGTCTGAGGGTCCCTCTCTCCACCTCCAACCTTCCCACCTGTTTTGAAACAAATGATAATGTTTAAAATCTCCACAGAGGTTTTCCCGAGCGGAGTAAAGCTGATTCTTGACTTACGCGGCGTGGCATAATGGTTAGGTTGTTGGATGGGGAGCATACGTTGTGTGCCATTGATGCAGAGACGCGAGTTCAAATCCCACCGTGGCAGCTTCGTTTAGTTTACAGATACAGCGTGGAAACTGGCCCCTCGGCCCATCGAGTCCGTTCTGACCAGTGATAATCCCGTACAATAGACAATAAACAATAGGTGCAGGAGGAGGCCATTCGGCCCTTCGAGCCTGTACGCACCGCCATTCAATGTGATCATGGCTGATCATTCACAATCAGTACCCCGTTCCTGCCCTCTCCCAATAACCCCTGACTCCGCTATCCTTAAGAGCTCTATCTAGCTCTCTCTTGAATGTATTCAGAGAATTGGCCTCCACTGCCTTCTGAGGCAGAGAATTCCACAGAATCACAACTCTCTGACTGAAAATGTTTTTCCTCATCTCCGTTGTAAATGGCCGACCCCTTATTCTTAAACTGCGTCCGCCATTGGTGGAGCGGGAGCACGTGGCCGCTGGCTGGGTGAGGTCACGTGGGGCGCGGGGCGGTGACGCCACCCTTTGTCCCTTATTTGGGAGCGGGGAAGTTAGCAACCCTACATGGAATGGAACACTGAAATTCTGACTTGAAGCAGCACAACAGGTTTGTAAACACGGTACTTAGTAGATAATATCATAAACCAACATTACAAAAAGTTCAATTAAAATAACAATATAGTGCAAAAATCAAAAGAAAGCCCAAAGTTCCTAGTGCAACCCAGGCCGTTGGTAGTTTGGTGTTTAGTTGGAGGTGGTTGTGTATGCCCCATCAACAGATAATAATAAAAAATGCTTTGACATCCAAATCTAGTCAGACACAAAATGCAAAGTAACAGTGGGTCAGGCAGCATCCCTGAAGAAAATAAATGAATTGGTGACATTTTGTGTCGGAACGCTCCTTTACACTGCAAGATAGGGCGCAGCGGTAGAGTTGCTGCCTCACAGCGCCAGAGATCCGGACTACTGGTGCTGTCCACACAGAGTTTGTACGTTCTCCCCGTGACCGCGTGGGTTTTCTCCAGGTGCTCCGGTTTCCTCCCATGCTCCAAAGTTGTACTGGGTTTGTAGGCTAATTGGCTTGGTACAATTGTAAATCGTCCCTCGTGTGTGTAGCATAGCGTTGGTGTGCGGGGATCGCTAGTCGGCACGGTCTCGGTGGGCTGAAGGGCCTGTTGCCACGCTGTATCTCTAAACTAAACCAAATGGAGAAGGCCAGTTATGATGCTTAATGTTTTTATTTTGCAGCGGGTGGAGCTGCTGCCTCACAGCATCGGAGACCCGGGTTCGATCCTGACCTCGGGTGCTGTCTGTGCGGAGTTTGCACGTTCCCCCTGTGACCTGCGTGGGTTTCCTCTGGTTTCCCACATCCCTACGACGCACGGGTTTGTAGGTTAATTAGCTTCTGTAAATAACCCCTCGTGTTTCGGGAGTGGATGTGAAAGTGGGATAACATAGAGCTGGAGTGTGAACGGATGATGGATGGTCAGCGTGGACTCAGTGGGCCGAGGCTTCAGTGCTCTATCGCTCTTGGCCTTCATGCTGTTGAATGTCTTTTTCATTTCACTGCAATTGACATTTGGAACTAATCATTTGAATGCACACGATGGCATTCCGAGAAGTATTAGCACAGGAGGAAGCTGACTCATAGCATTTGCTGGATTTAAACCGCACTGGAAGTGTTGTTGAGGGGCTCACTGCCCCCTTTGCTCCGAAACGCAGGGGGATTTCACCGCATGAGAGCGCTGTGTGCAGGCATCGACAGGCCGGGCAGCTGTGCGCTGATGCATGACTTGATGTAGCTGTGTTAGTCTCAGACCACGTCCTGGTAAGTTAAGATCAATAGACAATAGGTGCAGGAGTAGGCCATTCGGCCCTTCGAGCCAGCACCGCCATTCAATGTGATCATGGCTGATCAAGGGTGGCACGGTGGCGCAGCGGCAGAGTTGCTGCCTCACAGCGTCAGAGACCCGGGTTCCATCCCGACTACGGGCGCTGTCAAAATACGTACTACGGAGTTTGTACGTTCCCCTCGTGACCTGCGTGGGTTTTCCCCAGGAGCTCCAGTTTCCTCCCACACTCGTTTGTTGGCTAATTTGGCTATGGTAAAAATGACACATTGTCCATTAGTGTGTGTAGGATAGTGCTACTGTGCAAGGAAAATAACTGCAGATGCTGGTATAAATCGAAGGTATCACAAAATGCTGGAGTAACTCAGCAGGTCAGGCAGCATCTCAGGAGAGAAGGAATGGCTGACGTTTCGGGTCAAGACCTTTCTGGTCGGCGCGGACTCAGTGGGCCGAGGGGCCTGTTTCCGTGTTGTGTCTCTAAACTAAACTAATGTAAGCTAGGATGAAAGTAGTTGAGTATTTGTTTTCTGGTTCCGTGCTCTTGCAAACGGGCAGTTTTAGTTTTAGTTTTTGAGATGCAGTGTGGAAACAGGCCCTGCGGCCCACCAAATCCATGCCAACCAGCGATCACCCCGCCCACTAGCACTATCCCACACACACCAGGGACAATTTATAATCTTCTATCCTACACACTGGGGACCATTTACAGAAACCAATTAACCTTCAAACCTGCACATCTTTGGGATGTGGGAGGAAACCGGAGCACCCGGAGAAACTCCACATGGTCACGGGGAGAACATGCAAACTTCGTACAGACAGCACCCGTAGTCAAGATTGGGCGGCACGGTGGCGCAGCGGTAGAGTTGCTGCCTACAGCGAATGCAGCGCCGGAGACTCGGGTTCGATCCAGACTACGGGTGCTGTACTGTACGGAGTTTGTACGTTCTCCCCGTGACCTGCGTGGGTTTTCTCCGAGATCTTCAGTTTCCTCCCACACTCCAAAGACGTACAGGTTTGTGGGTTAATTGGCTGGGCAAATGTTTAAAAAAATTGTCCCTAGTGTGTATAGGATAGTGTTAGTGTGCGGGGATCGCTGGGCGGCACGGAACCGATGGGCCGAAGGGCCTGTTTCCGACCTGTACCTCTAAACTAAACTAAAGTAAACTAAACTAAACTAAACTAAACGGGGTTTCCTGATTTAAGTGCAGACATTTGTTTTCTAACAAATCACAAAAGATTACTGGACACAGATTGCATAACGACGAGCTGAGGCCTAGCTGGTGGAGTTTGGTGATGAGCTTGGTGGGGATGACCGTGTTGATGGCAGAGCTATAGTCTATCAATAGCATCCTCACTTACGTGCCCTGTCTCTCCAGGTGAGTCAGGACAGTGTGAAGAGCCAGAGAGATGGCATCCACTGTGGATCTGTTTGCCCTGTATGCGAATTGATGCGAGTCCAGTGAGTCAGGAATGCTGGATTTGATGTGTGAGAGGACCAGCCTTTCAAAGCACTTCATGAATATCGGAGTCACCCCATTCCTTCTCTCCAGAGATGCTGCCTGACCCGCTGAGTTACTCCAGCATTTTGCGTCTACCTTCGATTTAAACCAGCATCTGCGGTTCTTTTTCCAGCAGCGAGAAGCTTTTTTATTCGCTCTATCCAGTCAACAAAAAGACTAGACACGATTACCATCAAGCCATCCAGTGTACAGATGAAGCCATAATGTTTAGTGCAAGGGAAAGTCCGATTAGTCCAACAGTTTGAAGGTTTCCAATGAGGTAGATGGGAAGTCAGAACCAACCACTCTCTAGTCCCTCTGAGTTACTCCAGCATTTTGTGTCTTTATTCGGTGTAAAACAGCATCTGCAGTTCCTTCCTACACTCTCTAGTTGTTGTCAACATGGTTCAGTTGCCTGATAACAGCTGGGAAGAAACTGTCAACGGAAATACTATATATGATTACAATCGAGCCGTCCACAGTGTGCAGATACAGGATAAAGGGAATAACGTGATTAACATTTAGTGCAACATAAAGTCCAGTAAGTCCCATCAAAGATAATACACAGGGGTCTCCAGTGAGGTAGATAGTAGCTCAGGACCGCTCTCTAGTTGGTGACAGGATGGTTCAGTTGCCTGATAACAGCTGGGAAGAAACAGTCCCTGAATCTGGACAATAGACAATAGGTGCAGGAGTAGGCCATTCAGCCCTTCGAGCCAGCACCGCCATTCAATGCGATCATGGCTGATCACTCTCAATCAGTACCCCGTTCCTGCCTTCTCCCCATACCCCCTCACTCCGCTATCCTTAAGAGCTCTATCCAGCTCTCTCTTGAAAGCATCCAACGAACTGGCCTCCACTGCCTTCTGAGGCAGAGAATTCCACACCTTCACCACTCTCTGACTGAAATAGTTCTTCCTCATCTCCGTTCTAAATGGCCTACCCCTTATTCTTAAACTGTGGCCTCTTGTTCTGGACTCCCCCAACATTGGGAACATGTTTCCTGCCTCTAATGTGTCCAATCCCCTAATTATCTTATATGTTTCAATAAGATCCCCCCTCATCCTTCTAAATTCCAGTGTATACAAGCCTAATTGCTCCAGCCTTTCAACATACGACAGTCCCGCCATTCCGGGAATTAACCTAGTGAACCTACGCTGCACGCCCTCAATAGCAAGTGTGCGTTTTCACACTTCTGTACCTCTTGTCTGATGGGAGAGGGGAGAAGAGGGAGTGACCGGGGTGAGACTGGTCCGTGATGATACTGCTGGCCTTGCCGAGGCAGCGTGAGATGTGGGCGAGTTGGTACAATGTGTGGAGAGTAAAACAGGCCCAGTGTAAATGTTTAGGAAGGAACTGCAGATGCCGGTTCATACCGAAGATGGACACAAAATGCTGGAGTAACTCAGCGGGTCAGGCAGCATATCTGGAGAAAAGAAATGGGTGATGTTTCGGGTCGAGACCCTTCTTCAGATGCGAAAAAGGGTCCTGACCCAAAACGTCACCCATTCCTTCTCTCCAGAGGGCGGTCACGGTGGTGCAGCGGTAGAGTTGCTGCCTTACAGCGCTTGCAGCGCCGGAGACCCGGGCTCCATCCTGACTACGGGTGCTGTCTGTGCGGAGTTTGTACGTTCTCCCCGTGACCGCGTGGGTTTTCCACGAGATTTTCGGTGTCCTCCAGCATTCCAAAGACGTGCAGGTACGCAGGTAAATTAGCTTGTTAAATGTAAAAATTGTCCGTAGTGTGTGTAGGATAGTGTTAATATGGGGGTCGGGGGAGGGTCGCACGGACTAGGTGGGCCAAAGGGCCTGTTTCCACGCTGTATTTCTAAACTAAACTAAACTATACTAAGATGCTGCCAGTCCCGCTGCGTTACTCCAGCATTTTGTGTCTATCTCTAGTATAAATGTATTTGTGTGCCTAAAGGGCCTGGTTCGTCATTGCACTGCAAATAAAAAATGTAAATCCATTCCCTAATATCCTAGAAATGTGGGGAAATTATTAAAATAAGTGAGTCTGCTGACGCACTAAATCAAAATACATCTGCAGTGCGGAACGGTTTATAGTCCCCGCAAGCTGAACTGTGCAGGATAAATCATAACACTAACTGTGAATCCTGCACAGCTTATTAGAACAGGGCGGCACGGTGGCGCAGCGGTAGAGTTGCTGCCTTACAGCGAATGCAGCGCTGGAGACCCGAGTTTGATCCTGACTACGGGTTGCTGTCTGTACAGAGTTTGTACGTTCTCCCCCGTGACCTGCGTGGGTTTTCTCCGAGATCTTCGGTTTCCTCCCACACTCCAAAGACGTACAGGTTTGTAGGTTAATTGCTGGGCAAATGTAAAAATTGTCCCCAGTGGGTGTAAGATAGTGTTAATGTGCGGGGATCGCTGGGCGGCGCAGACCCGATGGGCCGAAGGGCCTGTTTCCGACCTGTACCTCTAAAGTAAAGTAAACCTAAACTAAACTAAACGGGGTTTCCTGATTTAAGTGCAGACATTAACAAATCACAAAAGATTACTGGACACAGATTGCGATTGGCACCAAGTTCAGTTTAGTTTAGAGATACCGCATGGAAACAGGCCCCTCAGCCCACCGAGTCGGCGCCGACCAGCGATCCCAGCACACTAACACTACCCTACACACCAGGGACAATTTACACATACACCAAGCCAATTATCCTACAAGCCTGTACGTCTTTGGAGTGTGGGGGAAAAACCCGCGCTGGTCACGGGGAGAATATACAAACTCCGGACAGTTTGCCACGGACAGTACAAACTCCGTACAGACAGTACCTGTAGTCACGACCGAAGCTGGGTCTCTGGCGAGGAGAGGCAGTAGCTCTACCACTGTGCTACCCTTTGTGTGGCAGTTCTGTGCAAGTTTGGTCCCTGAAGTACCATCGCCTATCCATGTTCTCCAGAGATGCTGCTGATCTGCTGAGTTACTCCAGCACTCTGTGTCCTTTTGGTTTCCTTGTGCAAAATTGTGAATTGTCCCGAGTGTGTAGGATAGTGCTAGTGTACGGGGTGATCGCTGGTCGGCGAGGACCCGGTGGGCCGAAGGGCCTGTTTCCGCACGATGGTATCTCTACGGTGGTGCAGCAGTAGAAGCACTGCCTTACAGTACAAGAGGCCTGCGTTCGATCCCGTCTGTACGGAGTTTGTACATTCTCCCCGTGACCTGCGTGGGTTCTCTCCAAGATCTTCGGTTTCCTCCCATGTTTCCAAAGATGTACAGGTTTGTAGGTTAATTGACTTAGTGCAAATGTAAAAGTTGTCCCTAGTGTGTGTAGGGTAGTGTTAGTGTGCGGGGATCGCTGGTCGGCGTGGACTTGGTGGGACGAAGGGCCTGTTTCCGTGCTGTATCTCTAAAGTCTGAAGTCTAAAGTTTCTGTGTTTGTAATTATTATTTTGGAACAACTTGACTCCTAACCTTTGGCCTTTTTACCCTTAATCTGGATACAATTCAGTCTGTTTTGATGTGAAATTTCTCTAACATTGCCCCCTTGACCGCAGCTATGATGAGAAAAACAACGCGTAATCCACAGGGAAATATCCAGTGGTTTCCATTTAAGAAGCCAACCTCTTTTTTTAAATCAAAATAAATTGCCTTGCCCCTCATTTTTGATATTCCTTCCAACATGTTCGGAAGGCATGAGTAGTTCGCTGCAACCACAATGTGTTCTCACAGCCCTGAGTTGGCATTTAGCGATCGCTCGTTCACACTGGTTCCACGTTATCCCTCTTGCTCATCCACTCCATACAAAATATACAGAGGGGCCACTTGACCTATAAACCCGCACGTCTCTGGGACGTGGGAGGAAACCGGAGCACCCGGAGGAAACCCACGAGGTCACCGGGAGAACGTGCAAACTCCACCCGAGGTCAGGATCGAACCCGACTCTCTGGCGCTGTGAGGTAACGGCTCTACCGCTGCACCGTAAATGGAACTATCCCATGGATTTGCTGGGCCGAAGGGCCTAATTTCACGCCGTAGGACTCAACGGGAATCACAGGAGAACGTGGAAACTCCACACGGACAGCACCCGAGGTCAGGATCGAACCGGGGTCGCTGGTACTTGCGGGGCAGCGGCTCTGCCCGCTGTGCCACTGTGCTGCCACCCTGTTTTGTGTGACTGGTTGCATTCTGCCGATAGAGGGATGTGTTTAACATGGCCGACCAGTTCGAGATAAGCAAATGAGCAGACAGACAGACACGAAATGCTGGAGTAACTCAGCGGGGCAGGCAGCATCTCTGGAGAGAAGGAATGGGTGACATTTCGGAGGGCAAGACCCTTCTTCAGACCATGGAGGGGGAGCAGGAAGATGGGTTTGGATCCTCGAGCCCCATTT